>NC_087552.1:8565930-8872930 GCF_036250125.1 Pseudopipra pipra
TTGTTTTGGTATAATGTTTTTATATTTATTTTGAACAAAAGGTCAAATACCAGCTACTGAATTACTCATGGAAATCTTATCCCTTATTTTGTCTTTAAAATTACAGTCATGGTTTTCAGAACCATACAATTCCACATTATGTTTCAAGCTATTATTATTATTACTAAGGAAAATTGCACTATTTTCTTGGAAAAACATTACTGACTTGGATGTGGCTCTTAACTGTGGAGCTTAGCTCTGCTTGGAGGACTTGAGGAAACCAGATCATTTGGAGGGACCCATTCACACACTTGGGACGCAGGCTGTTGAGATAAATTCAGAATCTTCAGCTGTGTTTGCATTTACTTAGGGCTGGACAGGGTAGAAAAAACCCTTTTCATATTTTTTAATGGACATACAGTCCTTGATGAATAATTATAAAAACCTGTCACTTCTAGAAAATAATTGCTAGAATCTCTTCAAACAATTTGTCATAAAATATAGTCAAATTATTAGTCTCAGGTCAAAATTTAATTGCAAAAGCTGGGAAATGTCACCTAATGCCAACTGAACATTTTTAAAGAGCTTTTTGAATACAAACTGATAAGCAAGAACCAGAAATATTAATACACTTATTTTAGAAGTGTATCTAATAATATTACAGTAGGTATCACTAGGTGGCACTGTTACAAATATATTGATTTATCTTATCAATTGATAACAACTGGGTGACTATGGTACTAATCCTCCTGGATTAGTTTTTTTTTTTCCCCTCCTTATTATTTGCTCAGTTTTTACTTTGTTTGGTTTGTGCTTTGGAAGTGATGTTATCAGAGAGTGCAAGTGTGTGTTTCTATGTGTACCTATGTGCGTTGTTTCCAGTCTCAATATCAATTTTTCCTTCAATGACGTGCTGCAGTACTGAAATATTGGGAGAAAACTAACAGCAAGAAATCCAACAAAATTTTACAGGTTTATTTCACAGAAACATGCTTACAGTTATTTATGGATTTTCCTACTTATGACAATCCTGTTAATTACAGACCAAGGAAACTTCAGCACCATGTAACACAAGTTGATGTAGATTTGCTCTACCAAATCATTCCTAATCTAAAGCAGGTTAATTTCCAGGAGGTGCTTATGTCTGCTTTAAGTATTAGAGACATGGTTATCCTTTCAGGTGTAGCCTGTAGGCAAGGAGGATTAGCTTTTTACGCTGATATGGTCTCTCTAGATGTACTTAGGTATAATCCCCAGCAAGGATGCTCTGTGTCTCCTATAAGTCTGATAGCAGCTAAAAGGCTGTCAAGCTGGCCTAGGAGCCTTTCTCTTCTTTATTACCCTAAAATAGAGACTAAGTTCAGACTTTATATTAATGATACTGATGTCCATGTTCCAGAAGGTTGTTGAGGGGGTGACCACAGGCAAGTCAGAGAACAGCTCTGTTTTGTTTTTTCTAAGACAGTAATTGCACTACGACAAGTAAAAAATATGGGAGATAACAGAGAAAGCAGGGCAGGGAAAAAGTACAGAGTAGCAGGAGCGATAGGTTGCTTCCCCTTCCACAAACATTCATTGAACCAGTGAAGAACTGAAAGGAGAAGCACAAAATCCAAGGAGTGTATAAACAGGATAAGGCTTGAAAATAGCCATTTTTGCTGAACTCACTAGATCAGGAGATTCTGGAATTTAGATCACATTATCAAAGAAACAAACTGAAAATACTCCCATTTCAGAGGGGGCTTTAAGAACGCTTTTGAAATATGGTCATCCATGAAAAAATAAAATCACAAACAAACAAGCCCAAAATGCTGAATTATATCAGTTCTGGTCTTATCAGTACCAAGAAGAACAGCAGATGAAAAAGCATGTAACAAAGTTAAGGCAAAAGGCATGAAATTGAGAGTCAGAAAATACTGAGAGTGACACGCTTAGAGATAAAACTGTACTCAGTGTCACTGATAAATCATGTAGGTAAAGGTGTCTGAGGGAGGCTGATTTGGGAGTACAGGAAGAGATAATCTGCAGAGCTGCAGTGCCACACAAGCAGGGATTGGAGCAGCCCTGCACTGTGAAATCAGATCCCGCTTCCACATCAACCATTCAAAAAAATCATATAGGAGGGATCTGAGCCAGAGCAGAGACCCCTCCATACCTCACACCAGGGTAATGGTCCTTCCACCAGCCTGTGCAAGTTTCCTGTCACACACACAACATGTGTAAGTGCTATTCTTGCTTTTCAAAACAACAAACTTACCCCAGGGAAAAAAACAAACCAAACAAAACACAAATCCCCGGCTGAACTCATATGTGACTAATCTCTTCTTGTGGGTATAATATAGGAAAATAGGACAACCCCTACAGCACATGCAGAATCTACTCAGAAGGGTTTGAACTAAGCACAGGAGCTGAGGTTCATCTTTTAAAACAGACACCATATCTCAGTCCAGATAAAGAAATGGAATTGGCTACCTGTGCTGTGATGCTGTCATGGGACACATTGAAATTACCTTAATAGGGTAACAGCTAAAAAAAGGCTGGTCTTTGGCTCTTTGCCATGGCAGTACCAAGGCCAGTGTAACTCAGACACAGTTAAAGATTTAACACAAATAAGACATACCAATGTATGAAGCATCACTGAATACTGATCACAAACACCCAGAAGTTTTCAAGGAGTAAGCAGAATTCCTTAAAAAGTACACATATATATCTGCATTCATTGGTCACTGTCATGCACAGCTGTAAAATTTACAGTTGCAGCAACAGAAAGCAGCAAAGGAAACAAGCTGCAGGTAAGGAAACAGGTTAATGTAGGCAAAACAAATGTATTCAGTCTGCAGGCTAACAGTGTGACATCAGCCAAAAGAGAAATGGTGGAATTTGGATCTATTCAAATTGCAGTAACTGCAGAAAGGCTAAGCTGTGATAGCAAATGGTCAAAGCCAATCACTCTGCTTAAAGTAATCCCAGTAGGAAGGATGGATACTGACAGATCAGATTAGATGAAGAATGGTATTAACTGTGCACTTTTGTTTCATCCTGGGGCAGGAACAAGTTTCATTTCTTACCTTTTGGAACAGGGTCAGCTAGCAAAATGTTGCAACGAAAGAACAAAGACTACTCGGAAATATTACAGCCACCCAGAAAATAACTGATGACATAGTAATATCGGCATCAATTATGTTGAAACATTTGTCAGTGCTGAAGAAAGTGATGACAAGAGCTCATGCAGAAAATACTGAATTTGGGGTTGATACAATCCACCTCATGATAAAAAAAATCTATTTACTCTGGATAAAAAATTTCATTAGGAAAACAAACCAGGAGATGAGAGCAAAGCTTTAGCCACATCATACATGAAATCTTCATAGGACAAAACAGAAAATAAAACATGGCATAAAGTCCTTTCATAGATGCCTCACACTGCAAAAGTATCTCCAGATGATTTTTTGTTGCAGATGATATAGCTCTGATTGCTTTCTTGCAGTATGAGAGAGCAGGTGGTCATAGGCATAGGGAATGATGAGAGCTACAATAAATAATGTCAACTCTTTCTACTATCCTGTGTCAAATTCCAACGTCACTCACACAGGTGCATGGAAAGATAGTGAAAGGGTTTCTCCACTAGAAAAATACATATGTTGTATTGAGAAAGCTACCCTGCTGTGCAACACGGAAGCAGATGATCAGCTCAAAGCTCAACTTTACATGGTGATTTGCTAAACACACTAAAAAGAAAATATCTGTTAATATAGGCATGTCACAAGCTGTCAGTAGGAGCTGATAGAAAGAAGATAAGAAATTAATTTCAGACTGAAAAATCACAATTTGAGCAAATTGTTTCTTTAGTTGCTTTTAGTTCTTCCTCTGCACTGTGTGTTTTGGACTAAGCAGAGTTTTAAAGAAGGGCCAGGTGTCTCCAGCTCTTCTTCCTCTTAGAACTCTTCTATGAGGTTTTTACAAGGAAACATGCCTTATTGAGAATTACTTAAGAATTTAGCAGAGAAAAAAATGAGCCCAACATTTAGGATTTATCAGCAAGAAATCAGAATCTCTGTGCTAGTTTTCTGAGAGATGCTGTTTGAGAGGTAGTTTTGTTGCAGGTTTTTGAAAGAAGAAAGGCAATACCATATTGTGGCAGACTCCTTTGCAAAATTTGCCATGTTTTGTTACCAGTGGAGTGATAACTCTCTTAAAGAAGCAAAATGTGTCTGAAACATTGTAAGAGATATCTTCAAAAGCTTTTGCTTTTCTTCCCAGTTTGTAACATCGTTTAAATGGTTTAAATTTTATATTCTCACCCATTCCAGGTTCTTTTCCATTCCCCATCCAACTTGACCATGAACACTCCCCATAGTGGGGAAAAACTTCTCTGGGCAACTTGTTCCAGTGTTTCACCCCCTCACAAAAAAAAAAAAAAAAAAAAAAAAAAAAAAAAAAAAAAATTTCTTCCTTATGTCCAAACTAAACCTACCCTGTTTTAGTTTAAAACCATTGCCCCTTTCCCTAGCACTAGAGATCCTGGTAAAAAGTCACTCTCTGCTTTTCTTATAAACTATATTTGTCCTATGGAGGTTCTTTGTTAAAAAAAGAAACTTGTTCCTACTTATGACTAGAATTCTGTATTGGCAAAAGGTCTTCAGTATGAAGAAGCAAAAGGAACAGAGGCTACTCTCTCATGTAAAGGCACTGTGTGAGTCCCAGAAACTTGTTTAGATTGCTGTGCCTCCTCCTGTCCCCACAGGATTTTGCAATCTCATTTCATGGTTCTTTTGGTCACCCCGGTGGTATTGTGAGATTTAAGAAGCAGTTAAGAAAGCATAACAAAAAACCCTAGAAAATTTTAGCCACCCCCTGTACCTTCAGTTGTTCACCAGGGGAAGTTGCCTGGAGAAATGACAGTGACACTGTGCTGCGGCAGCTCAGGCAAACATGAGTCCTGGCTTCTGAGCCAGATGTCACAAACATTTAAACAGCTGTCAGAGCCCTTTCAGCCTGACCTTAAACCCAGTTTAGTTCTTAAATATTAGGGTAAAAAAAAGTGGAAAAAATTCTAAGAATCCCCAACAGGGTAAAGTTACACAGCTGCCTGAAATATTAAATGAAAGGGCTGAACATCTGTTCACTTGCTTTTCAAACTTTAATGTTTTGGAGAGATATTCTGTTGTCTTAGACCCTTAAGAACATCTGAGACCCACGAAGCTTCAGCACCTGTGAAAAATCCTCTCTCAAAACATGTAGACACTTCAAAGCTTATTGCTCCTGCTCTTTGCCAAACATATGTTGCCAAACACCACAACAAATTATTAATAATATTTAGGTCATACATTTGTGCAGTGTATTTCCTGAGTGAGCACCAAAACACTGCTTAAGCATCAACAAGTTTTTAATGCAGGGAGTCTGAAGTGACCATGAAATGGACCAGAGCAACCCCTGGAGAACTGGCTACTCAGAAATAAGCAAAGTGTTAGATTGATCCAGTTTTGGTTTGCATTTGTTTGGAGTTTTTTTAGTTACTCTTTCCTTTTAATTTTAAATTTAAAGTAATAATTGTTTGCCAAGATCAAGCATAGTTTATAATGAACTTGTTAGCTTCCTGCTACAGGATACTGTTGACATAGTTAAGGGAATTACAAGTGGGTACAGGAGGGAATTATTATCATTTATATGAATAAGAACATGTTCTGCAGTTAAACTATATTGTTTATATTTATCAATCATCAAGCCCTGTGCTCCAGGACATAGGATGTAAAATAGAGAGTAGAGAAATCTGTACTATAAACAACACTGTACTTTTAAGGCTTGATGTTCCACTGTGCTTGTGGGACCAAATATAAAGCACAGTGTTATACTTTGCATGTTTTTGCAATACCAGACTTCAAGAGAAGGAAGAAAGCGAAAAGAAAATAACTGGTCAGAAAGATTTCTGTGTATATTTCTGTTTTCATTTCTAATGAGTCACCATTGAAGGTATTTTTTATCACTCCACAGGCTTTCCTTTGGTTTCCACAACTTACAGCCTTGATGCTCTGAAATTTTAGCTTTAGTTCCACATCTGGAATATTAGGGTTTTGTTTAAAGATGATTAAATATTGGTGATATTTCTTTCCATATGTAACTTTGAAAAGAAAATACCTAAAGATATGCTGGCTATAAGTGAAGATAGTCTTGCTTTCTTGCCACTCATGCATTGCAAAGGGGTTTTAATGTTTTATAAGATGATGATTCAAAAAAAAATGTATATCAGTAAAAGTAAACAGGTACAATTAATAGTAATGGTAATGATAATAACAGCATTAATAATGCAAATCCCATATAAGTCTCTTCAAATTCTGTGAAAGATTAAATGCAATTTCTAAAAACCCCTAAAACTATTAATAAATCTCCATTAAAAATTAAAACAAGAGAATCAAAGCAAAAGAGTGGAGGAATAAAAAGCTGTTGCACTTAGAAAAAAGTATTTCATCAGGTCAAAGGGGAAGCATTTTCAAAACAAACACAAACTGTTGAGAAAATTCAGAATTTGGGGACAAGGAGCTGTCAAAATGGAAGAAATTATATGAATGAAAAGCAGAACAAAAAATGTTACACATCACTAGGAATTCATTGTTTTCCACTGAAGAAACTAAATTAATTCCTGGCTACTTATACAAAGGAAATAACATAATTAGGTACTGTTTTATGAAAGGAAAGCTAGATCGTGAATAGATGGCAGATTCTGTCACCTTGCATTATTTTTGAATCGTGGTGTCTTGCATGCTCCCATACTGTCACACACACACCACATACAGAATACTACAGAATGAAAATTTTTTTTAACTCTCATTTCCTACTTTAAACTAATTCAAAACCAAAAAATCAGAAAGTATGGTTTGCTAATAGAGTGCTAGGTACACACTGTGGAAAGAATCCAACAAAGATAAGAAGAAAGTGGATTTAGGAAGACATCCTTTTGGAAAGTAATCCCTTGCTGTCTGAAAGCCAAGGCTTAGGTGCAGTAAATTTCAGATATTAGGAATATTTTGGCCTCATATATGCACACAGCTCTATGACTAGAGACAGGGTGCCCTAATTACAGATATGGGCTGTATAATGGCCATTTGTTGAGCTGTGCAGTTTTAGATGACATTCCACATTTAACAACTGTGATGGAAGACCTCTGTGATACTCATTCCAACAATGGCACCCTCAAGTCATATTTCTTCCCCTGTCACAAAGTATTTATTTTTATCAGCAGCTTGTCATTCAAGTATATTTAAAAAAAATGGAGAATTGGGCAGCGACGGAGCCTCTATGTCAACTGTGAAGATAATGTCTCTCAATTTAGTGCCACTATTTGATTATTATACATTCATAAATAATCAAACATCAGTTCAAAGACTCCAGGCATCTGAACAGAGAGAGGGGACAGAAAGCATAGGTGGTATTGAATTTTTCACTTAGTCTCATAAAACAAGTCATCCTGTTAATAATCTGGCTCTCATCCCAGCAAGACACAACACATTTTGAAGTTGTCTTTCTTCCTGGCTGTGTCAGCCTTGTCAACTATAACAAAATTTGGCTGAAATAGGTCAAAACAAGGTGGACAGGCTTAATGATATGGGAGATCTTGAAATCTGAAGCCTACAATAATAAAGCTAAAGGAATGTTAAATTCATTCGTCCTCTGATTTGTACAAACACTGAGGCAGGAAACAGAAGCTGCTACAGGAACAATAACATTTGTCATTCCATATTATATCAAAATATAATTTGTGTATATATATATATATATATATATATATATATATGAAGTTTCTAATGGGAACTGGGGCAAGTGGGAATTCTGGCCAGGAGAGCCCTGGGATGATGATGAAGCAGTGTTTTCTGACTTTCTGCTAACCATTCTGCAATGTAGCCTACATTTCTACACTTCCTACACACAGAAATTCAAATCCATCATACACAATGTAAACATTTGATTCTGCTCACTCCTGTAATCAGGCCATGGTGATGGGCACAAGAGTTTCACAACATCATTAGCAAAGCTCTGGGATGCTGGAGCTCCTACTGAATATCTTTACTTGTGTTCTCATGCTGCAGGGACAAGGCTTGGGATTTTCCATAGCTATACCTGTGGTCAGATATCACCATGTTTCACTTCCCTCTGCATATATGTCTATATACTCTGTCAGTTGTTCAGAGGTGTCTAAAAGGAAAGTTAGTGATATAAGTCAGAACCCTGTTATTGGTGTCACAGAGGCATTTCATTGCATATTTAATATATGGCATCTTCATATTCTTTAGCTGAAGTAAAAATTTTGTTTTGACAGCATCATGCATTTCTTTAGGAGGTTGATGCTAAAGGCTTCTCTGAAAAGGACACCTTCTACAAGTAATAGATGTACTGCAAATACATGAGATCAGCAAGTACATACCAAAATATGGTTTCCAGATTTATTATGCATTGTAACTCCTCTTCCATTTTATGAAAAAAAAAAATCAATTAATTTTATCTGTTTTTGAGTATATTCTCTGCATAGTGTGGTTTTGTTGTGCACACTGAGTATATGAAACCTTGTTTTGTATCGTAGGTGATGATCCATTTTTTTTAAAGCTTTAATCTTTCTTCATTAGGGGGTGCTTAACTTGATCGATCAAGTAGTGATCTAAGCCAAAACCTGCTGCTTTTAAGCCTTCTAACAAACTGCTGCCCAGTTCTACCAGCCAAAGTTGGAAAATGCCATATCACTAAATTGAGAGACATTATCTGACAAGAACATTGAACAGGAGTCTGTGAGTTTCTGCTTCTGCTGTACCTGAGCTGTGCCTGCTGCTTTACCTAAGAGCCTGAAAACCAGGCTCTGCCTTTTCGCACCCGAGAGCCCCAAATCAAGGGCTAAGGAAGCAGCTCCACAGAGAAACCCATTGTGGTAGCTGGTGTCCTTCAATGCAGAGACCAGGATGAGCTGGATGCCACTCTCAGCTCCTTCTGCTGCTGGGGGAGAGGCAAAAATGCAGATTTCTCCTACCCCCAGAGCAAGGGCTGGTTTGGGTGAAAGCAGTGGCATACTTTCTTCCACCCCCAAATCATCTCACCTCATAAAAAAGAGTTACAGAGGAGTGAATGGAATAAGAAATTCTCTCCTCTTTTGCAGTTCCGATTTTGACATGCTAAATTCTGATAATGCTATCCTAGGATGCCTACCTACTTCAGGATATTGTGTGGGAGCTGTAGATATCTAATTCAGAGACAGCTGATGCTATGGTGATGAAAGCCACAATGTGCTGCTGGGCTTTTTTGGGGGGCGGTGGGTTGGTAGACTGTCTGTTTCTGAAGTACCAAGTTGCAAGAACACCCCAATTAAGAAATTCTGATCATCCTACCTTTATAATTTTCTCTGACTTGGCTGTCCCATCTGGCATCCTCCAAATACAACCTGCCTACATTTTCTTTCCATAGAAAATCCCAAAGCATCCCACAACATCCTGACATGCAGCAGGACACCAGTATTTGTTCAGCACAACTCTCTAACAGTACAATACAAGAGACATTTACAGTGCTGTAAAACTCAACTACTGTGTTTAGTAAATCTGTTTTGGGAAAGGTTACAGAAAGTATTGCTTTTACCATTACAGGTGAAGCATGGCTGCTATGCATTTGACATTTTGGAGTGTGTTTTCATAGATTGTAAAAGGCCTTTTTGTCATATAATTATCTAAAACTTGTTCCCTTAGGAGACTTAAAAATTAACAACTTCTCTGTTCATATGCATCAATTTGCTCACATAGAATATTGATCCTTATGAGGTTTTTCTTGTTCTACATCTTGCTAGAAGGGCTCATAAATATATGTATGTGTATGAGCATGATCTTTTCCCACATTGCAAAGGCGATGAGGAGGACTGTAAATTACTTTATTTCAATTTATTCTGAAATGTAAACTTTTGTGAATGCATTTGTATTTCCACTCTTTTCCAATGCATCATAAAGTTCTAAGGGTTTCACAGTTATCATTCAGATTTTATTTGTGTCTTTTTGGAAATGTCAGGGGCAAGTAATATCATGCACTGCAGTCTGAGCATGTATATACATGTGCAATTTTATATTCGCGTTTGAATAACGTGGTAATCAACGCTATTTTAAGAAACAAGCTTTGATCCTTATTGTTGCCAACAACAATATTCATACTAAAACACAGTATTCTTAACAAAGTGTATCATGGGGCATTTTGCAATTCAAATACAATTAAAAAGCAACATCAAATAAATATTTTATTTTGATTTAAGATATGAGAGATTCAGCTCTCTAAATATGCAACCAAATTAAGAATATTAGAAAACAAATTCCAAATTTTCCTCTCAGAGAGCAGGGCTTTCTGCAGCTTACTGCATTTCCTTACGGACTGCGAAATGAGAATGCAGTTCATACCTCAGGGCCACCCCGTTACCCTCACAACATCCAACAGCTTCATTATGTGGCATCTTCTCAATAAAAATAGAGGTTTTAGGGTCTATCAGCTCCACCTTGATGAAGACCGTGTAGCTGACCTGTCAGCTTTATGTGATGGCAAAGGATGCTCAGGTGAGACTGAAAGTCACTGGATATTCTCTTAAAAAATCTTGTGTAAAAAGTATGACCCTAACCTGAATGAAAAGCTGCTAAAGAAGACAAGAAAGCTAATGTTTATTTACAAATTGAGTAAATTTATGCAGACATTCCCTGCAAAGCAATCACTGAAACACATAACAGCGTTGTATTCTGAGTATCACTATAATTTGAAATCCCATATTGCTTTGCTAGTGTTGCAAATGTTTTTCTTGCTTCCTTATTTCACACATACATGCAGAAATCCACTTTCCTAAAGCTTATTATTTGACCCTACTCTAACAGAGGGTCTGAGGTCTTTACATTTTAGATATCAATTTTATTTCTTAAAATGAATTCTGATTTTATAAAAATGAAAATTTCAGATTATTACATATACATATTTCGGATGACAAATTTAGAGCAGACTGTACTGCTTCATTCTAGTTGATAAATTACACATTATGATGCGCTGTAACCCCTCCCAGTAGTACTCCAAATATTATATATTTGTTTTGCATACCATCTCCTCTTGGGAAGCATGCTTTCCACTTGTGAGTTTAGTCACTGCCTCCAGCATAAGTTATACAAGATTAGAAGAATACCAGGAAAACAGAAAAAAAATAAAATCTGAGGAAATGTTTGCATACCACAAGAAATGAATGGAATAAATTTACCAACTTATCAGCAGATTCATACAAAATTTTTGTTATAGACCACTTCCAGGCACAAGGAGGCTGTTTGCCTACATGAGACGTGAAAAGCCTTCAAACATATATCTCATATCACAGACTGCCTGTTCCTGGGATCATTGAGTTAAAATACTGGCAACACTTTAGTAACTTTTTTTTGACCTCTAGTTTTAAATTCAGTTTCCATCCTGGATTGATACACTTATGTTTAGCGTATTCAAACTTGTTCAGAAACAGATTGAAATTCCTTTGGTGATAGCTAAAATGTTTAAGGAAGACGTGTGCTTCTCTAGTCCTGGTCCATAAAAATATGTAATAAGGAAAGGCTTGGCACTGTTTAGTTCAAGTATCCCATAATCTCTCTGAAGTAGAACTTAAAATTCCTGATGGAAGGAAAAGGAGCTTTGTTAGCCCATCAGGGGTAAAAGGGAAAAGCATTTCCCCAACACCTGAAAACCATCCTCGATGATTCGTTGCTCCGCCCTAATTTACCCACAATTAAATTCATTAATGTTTCCATAGTGATGTGGTTCCCAGCTATTGCTGTGGTAAAGACTGTTATTTGGTGAACTATCGGGTCTTACAATGGGAGTGAAAGGGTCCCACACTTTTTATGTTTAAAATAGAAATTCTACTGTCTGGTGATTATACAGAGGGGTTAAATTTGCTGTAATGCCAACCGTACCCATCCATGTTGTGGCAACTACTCTGAATTTTTTCTACATGCTTTACATCATTTTTCAAGCAGGTTCAATGCCTAGAAATGCTAGTGAGTTTTCAGGATGGTGTAGAATACTTAAGATGTCCTGAGTGTAAAGAATTTTGAGACCCAACAATGTGGGCCTGCTGGTATCACTGAAGGCAATTATGCCTCTTTTATGCCTCTTTTAGAAGAATGGTAAAAATAGTTTCTACTGAAGTACTAAAAAAAAAGTTATTGTAGAATAATATAGAGTAATCAGACATTGGAATGGGCTGCCCAGGGAGGTGGTGGATTCACCATCCCTGGAGGTTTTTAAGATGAGACTGGATGTGGAACTCAGCACCATGGTCTAGTAACCACAGCAGCGTTGAATCAAGGGTTGGACTTGATGAACTCAGAGGTCTTTTCCAACCTGGTTGATTCCATGATTCTATGGATTTATTAGCTGAAGTAGGTGGAAGCCCAAATTTCAGCCTCTCAAGAGCTGGCATCCACTCAAAGAAGACTAAACTTTTCCCATTACAATAAATGTGGGCTGCTACTTGCCAGTGGTCAATAAGACTTATTTTTTTTCCAGAATCATTTTTATTTGTGTCTTTAACACACTGCATGCCTTGGCAAGGTAGCAAAAAAACTGAGATAAGAATTTAGTATTACATCTCCAGGGGGTTGACACATTTTGAGCCTTACGAATGCAAATAATGCCAGTTGCTGGTTGAGGCAGGATTAAATCATATTCTGCTTAAAATGATTCTAGCAACAATAAAATTAGTATACTGGGAAAAAATGGCAGAGTGGAGAAGAAAATCTGGCATAATTTCGGCCAACAATTGAACAAAAGCTGATGTGGTGATGTTAACTTCAAAAAATGTCTCTGGAGAGACACAAAAGGCACATAGATTACTTGATTAAGATCAAAACAGATAAGAAATGTTGCCTGTCAGTGCTATTGGGCTTCAGCAGTACTACCAATATATAACTTGAACCATTATTTACTGTTGTACCGTCCCAAAGGTCTTTAGAAGATACATTTATACAGTACAGTCACCACATCCATATTAAATCATGGGTGAGGATCCATTCAATTCCTTTTTCACCTTCAGCTGCTTGAGCACAGAACATACAGACATGATTTAGAAATCTATTGGCTACTCCTTATATCACAAGGGTCAGACTGGTCCCTTGCTGGAATAAATAATAGAGACTTCAAAACCAGTCTAATTTTTCTCATTTACCCATTAGGCTATCCCTGCTGCATTTCCTCTTCTATTCTATGTGTAATAAAATGTTACAAATACAATAAAACAGTAATTCTCTTTGCATGATAAAGGGATTTTTCTCTTCCTCCAAATTCAATTTATTTGTTAAAAGAGCTGAAAAACTGTATTAAAACTTGCCCTTCCCCCCACACCCTACCGCCACCAAACAAAAATAAAGCATTTGCTTCTAGCATTCTTAAATGATGTTTGATGCTCCAGAGAGCCTTCAACATTCATTATAGAGTCAACCAGAGCTTCATTAAATATCAGTCTAGCATGTGTATATGTGGTACTGAGTGCTGGCCTCGGGAGCTCCCCTAGGCAATGTTCTATAGGTTTCTTTCATCTGTCATTTTGCTTTGACTTGGGGCGATTATCACTTTTATCATTGACAATAGAAAACTCATTCCTCTGTGCATTGCATTTTCATTATTCCTTGCCCTGTGAGGATGACTGACACACACAGATTCTTTTTCATCTTTTAAAGTATTGTAATTAATCATTTTAAATTCTCGCCTTGGAGTGTTCTTTTATTAGCATTGGTGGATGAAATAAAATTAAAACTGTGTATTGGTGCTAAGATAACTTGTTAGGTTATTCTGGCCTAGTAGCAAAAGACGAACTCTCACAGAATCACAGAATCACACAGAATGAGTAAGGTTGGAAGGGACCACAGTGGGTCATCTGGTCCAATCTCCTTGCTCAAGTAGGGTCATCCCAGAGAACATGGCACAGGACTGCATCCTATCCTTGAATATCTCCAGTGAGGGAGACTCCACAACCTCTCCAGGCAATCTGTTCCAGTGCATAGTCACCCCCCCCAGTAAAGTTCTTCCTCATATTCAGGTGGAACTTCCTGTGTACCAGTTTCTGCCTACTGTCTCTTGTCCTATTGCTTGGCATCACCAAGAGCCTGGCTTCATCTCTTGACACCCTCCCTCCAGATACTCGTAGACATTGATAAGTTCCTTCTCAGTTGTCTGTTCTTGAGGCTGAACAGGCCCAACTCTCTCAGCTTTTCCTTGTAGTGGAGGTGCTTCAGTCCCTTAATCATCTTCATAAATGCCTGATGGACCTGCTTCAGGAGCTTCATATCTCTCTTGTGCTGAGCAGCCCAGAACTGAACAGACTCCAGGTGAGGCCTCACTAGGGCTGAGTAGAGGGGCAGAATCACCTCACTGCATCTGCTGTCAATGCTCTTCCTGTACACCCCAGGATCCCATTGGCCTTCTTGGCCACACGGGCACACTGCTGGCTCATGGACAGCCTGTTGTCCACCAGGACCCCCATGCCTTTCTCTGCAGAGCTGCTTTCCAGCAGGTTGGCCCCAGCCTGTACTGGTGCCCAGGGTTATTCTTCCTCAGGTCCTGCATTTGCCTTTGTTGAACTTCAGACTGTTCTTCTCTGCCCATCTCTCAAACCTATCAAGTTCCTTCTGAAGGGCAGCACAGTACTGTGGGATATTGGCCACTCTTCCAGCTTTGTGATATCAGCAAACTTGCTGAGGAGGTTCTGCCCCTTCATCCAAGTCATTGATATATAAGTTAAACAATATTGGACCTAGTATTGAACCTTGGGGACACCACTAGTGACAGATCTACAACTCTCATACATTTTACAGTGGTTTAACTTGTTGACCTGCATTTGGTCTGTCCTGGTATTATCGTGAGCAGGGTGTGAATATGGGCTACAGAGTGCCTAATATTTTGAAACATCAAACATAAAAATCTGAAAAAAGTCAGCCTTTTTTTTCCATGGGAACATCACTGGGAATTTTTGAGTCTGAAAGTTAATGAAGGAAACTATGAAATGATTTTGTCAATAAGGAAGAAAGATCTTAAAAGTACAGTGCTGGTCAAAGACTGAGGAGACCTGGGTTACTGCCACTTCCATGAGCTTCAAGAGTTATCTTGAACAAGTGACAAGTTCTTTTCTTGTTTTCTACCTGCAAAGTTAGGATATGAGTGTTCGTTCATCTCTCTTGGCTTCATTTGTTTAGGCTGTGGGCTCCTCAGTACAGAAGGAGCCTCTTATAATTGCCAAGGAATGAGTCTACCACAACCTCACTTAAGCACCGATGTCAACTGCATAATAGTTGTGTGCCAATGCTGTAATGGTTACTGTCTGTGTGTTACATTATTAGGGAGAGGCAGCACTGACAGAAGCACAGAGGATCCTTATTGCTGCCGGAGCAGTGCTGGTCCCCTCCTCTCTGCACATCAGGACAAATTATCATAGAAACAACCAACAGCCTCGAAGAAGTGACAGACCCTCTTCAGAACTGGAGGGCATAGGCAACGTGAACATACAGCAACAGTTTTCTTTCTTCCTCTGCAATTTGTGTTTGCCTCAGAAGTTTAAATCCTAGTTAGAAAAAAAAAAACCAGAAACAGGAACCATAAGCAAACAAAAAAAAACAAAACTAAAAACAAAAACAACCAAGAAACCATATAATATAGAAATAACATTAGACCAGTTTCAGCAGTAATACTTTGCATTCTTTTACAATTTATTGAAAATGCAGAATGTTCTGCATTCTACTATATCTCTTTTAAACAGGGCCTGATCTAGCTCACATTGCTTTATTTTAATGCCTAACATTAAGGAAAATATTTAGAACATAAATCAAAGACATTTTCCTACCATAACCTGCAACACAATCCTGTTTTAGAATTAAGCCAATTTTTTTTCTTCTCTTTGTAGTTCCTGAGGTGATGCTAAACTTCTTAGCATATGGCAGCTTATCTTGCATATTTTGGACGTCTCATATTTCAAATCTTTCCTCTATAATATTAATTTTGGCTATCTCTCCATATCAAGACTTGCAGAGAAGTCCTGAGAACACAAACTACTCTCTTTGTCAGCCTATTTCACATCAATTCTCCATCTTAAAGAGAGATGCATTACATCTTAGACGGCCTGAAATAGAATATTTAAAATACTTGCAGTTGAGTTGCAGAAATCTGAATTCTTAAACTTACATTCTAGCCAAAAGGGCATAGGAAGTCAAAAGAAATTCTTCAATAAAAGTAAATTTTTTTTAAAAAAAGTTGTTTGCCATTTGAAATTACTTGAAAGAAATGGAGAGTAAAGTTGTAAAACATCTGCCTAACGAAGCACTGAAAACAAGATCCACATCTTTTTAGTATAAAAAAAATCTCAGTTTTGCACCGAGTCTCATCTAGGATACCAAGGAACACCAAATGAATGTGATAATGAGGGATTTTTTACATTACACAGTTTTCACAGAGGCTGATTGGATAAATTTTGTTCAAGGAAAATCTCACTTCTGAGGATTTGTGAAGCCAGATGGTGCCCCACGAAGCTGCCTTGGAGCAAAGTAGTTCTCTTATCATTTGAGAAATGCCCCGTTTTTGTAGTTACATATGGAATTCTTTTTGCTTTAAGGACAGCATTTGGCAAACACTGTACTCTGTGTCTGTTTGGTGATCCCCACTGCCACAATTATTTCTATGAGTCATCAGAAGAACTATAATCCAGTAAGTAAACTGCCAAAGAAAAACTTCCATTAGTTAAAAAAAAGCCTGTTAATTAAATTTGCTATAGAATTCAGATTTCATCTTAAATTTTGGAAAATATAGCCCATTCAATGAGTGGCCCATGTCATCTTTCAGTGGCCATGCTTTTGAATAAAGCAAAAGAATTGAAATATTTAATGTTTTTTAACAGCAAAATATGTGATATCTGCTGTGTCATTGCTCTGTTTATGGTATATACCAATCAGTTGAGGTGTGCATATAGTGAGATATCAATTCACTGGAGACCTCACATGAGGAGTACTTCAGTGGAAATACATATATCTTACAGATTAGTCAAGAGGAACTTATGATGGCTTGTAATTTTGGCCTGGTGCCTTGAAAACACAACCTTATTTAAATAGGTCAGCACTGCCAGACTTATAGTGTAATTAATGTCGATTAAATCTATGTAGGACCAAGAAAATATGAAGTAACAACTGGTTTGGAACTGTTTTGAATATGACATAAGTAATCAAGACACAGAAATCTAAGTGTCTTGTGGATAGCCAGGTTATGATTCAACCCTGATTGAATTTTACTTAATTGTTTGAATATTTAAACATTTTAATTACAGCTTTTAGTTTTGGGAGGGAGGAGGGTGGTTTTTTTTTGTTTTTAGGGCTTTTTTAATTAAATGTGACTGATGATGGCAACTGTCATTAGCTGAGAATTAACTGTTCAACAAATAAAATATGTTAAATGAATATGAGAAAAGGTTCCTAATATGAAATATGTAGAATCAACTTAGAATGAAGCAAGAAAAATAACCCCAAACTTCTGCCCAAATATCCTACCAAATACAACTTGATATATCGGCTAAATATTTAGAATATTTTCTAGAAAAAAAGTTCATCAGACAGAATATTAATGCAACAGGAATGATTTCATACAGACAGTTCTACACAGCAAACACTCATGCAAAAGTTAATTTTCAACACTGCTGGGGCTGGTGTCATGCAGGAACTTTCAGCACTTATCTTCCAGAGTAAGAGCTAATAAACCAAAATTATTTTGTTCCCTTGTCTCTTGTTACACCGACACTCAAAATATGTAGCACTGTGAGTCTGCATCCCAAAATTTTCACTAATCAGAAATTATTTTCCTGTTAACTGTCTTCTGAGACTTTCTAGCTCTGCCTAAATATGTCTCTTCTACCCTTAATATTCTCTGTTGTCACTGAGCAGAGATTGGATCTATTAATATTCCTATTTTGTCATCTGCATTACTTTGATACAGAAAAGATGCATAAAATTACCTGCTTTCCCATGGAAGAGACTGTCAGCAAAGGTCAGCAGAAGTCCTGTTCACCTGCATCATTACGAGGGGAAAGAAGGACCTTCTGCTACAACTTACTTTTCCTCAGGTCTGGCATAAAGGGAAATTAGGATGTAAAATGATGTAAAATTGTGAATTAAATTGAGCCAGACAGGGTAACATACACTGAAAGCAGAGGCACAATGAAACACACCCACTACAAATCTGTGGGAGGTGTTTGGCTGGTGCACAAGGCACCACAGGTTACACTCAAAACATGACTTCTTGGTTAGCTTTGGTTTAAGTCAACCTCTCCAAGTCAGTTAAGGCCAACTATTAGGGACTGCTTTGGAAGTGAGTTCATTTCATTTGCAGTCCAAAGAGCAGACACTTATTGGATTTATTTTCCATTAATTACAATAGAAATAAGCTCATCACTATTCTGTGTTACATTTCATATTAATCAATTCATTTCTCTAGCTTGCAATCAGTTTATTAGTTCCAATAAGTGCTTCATGAATTGTTAATGATAACATAAAATAACAAAATCCAGAATCTGGTTAAAAATAACACCCTTTGAACATTTAGGCCTGCTGCCACTATTCTGTGTGACTGATGTGGGGTGGAACATGCAGTACAATTATGTGTAGGGGTCAACTTGGCACCATGGATTATAGCTTCAGGATGTGACTGTAATAAATATTGTATGAGAAAATATCCATAACCTTTTGAAGAGTAGCAGTGCTATAATTTTCTAGATGTGTGTGGCAAAGCCTATATTTTCTTCGATCCATCTACCAGAGGTGCTAAGGGGAGCTGTCAGTTGTTCTTAATTAAGGCCTTAAACTGAACACAAGTATATCTCAAATATACGGAGACAGTGTCACGAAAATATGTATAAAATAGTGTCAGAAAGGAAAAATAGTTATAAGGATTCACATTAATCATAAAGCATTTCAATTATTTATAAATTTAATTTGATCTTCCAAAAATATTAACTATTTGTATATAATAAGGTGCCAATATAATAACTTTCCAAGGTGCCATTTGCACACAAACATAGTGTTTGGTGATCAAAACACCTGTTTCAGAATGAGTTCCAGAGTTGTCCTCTATAGAATTGACCAAAAGATAGTATCTTTATTTTTCTAGTGAATTTATTTCAAAATTCCCACACTTCTGAGGATTTTAATGTTGATTTAAACAAAAAAAGGGCACATTAAAGGAAATGAGAACCATTGTTGTTACAGTTATGCGAATAGTTTCTGATGCTGTTCAAGATAAAAAGCATTAAAATTATATCTCAAAAATGTCTCTTTCTACCTCTGATTCTCTGTATAAAAGACGATGTTTCCAAGTCATCACATTGGCAATAACCTCCATAAACAAATAATTTAACAGTGCAACTTAAGGAGAAATTGATAAGAGTATTAAAATTTATTCAAATTTTAGTATTTTGTCTTTATCTTGTTGTCATTTCCAGGCCCATAACATCATTCAGAAACATAACAAGTGTACACATAGCAAGACAAAATGACCACAAATTGTCTTGGCAACCAATAAATCTAATCTACTACCTTTCTTAATCAGGATGGGGTTTTTTAATAATTTTTTAAATTACTTTATACATAATTTAATTTTTAAGCAAGTTATAAAGCTATTTTTTGTGTGTTTCTTCACAAAGATTTTATTCCACCCTTTTCCATAGATTTCTCCAGCCATCATTTATTCATGTTTCTTTATTTCTTACAACAGTAGTTAAAACAGCTAGCAAAAACCAAAAAAACATGAGACTGAACTAACCAGACACTGAAAATATGTGACATCTCCTCAAATGAAAATGGAAAAAACCATGAATCACCAATAGTATGTTCATGAAAACTCTTATCCAAGCAATGATTAGCATCTAATAATGCTTATGGATTATAATAAAAAAAAAAAAGTAAAATCTATAGAGATGACAGGGTAAGTTACCACTTTGTTGGTGACAACTACTATGTGTCTATAACCAGGTTTTTTTCCAATTACAAAAGCAGAGTGAAACTTGAGATTTAGAATTTACTTTGGGGGGGGGATTTCATTCTAATTCAACATACTGAGTAGTTCTCATGCAAGTTATCAATTTGTAAGGCCCAAACCAGCCTTGTTTTGAAGACAAATGTAATCAATGAGTTGTAAAGTGTTTTTCCCCAGAAAAGCATTATACTGTGAATTACCATAAGATGCCACAACTGACATGGATGGCAAAACCACCAGCTGACTGCAGAGGTGTAAGTTCAGACCTTCAATTTCTGGGTGAAGTCTCGTCATCCTGCGGGCCTTCCTTGCAATTGTACCTTCCTCTGCTTCAGGCAGGATCAGGAAGGATGGAAGGAACAGAAACAAACAGCTGAGAAAGAAATTATTTTTAGGCACCTGAATTTAGATTACATTTTAGAGCTGACAGGTGGAAATTTGAAATGGTAATTATAAAGGACATAAGCAAATAATTTGTATTAGCAAGAAAGAGGAAGGATCCAGGTTGTTCTGTCACTTCAAAAGGAGGGGATAACACATTGTTGTACAATATCCAAAATAACCCCTATTTTTCCAATTAACAGGATTGCATTAGAGGTTCAGATTCTCCTCATGAGAAATACTCAATTTCACAGATGCAAATAGTATTCACTCTTTATCTGAATGAATTTAAGATTTGCAATAGTATAATTGCAGAAATTGCATTTGCTTTTATTACACTAATTTACCTTACATGTTGCCAGTTATATAGAATATTTCATGCAATGGGTGCATTTCACAGTGTACAGGTATCATACTTCCAGCGTTTAAAATGCTGCTAAAATTATCCCCCACATAAAAAGAATTTTTTTCATGTTTTCCTTAAAAATAAGTTTCAAAAAACCCTTTGCACAGTGTCCTCGCCATAGTGTTTTTCCCCCCCTATTTTTCCCTAAAGGCTTTGGTCTCCTAATCTTGGTCACAAAAAATCTTGTAGCTAAAACCTATTCTTATTAGGAACCATTTTGTTAAATTTTCTTTTGATTGGTTCTGATGACACTCGGTCTATGTAGCAGAGGAGGTTCAATCGGGTGGCATCAGGGTAGTATATGCTGCTTGAAGAGCCTTAAGAACGTGTTTTACTCATTTTGTATTTGGTCAGAAGGGGTTTTAAAGTGCAAAATCAGTTTTCAAAAAGTCCCTGGCCTTTCAAGTAAAGTGACGTAATTGCTTTGTGCAGTTATGCATTAATGTTACTCTGAAAATTACATGTTTAATGTTAAAAAATAGTACTACCCATCTTTTTTTTATCTGAAATTGATGAACACTCGAAAGTTAACTAGCAGTAGAAGAACTCAGAGACAGTACCCATCAGGTCTAAGGCATAAGAAAAGTTGGTCTTTATTTTGGGTAGGAGAATGGAAAAGGTGGGTTACTACGTGGGCTGTAAAAAGGAGATGGCAACTGGGTGGAGGAACAGCATATTTTCTAAGAGATCTTTTTTATTTCATTGTAGGGTCTTTAGCATCTACTGCTTCCTTTGGGAGGATGCTCATGCCTGGAGGGAGGGCTTGGACATCCTTCCCAAACTGGCAACATCAGCCGAAGCCCTTGGCTTTGTCAGTCTTCCTTCCCTAGCAACAGTCAGAGCAGTAATAACCCCAAATGTCACACTGCCTTTCCAGGAAGGTGCTGTGTCCAGATAACCCCAACTGCTAGACGTAGGCCTACAAGGTGCTTGCTCACCACTGTTTTGCTATTTTCCTTTATTGCAAATTACCCTTGGAGAAGTAATTCTTTTTTTTCATTTATGTAAGAATTGAAAAAGGAATTAAATTATTAGCAAGGCTTTATGTATTCAGTTCTCAAGGTGGCTCTTTTCTGTTGAAATGCCACAATGACTATTTTACATCAAAGTGAAAATTATTAAGGTTTGTTTGATAAACATTGGATAGCAATTTGATAAAGACTGGACAGTCAAATAATATTTCTAGAATATTATTAAAGAATCCTTAAAAAGATGGAGAGACAGCACTGAGGTTTGGTAACAGATATTAATAATGACTACCCTTGTATTAGTCCAGAAAGTAATAGTAACATGAACTATTACTTTGCAGTAATAATTACATCCAGTATATTGAGTTCAAACAAAATATTTCTTCTCTGAACAGTCTCAGTCTATAGTGCAAATGAATACTGCATGCATAAATTCTAGCCATTGAGCACAAAAATGATATGGCACAAAACCTGCATTTACAATGATTGTCAGACATACAGATGAAGCCAAATGAAAGCCAGTTGGAAGCTGCTCATAAAATTTGGCAGTTAAAATACATATTTTAAGCCTTATGGCTGCATTCATTGCCATATGTTGAGAGCTGTCCCTCTCTATTTATTTGCAGCTATTGTATGTTTGGAACTGTCCACCCCTATTTATTTGCAATCCCTTAATTAGATATAATGGCTCAGCTACTAAAAGATATTAACATATTGCTGCAGATTGAAGGGAGAACAACAGATATAATTAAAGGTTGAGAGGAGACTGAACCGTGTCAAAAGATTAAGTTTGATTTAGTCACACAATGATAACCGCCCTACAGTCCTTGTTCTGTCAAAGTCCATTTCAGCCTATATTCTAGATTTTCTCTCAAAAGTAATCATACACTGAAAAAACAGTTAGAAAAACTAATTCAATCTGCATAAGTTTGATCTAAACTCATCCCAGTGTTCCTGACCAGGCTGTTGATCAGCAAGACTACATCTAGCTCTGAAAAAGGGAATGGTATATTGAATACTGAAATCACTAACAGGCACTCTTCCGAGGCTAATATTTTGGAAAGGGTCTGTCACTGTCTTTTGGACGTGGCATATCGACAACTATAGGAAGTGGGAGAAATTATTTTTACCCCAATGCCTTTATTAGTCTAATTGAGAATTATATCCCAGTAGACTCAATGTAGAGGAGAAATTAAGCAGCGTCTTCACCTCCACCAGCTCCAACTAATTCTGACAATACTGGTAAGACTCTTGGATTCCAGCTCTTATTGTTTCCCCAGCATGTTATTTTTCTCCTGATTTTTCCTCTTTCCTGAGCTTCTTTTCCTGACTTCTGTCTAATATACATTGAGTCCAGCCAGCAAAGATACACCCACCTTTTTGCAACATTGCCATAAGACTGCAACCCAAAAGCAATGCTTTAAACAATATAAGGCTGCTAAAAGTTTGCCGAGTTTCACAGTGGCTGATGAGCCATTGCACTGTGCCTGTAGCACCCCAGCAGCAAGGCTGCAGGGAAAGGAAATTCCAGACAAAAAAGCTGACAGACAGAAGCTGCATTTTCTTTTCTTTTTTTTTCTTTTGTTTTCCTACTGTGCAAGTTTGTTTTGTTATAAAACAAATAGAATCGAACATCAACAGCAAAAAACAGTGCTTTAAAACTACCTAAATTTCCTGCATCTTCTCTTTCCTCAACATAGCTGTTGATACATACTAAAAAAGTCTGCTTAAACCACGGTTTCACCTTGTAAACTATTTCAAAGTTTAAGGAGAAAGGATGATGGAAACTCTTCAAATTGAAAATCTTATTTAATTATGTGCAAGTTATAGATTGTTTTCTGGATCATTTCAAAGCTGGTTGTTAATAGGTCAGAATGGTCCTCATGCTGGCTGTTACCTGGAGAGGAAGTTTGCTTAGCCAGATGCAAATCTTGTAACAGCCAAAACATGTCCCCACAGACATCTGGCCTCTCGTATCATGGGTCCATGACAGTGTGTGCTCTTTCTAAATGACTTACCCCCACGAAGTTCCCACAAGCCAGGAAAGACCTCTTATCATCTGAAGTATTTATGTACCCCGAAGGCCAAGACAAAGAAGGATTTAGATACTGGAGTTCAGAAATTTGGTTCCCAAGTACTCCCCTGCTTACTGAAGTACATGGCCACTTAGCAACTGGTGAGCTCCCTCATCCTTCAGCTTCCATAAAAGCCTTCCTTTTCAAACAGTACTGAAAAATTTAGCATTTCAAATTTTTGATTGGTATCTTCAAAGGAAGTTGCTAATAGGTGCCACAGGGAAGATGGAAGCATGTATAATGAAAGTAAGGAGAGCCATGTGCGCTGAGAGGAGGAGTGATAGGGCAAAGAGCAAGTCAGGTTCAGCTTTGTAGCATTTTCATATTCACAAAACAGCCATCGGTCAAGATATTTTTTGCCTGGGTGCATGCTTCAGCTAGAAATGTATACTCGAACCTTGAGACCAGTCTGATCCGTTTTGGAAGGTTTGATCTACACCTACTCTCTGCCTATGAGGAAAATAGAAAGTTTTTTCCCTAAAATTCATATTATACAGTTATCTTCTTTTTCCCCTTCCATCATGTTTTCCCCATGGCATAACAGGTTATTTCATATAATGCCCTGTAAATACTAAGTCTGCTGGGTAAGGCTTAGGGGAAAACATTTCAACATTTCCAGCATAATGAATTAGAGAGGGACAGATAGGGTTGTCTTTTTTGAAGTTCCCAGACTGACGTCTATCTGCCTGTTTTTTATTCTCAAATAAAAGCCTTTTTTAAACCTTTTCAAAGGCATGAGCCCTCCTGATAGAAGTACTCATTTACCCAGCTCTGATCAGCAGGATTGTGAAGTGAGCATCTCCCATACAGCTTCTGTCAAGGATTAGGAAGAAATCAAATCAAATCTGATATTTACTGTTAATTATGAATGTCTAAAAGGAAGTGTGGAAATTGAAGAGAAAGAAAGAGATAGATCCGCAGCTTTTAAATAGGACTGTTATGACCGCAAGACTAGAGGCTCAGAGTCAGGTATCCTGTAAACTAATTCACAGAAACATTTCCTATGAGGTAATACATTTTATATTTTAACTTGTCAGATTCTTGAAGAGATAAGCAGAGGAAATAGCTCATTGATGCATCTCAGGAGAAAATCTTTAAAAGAAATTTTAGAATTCAGCAGCAAACAGAAGTATTGCAGTATAACCTAAAATATTCCACTTGGGTAGGTTATTTTATTGTCCTGATAGAAAAATAAAGTTTCTTCTGCCTGCACAGAAGAACTTTAAAGATTCCAAAAGGCAACTGTGTGAAGAATGCTAACTATGAAACATATTCTTCTTCTATAGTTCTGAAATACAAAGTATTATAGAACTCCATAAAGTTTGCATGGGGTTACCTATTTGGTGATTGCATTGGGAACATGCGAATATGTATACTGGATATACTGGATATACAGAACGCAGAAAACAGCAAGGATGAATGCTATCAGCTGATGTGTTTAGCCCATTTCCACTGGCACATGGAGCAAAGGAAACTTTTGGCTACTAGCAAGGGCTGTACTAAAATCTTTAGTCTGTGAGTACCCAAAAGTTTTCTCCATGTAAGGTCCTGTTTTCTACAGCAACCAGCTTTTGCTTGGGTTAGTGACCTGGGCTTTCAGGGTAGATGTGTCAGAGATGGGCAGGAAGTGGAGATTCGTGCAAAGCGATGCTAATAATCATCTATAAACTCCATGTGCCAATACCACAGCCAAAAGAAATGCTGAAAAGTGTCATTTGGAATGAGGACTGTGACTGGCTCCTCTATGTCTTTTAATAGGGGATGGGGGACAAAAGGAATCCAGAAATATACATCAATTTCTAAACCGGCATTTTAAACACTCTTGTGCTTTCTTTCAGTTAAAGTGAGAGCTCATTTTCCAAAACCTAAAAAAGCACACATGATTACATACAACTCTGGACTTAATTTTTTCCTGATTCTTTCAAAAAAAACATGTATCATAATTAAGCTTCCATACGCAGACACCCCGCAGGACATTTATTGTTGAAGCAATTATGCAATTACACACATTTGTTCCTTTACAAAATAAGCATATCTATCCATTACTCTAGATGCATCTATCATGATAATTGTAGTGCCCTGAGCTCTCGATACTTCTTGAAGCAGGTTCCCACAGTCTAATTTAAATATAACAAGTGTGTCACCTCCTGTATATTAAATTTACACTTGACGCTGACTTTTAAGTCAGCCTACTTGGCAGTTTTTGCTAATATAGTTGTATGTTTCTCACCTACAGAGATATATTTTCTTTCCAGAGTAGATCTTATGAAAAGGTCTGCAGGAAAACCTGGATTTTCTGTCAAAACAGAAGCCAGGCAATTGCTTGATTCTTGATTCCATCTGACATTGCACGCCTCGATTTGAGGCTTGGAATAGATTGATTTACAAATAAACAAATAGAAGTATAGAACTGAAACAATGAATATACATCATGCTGCATCTTTTCTTGGAATACCAGAGATAGCCCAGGGTAATGAGTGTATGCAGGATGAATATATTCAGATTAGCAATGCAACAAAAATTGGCATGCAGATACCTCACAAGGATAAGAATCAAAGTTAGAGTAAGAAAGAGTATGAGTGACAGCAACTGTTTCATGTCTTGTGTATGGAGACTGAAAATAGAGCGTATTCCTTCAGCAAATGTAAGAAATACATGTGGTGTTGTGACAGATTAGCATTTAAAGTAAATGTTCATTAATTAGATAAATTAAATCATGTTTTCACAGTGACTGTAATTTGCAAAATGTGTGTCAGACTGGAATGGTTTATTAATACAGTTTGTTAGTAGGATGCTGAGAGTGTTTTAAATTGAATTAAATTAACACGAAGGTTTCTTAGTTGAATAGCATCTAGCTGAAGGGGTTAGCAATCATGATCAGTTGCAATATGCCACAAAGAGATTTCTCTGCAGTGTGTATTGAAAAAATTACTTATATTATGAACATTCAAGAAAGTTAAGACAGTAATGACTGAAAAAAGTAAAAACATTAGACTTAGACACTACACTATCTCATCACCTTATTTTTCCTATTTAGGGAAAGAAAATAGAAAGAAAATGAAGAGTTGAATTTTCTGACCTTTAGATTTACAGCTTACTCTCCCAGTTTGTTAAACATCTTTTCTACCTATTGCATACCTATTTCAATAGAAAGAAAATGAAGAGTTGAATTTTCTGACCTTTAGATTTACAGCTTACTCTCCCAGTTTGTTAAACATCTTTTCTACCTATTGCATACAGAGGATCCAACAGCTGGAATAAAGAAACATTCTGATGTAACATTCTGTTACCTCTACTAACATTCACCCTTGTCATATTTTGCACAGTACATTAAGCAAAAACATAACAGGCAGTTACTACCCAGCCTGCTTTCTATTTCAGTGAATCTTTGTTAGGCAGGGGCAGGAGAGCAAGAAAAATGAGCAGAGGTGAAAAAACAACAAAAGAAACAAAACTCCCAAAACAAAGCAGGGTAATTACATTGTACCATGTTAGGAGCAGTAATGAGGTTTTCAGAACCACAATGTACTTGTTATGAAAGACACGATAAATGTAATGTTAAAGCAAAACAAAAGAGAAATACTCTAAGAAACCAAACACAAAATGTTGCTATCAAACCAGCAATCTAATCATAGGGATAGAACAACAAAGGGGAGAGACTTCATGTGCCAAGATGCACAGTAACATTATATCACTGCAGTGGGAGCGCCATGCAGTATGATAAGGCATAAGGCGATGTACTTACATCTCCCAAGTGCATTTTATGTACATTCTTGTAGGTATCTGCAATATGTTCACTTTTTTTCTTTTGTTTTTCTTCTTAGTACATAGTAAGCAGCTGTGCCTCACAGGCAGCAGAGGAGGTACAGGCTCTGTTGAACCCCTGGGTCCCCTTGGGGCCATCCTAGGGATGTCCTGGTTGTATGGGAAGTCCTCTGTGCCTGCATACAGGTACCAGCACAGCCAGACAGGGGTTGTTGAGCATCTGACACAACACACTCCGGAAGGGGGAGGCAACTGCTATTCCTGCAAAACATTTATTTCCCTGCTCCTTTGCCTTTTACCTCTTTTTCTGTCTCCTCTAGACCCCTCCTCCAATCTGAGAATAGTATTTGGTATATTCTGGCTATATTTGCAAATAGTCTGGAGATGATGGAATGAGATTTTGCAAAAGTGTTGACTGAAAAGCTAAAATTCACTCAACCTCACCTTACCTGCAATTATCCAACTGGCTCTCTTGATGTTTAGTCTTTTAAGTTGGTGCCAGTCTGGAAAGAAGAGACACTGAATATTGTCAAGGGCCTTTATAGCAACATGAATTAGCAAAGAGATTTCAGATTGAGTGAAATGGATTTGAAAAGACAGGAGTAAACAAACGTCTCCTTTTATACAAGAGATATAAGTGATATTGTGAAAGGGCTATTCCTATATAAGCAGATGACTGAGAAGTCATCACTTCTCAATAGACCAAATAAATACTTTCTTTATTCTTAATGAAGTAATATGACTCCTAGTAATATTTTCCAAATTAAATGGTTATTATTAATTCGCAGCAATTAAATCTTACTTCACTGGAAAAAAAAAAGCACACTTAATTGGCATAAAGAAGCAGAGAAGGCAGTCCACAGCCCTCTGAAAATGCCATGATTATATGCCTTATTTTGGTTGTAGATAAAATCTTTAAAATACTAATAGTTTAAGAAAAATTCATTCAAGTTTTAAAATAAACATATATATATATATATATATATATATATGTTTATATTTTTTATATTCGTTGCCATGCCCTATCCATATTCTGTGTGAAAAAAATAATATTAAAAACTAGGAATCATGATTGTTTTCAAAGTACACAAGAGATAACAAATCAAATCAATGGTCCTTATCTTGGCAGACTATTGAAATCACCAGGAATACAAAGAATTTCCTGGCATCTCTTTGCATGAGAAATCTAGTATGAATGTTATTCACACTCCCACAAAGGTGAATAACTATAACACATTCTTTAGCGATATCTTACTTGCTGATAAGAGTGTGTCTGGGGAACCAGAGAAACCCGTTTCTTCCTAGGTATAAAACAAAATGTCATCCAGAAAACATCTGACCACCTTCATTACAGAAAATGCTAGCAAATACCATTAATATCTTACTATCAGTCTATTGTTATTCCAGCTAGCAAAAATATATAGGTACTTACACAGATAAATGCATAAAAAAATCAGTTTCTGATCTTCTGTTATAGATAGGGTTTACTGCTAGGAAAAATATGGGCTTAATATTTAATCTGGGGAAAGCAAGATGCAAAATTTATGTGCATGGCTGGAAACATTGGACACCTTAATCAACTTCACTGGAGAGATCTCTGAGCGAGAGAACAGAGCACACCTATTTTATTCAATTGTTTTGCTTTTGTCTGGCATTGAAACTTGTGTAGGAGTTTATTCTCTGATAAGGATTAAAAAAACCCATTTATTTATCTTTCTAGTGCTATTCCAATTAATTTCATGGAGATTAAGTGCTCCTTGGCTAAGCTTATGTGTCTTGGTTCCAGCTAGGACAGGGTTAATTTTTGCAGTAGTAGGGAGGGGGCATGGCCAGGACACAGAGATTATTCAATATCACCTCATGTCATTGCCAGGGATTGGAAAGGGACCCTCTTCCAAGAGAAGGGGTTCCTTCCAGTCGAGAAGACGTGGCAGAGGGGGCCATTCGGTGTTGTCTATTTTTGGGGGGTTTGTTTCCCGTGTGAATCACTTATTTTCTTATACTTTTTTTATTAATATTGTTGCTGTTATTGTTTGTTTTCTTATTTCATTGTTGTTCCAGTAAATTGTTCTTAACTCAACCCATGATCTTTGCTTTTTGTGCCTCCAGTTGGATGGGGGAGGGGGAGAGGTGCATGGTTTTAGTGCGAGTACTAAATTGGCGAATACCATTCTTAAACCACAGCACTACATTATTAATTTATTCTTTTAAAAGAAATTTTATCTTTAGCCAAAATCCAAGCAAAGTTATGCTATAACAATACTACAACTAATTTTTTTTCTTAAATTCTTTTTTTTTGCCACAATCAAAACAAGTAAAAAATAAGTCCCAATTATAGTATGCTTAAAATGTATTTTAGTTACTAGGCATCAAAGTTCTGAATGACATATAATATAGTTCCGTAAGTAAAGAAAGAGCTTTTAGGGTTCCTTGAACTCAATACAGAGATAATATCATCATGTAGACCTGTTGCTGATAATTGCAATGGTGGAGTCCAAAGAAAAATTTCTGTAATGAACACAAAACCAAATTAACCAAATTAATTAACCAAAACCACATAGACTTTTGGATACAGGTACCTGAAACTCTACTCTCTTGTTAGATAACAGAGTGAACTGTACTGTGCTAACAGAGTATTATTTCTCTATTATTATCTGACTGGTTTAATAGCCACACTTCAGAATTTTCTTCAAATTAAGTCTAAAAGCAATCACAAAAATGGATATCAATGAGATGGTGTAAACATTTGGGTCTACATGACAAAGATATACCTGAGGTTTTGTTCCTTAAATATAAATTTTCCAATGCGGCAAGATCTGTTCTCTAATCCTAAGGAACATGTGTAGACTCCCCCCAGATTTTTGAGGAAAAAAATGGTAATGAATAATGGGACAGGTTCCCATTTATTCCTTTCAGCTTTTTCCGTTGTTTCCATTCTATTTCTCTTTTACGTCCTTTGCCTCCACTGACTTCTGAATGAGGCTTATCAAAGGGACAATGGGATTACATTTGTATCAGAGGAAATCACTAAATAATGTTGAGAAGTGTCACTTTCTGGAAAAGAGTACTAATACTTCTTTGGGGTCTGCTAGATAATAGTCTTCTGTACTATCAATTCTTAATTTAGAAGCCAACGTAGTTTTGTTCCCAAGGATAAGCATTCTGATTTTTTTTAGCTGTATTATCAAGGGAAGCTTGAACTACAAACATCAAGGAATATGATTGTAATTTTAAAATATTAGAAAATTCAATTAGACTGGAGACAGCAACTGAACTTCTTATATGTATTTTCCTTCTGCTTGGAAAATCTTTCTGAATTAAAAATCTCCCTTCGTTGTCAATATCCACAAGTGAATAAGTTTACATGTTAGGCTAATTTCATGTGACAACAGCAAGCAGTCCCACATTGACAGAGGTTGACATACAGTATGACTAACACAGAAACAACACAGAGTTTCTGTCAGTAACAAAATACATGTTTTAAGTTGAAGTCTGTACCTGCTAGCATGCCAGAGAGCCAGCAGCCAGCTCTAAGCACATTTGCTGCATATTTTTAAGGCTGTCACATCACTAAATCAAAGTTGCTCCATGATTGCCAAATGGTAGCTCATTAAGCTGAAGAAATTACTAAGTAGCCTCAGAAAAGAAAACAAGCTCAGAGAGAAGTACATGACTGTAGCTGCTGCCTTACTTAAATGGAGGGTGGTACTTCTGCAGTTGTTCCATTTGCTCTATCTTGGACAAGGTTGTCAGGTTTAGAGGAAAGGAAAGGTTGTCAGGTTCAGGAAAGCTTAGGATGCTGTTTTCCTACCTACTGCTCATTCTCTGACTAGCAATGGCTTGCAAAATTGACAAGGTAAGAGTTTTTTCCTACAACCAAAAAGCAGACTGTCTAACTAAACTTGCTTCAGGAACAATGATCCACATGCAAAAACTGAGCTGTCGATAATCAGCATGCCTAGGGAAGCATTTAAACGTACTACGACCAAAAGAGAAGTGATTTCAGGTGCAATATCTAAAGCTGCCATATTAATATATTCCTTTAGGGATATCTGATTAGCTTCACTTCCTGATTAATTATTCAGTGAGAATGACACAATTTTTTTTAACCCCCCCCAAGTGCAGCCCTAATATGAGCCCAGATGAGGAATCCCAGGAAGTTAGGGAACACAGGCATAGCGGAGTGAGGAATAAATGCTCACTGCTGTTCTTTCCTTTTCTTAAACAATAGAAAAAAAGTCTGTTTATATGCTAATAGTGTGCCAAAAAATATACTATAACATCAATTTATTTTATTGAGTGAACAAGTAGTCAACATTAAGCAGATTTATGGTTTTGAAAACAGTTTTATTGTGTGTGTCTGAGGAAATTTCTCTCTTCTAGATAAAGCTGCACTTCAGCTACATAAGGAGTGTATAAATGAACTGCTTTATAGGAATCATTTGGCACATGGCCTGCTTTTAGATTTGTACAAGCAAAATCACATTTGATGGCACTACAGCCATAATTTAAATCAGCTCTTGGCCTAACTGTGTTCTGAAAAGACCTGCAGCATACCACGGCAATGGGGAAACACCACCTGACATTTCCAACGTTAGGTTATAAATATGGGGTATCATTTTAGTGAGAATTGGCTTCTCTGGACTGAGCTGAAGAGAGTAGAGTGGAATTGCTGGGATAGCAGAGCTCTGTGAAAGCCTGGAGGCCACAGTGGAGAGTGCTAGGAAAGAAGGCAGCACAGGGATTCGTTCTTGACAGCCTGTTTACAGATTATGAATGAAGCTAAAAAGTTAGTTTGGTTTCAATGTGACTTATTGCCAGTGCACCCAGAAGAAACTGTGTGCTTTTGGCTCTCATATAAATGGCTTTATAATCAGTGTGTTTTCAATAAGATGTTAACTAACCACATTAAATCACAACACTTTTAAAAGAAACCACTCTGATTAAGTATAGTCTTATCATTAAAGATTGTCTTTAAAATGTCTTCATGAAGATCAGATATAATTTTTCCAGTTAGAACAATCTCAGTCTAAACAAATCAGCAAAGAAGATAACCCAAGGAGCAGGATCTCTTCAACTTTACCAGGCAGAATCAAAGTAGGATTTGCAGGAAAACTGTTGGAAGGTTTGCAGGAAGATGACTCTATCTATAGAGAGATGCAAATGTGATCACAGCTGTACTGTAGTTCAGGGTGTGGATAGCAAAGCCCAGAGGCTTCAGACAAGCTCTCTAACCCACATGAGCTAGTGTCTCACCCAGGGATTAGAGAGAAAAGGCTCCCTAGGTATTTTAGGCTTCAGTGTGTGTCATGAAGATAGCATGTCAGCCCTTTTTCACATATCAAATCTGTGCATGTCCATAGCCTCAGAAACAGAACAAGGCAAAGGTAGATGATCTTGGCTTTGCCTAGAACCAAACTATAACCCAAGCCTCATGAAAACAGTGTGTCTTCAGTCCTACTATGGAATGAATCAAAGTCTTTTAATGTATCCATGAACTGACTTTTCATTTCCCTCCCTTCACTCTTCACCCCATTTAATTCCTTAACATCTGGAATACTTCAGAAACAGCCAGTCACACTGGATTTATAAACAGCCGGATCAGCCAAACTGTCACAGGAGCAAACACAGGTGGAATAACTATATTGAGGAGAAATAAACTACTTCTTAGCCCAGAAATGCAGCATGTCATCATCTCAGCTGAGATCGTGCGTGTTAATCTGTGGAGTCCAATTCTTATTTAAACACGTGATAAGTCCTTTCTAAATGTCTTGGTCATCTGTAGAACCTCTTTACGTCTGACTTGCCAGCTGTCTAAATCTTTGTCTGTGCTTGTAGATTGCTGTCTGTCCAAATAAGCCCTGATAACTCACTCTGCTAAGTCCCTCCTTTGTGAAAGCTCAGACACCCTTAAATGAAAGTAAAATGTACATTTCTTAAAGGACACATTTCCTCTGAGCTTCTCTCCAGTACATGCAGATTCTTCGACTATTGCTCCCATGAAAGCTGACATTGCCTAAAGGTGCGTGGAGCTGATTTGGCTAAAGTTAAACTGGAAGAATTTGGGGGGTGATGTTTTGTTCTCATGCTGACAAACTTGTCTTGGACTCTGTGGAAATAAGCTCTACCCAAGGTAACATGTCTTAATTGTTTGTCGTTTGGTTCTGACAGAAGTGCCTTTGACAAAGAATAGATTTCAAAATCATTTTACAATCAATTCTGAAATGTTTTTCAGTTGGAGTATTTACAGGTGAAAAAAGAAATTCATTAGAATATTTCTGATTGTGAAGTCCTTCTGCAGAGAAACAATCAGTTCTGCCCTCCTGATAAGAGCTCTGTGCAAGGGCTGTGACATATCCTAAATTAATATTCTATTTTGATTTAAAGTAGAGATCGAGTAAATCATTATGATGTATCCAACACATGTCAATGGCAACTGATGAACTGATGACTCAGCAGAGTTATTTCCAGATCTACTGTGAGGTGAACCTGAAAATAATACACTTCTAGTAGTGATGCTGTATTTTGCATATTTCTTTTTCACAAGAGGTAGTCAAAACGCAGATTATATTTACTTTGAAAACAGCCATATCATCTATATATTTGTATTCAAGTAAATTAGTTTAGTAGCAGATATATTTGCTGAAATAAATGAATTTAATGTGGAAAGTTGCAGAGCGATCATTCAAAATAGATAGTTACTAATGTCAACACTGGGAAACCAATTCCAACAGCAACGTTCATCCAGTCATGAAAAGAATACTTCTACATACAGTTAAAAAGCCTAGGACACAAATATTCTCAGTTAATGCCTTGCAAGCTTGCTACTAATCAATAAATTGAATGCAATACTTGAATTTTAAAGTCAGAAAATCATGAACAAAGCATGAGCAGCTTTGAACACAAAAAAGACAATGCACACAGAATACAGAAGCACTCACCCATCTTGTCAGTAATAAGGCTTTTCAGGCATTCCTGTCCATCACTGTTTAGACAATCTATTCTGGATACAAAAATTAGCACTGCTTTCATTTTGCCCTAATGAATTCCAGTATATTAATATCAGATTCTAGATCACCAGTGTAGCACACTGTGATTTTGTACTTACCAGGAAGAGCAGCTGAGAGACTGTCTCCAGTTTATAATGGTCAGGCATTTTGGCAATGGGATGAAACACTGCAGGACCCATGAAAGTGGCCCAATGTTATTGGCTGGTGATGACTTTCTTTTCAGAGATTGATTCTTTTTCATTATATTTCTGGCTGAGTGCAGGTGTGGAGAATAATAGCCCATGGCAGCAAAGAAGAAGATGAAAGTCAATAAAAACTGGAGATGAGAAAGAAAATTCATTTTTAGGTTGTGTTAGCTGTTGCCCTTGTGAACACGACTACATGCTTTTTCACATAAGAGTAAAGAAAGTCAACGTGTAATCTTTTCTCGTTAACCCTCTTTCTACTTTATGCAATATAGGAAGTAAAACATTTTTTAATATATCTATATGTCTTTGGGTGCGTGTCAAGTAGTCAGCCTAAAAGCAACCCAAAACCATTATTTTGTACCACAGAGTACAGATAATTTTGGCAGAACAGATTTTCTGTAGGCCTGGATACGGATTTGAATTCTATTTAAACACACTGAACTTCCTGGTCACAGATTTTTATGATCTGCATCCATGTGGGAGGAGAGAAAAAAATACACTGGAAATTTAAGGGCTTCCTAGAATCTTCCCTTTCTTTCTCCAGCTTTTCATAACCAATTGTGTCAATTTTTTTAATCGTTTTTTTAATTACAGTAAATGTAATATTTTAAAAAGCTGAAACAGCATTTTATTTCCACTCCTGAATAGAATGATGAGAGACTATTTTCCTAGGGAAGTTGTCACAGCAAAACCTTTTAAAATTCCTCTTATAATAGTGGATTCACATAGCTATAGTACACCAATGTGTATTTAGCTTACTAGTAGAATAAATCACATTATTTGTATTACAGACTGAATTATTATACTCCTACCCCCATGCTTTCCTATTCTGTCAAGCAGTTTAATAAGCAAATGTAGCAAAGGTTCATGATTTTTTCACAAGACAAAAAAAATTTGGTTTAGTTACTAGTATTATTATTTCTTTTTGCACATTACTTTCTCACAAATTTAGGTAGTAAGCAGTCTTTTCTAAGCTTTACTATTTCTCGCAGAAAGGAATAATGTTATACCTAAATTTGGAATAAAATATATTGTGAGATGTTTTGAGTAAGGACCTCTTTTAATGTATTCTATTAAGAATCTCAGAAAGTGAAATTAGCAAAGAGAAAAATTATAGGTTAAATTACAAATGGCAATGCAAAATCATGAGTGTCATGGGTTTACTTGTTCTAAAAATCCAAACAGGAATTTTCTTTCCCCTGCTGCAATGTGGGGGAGAGATGTTGACTGGGGAGGAGTTGGGTAATTGACCTACACAAAGGAGCTGGCTGGCAGAACTACATTCCAGGATGATAGCCCTCTCTAAGGCTGGGGGGCAGGGAGGGGAGGTGTGAGGAGTTTTTCTCCCCTTCTCTCCTTGGAAAGCGGCACTTCACTTTTTGCCTTAATAGGGGCAAGGTGTTTGCTGGAAAAGCTCTGAGGCCATTTTTGCTCTCGACCTGGTCATCTGGCTGTTCTCTGGCCTCGGCTTCACTATGGCCTGCTCTGTCACCAGCCGGACCTGCTCAGATTTCATCGCAGAGTTTGTGCTCAGCGAGGAAAGGGGGGATTCCCGGCCACAGCCAGCCGCAGACACCATGAGTTTCGTGTGAAAGAAACTGCCCTCCTTTCCCCGTTTTCCCCTTCTCCTCCTCTGTGGGGGGGAAGATCTCCATTGTCGCTTCTCCAGCGCACCGAGGCCTCAGGCTGTGGCTGACAGAGCCCAACAGCGCCCCCTGCTGGCCAACACTGAGCACTGCAGGTTCTGCTCCTCCAGTGATCCAACAGTGCCCCTTGCTGACCATGGATAGAATCATGCTAGAGGACAGAGAAGTATCAGACTGTTTCCTTTTGGAAGGGGACAGGATTATTGTTTAGTTGTTTTTATGTTCTTTTGCTGTTTTTGCCAATATACATATATCATTTAATAAAGGGTTGTTATTTCTTCCTTTCTCCATACTTCCTCAATTGGAGCCTCTTAATTTCGGATTTACAATTGCTGAGAGGAGTTTGGTATGCCTCATAATTCATCCTCCTTAGCAAAACACTTCAGTCTCCTTAAACTGGGACAATGAGAATGATTATAAATGTTAGCATTTCTGTGATTTTCCTTTTGACCTCAATAACCACAGTCTATTCCTGACAATACACATAAGCTGTACTCAGCAGCATTAGAAATCAAGTACATCATACCAGCACAGGAGGGTGTAAACACTACTGTGAGGGTGCAAGCAAGTAAAATCAGCTACAACATACAAATAACACAGAGATGGAAATAAGTAACGTGTTGTGGAAAATGCATTTTTATCTGGCTTTGCTTTCATAAGCAATAAACTCTGGTAATAGTATACAGCCATTGGGTGCATGTATGCAGATAAAGACAAAGAGATACATGTGTGATTGTAACAAACGTGGATAGAGCCTTCCTAAATCTTCGTTCGCGAAGCCTAGCCATGACATGACATGACATGTGTGAACACACTCTTAGTTATACAATGATGTCTTCTTTTATTTTGGTGGGTTTTTTTGATTGTTTTTTTTTCTGGTTGGTTTGTTTGTTTTTGGCAATCACAGTATCACAGAATGATTTGGTTTGGAAGGGACCTCACAGGACATCTAGTTCCAACCCCTCCTGCCATGGACAGGGACACCTTTCACTGGACCAAGTTGCTCAGAGCTCCATCTAATCTGGCCTTGAATGATTCCAGAGACAGACCATCCACAGCTTCTCTGCACAACCTGTTTCAGTGCCTCACCACACTCAAGATAAAAAATTTCTTCCTAATATCTAGTCTAAAACTGCCCACTTTCAGTCTGAAGCCGTTACCCCTTATCCTATCATTCCATGCCCTTTTAAAAGGCCCATCTCCAGCTCTCTTGTAGACCCCCTTTAATCCATTAAATGTATTTTCTTTTTATTACCTATAGTATCTTTTAGAAACTTCTGACTGTGTAACCAGGCTGAATAATGGCAGCTACTCTCAGCTACCTAAACATGCTGAGAGTACTATGCTTCATTTTGAGCCTCAGTTTGCACCTGGATCATATCATTATATTCAACAGTGTCATACAGTGTACAAAGCTTTCCATGTTTAGAATTATAAATGTCATTTAGAAATAAGAGGTAAGCAAGAAGAGTTCAACAATAGATAAAAAACTGGAAAAAAATTATGAAACCCACTTAAAAAAACCCTCAAAACCAGACTATCTTCATTTATCAAATATATTTAAATATAATAGTATGCATAACAAATTATTATATTTAAAGTTGTCATAAAAGTACAGTGTCATGCTCTAGCCCCCCTACTGAGACCCAAACCAGATGCCACTCACTCCCCTTACCCCCTTTGCACTCCGGGGATGGAGTTGAGAATTGGAGGCATAAAAAAAGAAAATTACTGGTTTAGAGACAAATAATTTACTGGAAACAGCAACGAGATCAGAAAAGGAACAGTAACAGCAACAGTACTAATAAGAGAAGTATACAAAAAGAGAGAATGATTCACATGCAAAAACGCTCACTACAGAGCCCAACCCAACCGCAGCCATGTTTTCCTGACCGGAAAGGGATGCCTTTCTTCCCAGAAGTGAGAGAAAACAGTCCCTTCCCCCTGCCCCCTGACAATGACATAAGATGCTTTCGAATAACCTTAGGGTCTTGGCCACACTCACTCAGCACAGCACACTGCAGCCCAGAACTCCTGCGCTCAACCGATCCGGTGGGCTCAGCCTCTCCAGCAACTGGGAATAGAGATATGCACTACCACACCCAGCTACTGTAAACAAAAATTAACTCTGTCTTGGCCAGAACTAGGTCACATACAAAAAAAGGACAAGAAACTATTTCCATGTCATATAGTAACAGTGGAAGATGAACTGCCTGTGAAAACTTGCTATCATGGATCTGGATCACTTGGCTTTATCAAAGTCACAAAGGAGCTGAGGGGATTGACATAGGAAGCAGAATTAAGTAGTGGAGGAAGTGCATGAGGACAAATAGGTCTCACAATGCACCAGTAGGATTTCTGACCTGTATTAGATCTCCTTTCAAGTTGTTTTGGGAAAGATTCAAACACTTGGCTCTAGCCAAGGATGCAGATCTCCACCAGGTCCTGTATTGTAGCTACCAGTAGCCACATAGGTTTCTCTCATATACTATATTATCTACAGTGATGCCAAACACCCATATACAGGCAGGCAAACCCCTGTGACACCAATAGTGTTCGCTACAGAGGTGAAATTTTCCTAAATATTTACTGATTACTTCAAAGACAACATTAAAATATTACTAAAGAAGATTTATAGACTACATAAGGCTCGATGGACTGATAAGCACTGGAAAGGTAGGTAGAGATACAAACTAGTCAGCCTTTGGAGACACTAATTTAGTTTAACAAAAAGTGTCAGCAATACACATACTAGGTGGATGACTATTTTGGAAAGTAGTGATAAAGCATTTGGGAGCCATAGGAAATAATAAGCAGAAGGTGATGATTTTATAGCCAGCAATATCTTACTTGGATTGTAAACTTAAATGTCTTTTACATAAGGAGAAGTTATGCTACTCCTTTAGATATTACTCATGAGTGCTTCTGTTCTCTCATGCTTGCTAGAACTCCTTTCCACCTGAGTTTGAACACACAACCCCTCTGAGAAGCTGCTTCTCACTAGTTAGATTCTCCACAGCTTCCTGCATCATGACAAATTTAAGCTGTAAGTAATAAAAAGTGCCAGGTATTTGAGCTGTCACAAATATTTTCATAATAATAAGACTGCTTCTCCTTTGCCAAGAAAAATCTGCTCATCGTCCTCAGAATATTTAGTAGAGATGGCACTGAAATAAGGTCAACATAGGCTTGGGGCCAAGAGTATGGAAAAACAACCTCTAACTTGATTACCTTTTAATGTCTGGCTCCTTTCTCTGGAATAGCCTGAATTAAATCCCAGGTTCCAAACACCGCAGCATTTGTAGGTTTCGAGATCAATGTCAGGATATCATGAATGTTTCTTACTACACAGAAACTTCAGTTTGCATTTGAGCTGTTCCTAAAACTCTATGCAGATTCTTACCTCATTTCTTGCAAATCACCTCCATGAATATGAAACAGGCTGTAGGATTAGAAAGTCATTTCATCAAACTCCTCAGGCCACAACAGGAGTTCCACTTACCTGTAAGATGTAAGGAATAAGCACACTAATGAACTAGATTTTGCCATTATTTTGTTTGTTAATAAAATAGAACACTGTTCATCTGTATTTTTATTGAAATACTTACCAAAATAACGCTGAATGTAAAATTCTGACAGTTAACAAATTTGCTGAATATAATTAACCACTTCCAGAATTAAGCAATACACAAAACCCATGGGGAAGAATCTCAGAGAAATTTTATTATTTACCGTAATTATTAATATTAATAATTCAAGATTCTTCACCAGCCCTTGCTGAGCGAGCTCCATGTCCAGAGATCTCCTGAGACTTCAAACAGGGACAATTTCCTCTCCTGCAATGGAAATGGTCAGGTGAGTACTACCCAAGTGCACTGCTATTCATTTATCCAAAGAGACTTGGAGAATCTGGAGCTACTGGACACTCTGCAGCCTGGAACTCCAGCTCTGCTGCACCAAAGGCTACCAGAAGAGCGAATTTCTGTTATTCAGGTGAGGTGTGATGCTAAATGGCTCTCTATGGCTTATTCTGTCCCATGCAGTAACATTCCCTCGCTCTTGATGGCAAGAGAGTATGCCATATGTATGCAGGAAAGGTCTACAGGGCTGCTCATAGCCTTGGTCACTTACAGGTTGTGATTCAGGGAACTCATCAACAGGGAATGAAGTGAAAGTGAAATTGAGCAATGCATTATCTGGTAAGACAATATTATAAATATAGAAGGTAATAAGTGAGAGATGAAAGACAATTTAAACACCCTACCTAAGGTCTTCCTGTGTAGGTCATGTTTGTGTGTACCTGTATGTGTGCACATGGATATACCCCTATACTGATTCAGCGGATTTGTCAGAGATAATCCAAATGAAAAAAAGCATTAGAACATGGAAGCAGAAACTAAAACAAAAAATAATCATTTAGGGAAATTTAGTAAGGGTGACTCACTTCTTTGAAAGATCTGACAAACTCAAAAACAGATCACATTACAATAAAATCTGACCACAAGAAGCCTTCTGCAGACTGGATGGACACTCACACTGAGAAGCCCTTAAATTGAAGAAATTCTCTGTAGAGTAGGTTTGCTCCTACACTGAGTAATTCTTGGGGAAAAAATGATAACAACAGTATCAGAAGATGAAATTCAAAATTACACACATATCACAGAAAGAGAACAACATATGTCTCTGCAGAGCCATCCCCTGAGGAATATTCCTTATTCGATTGTTTTCCATGTTCTGAGCTTTAGAGAACACTGAAAATCTACCCTTTGCTCAAGAAACTGAGAGTCCACGTTACAAAACATAGATGACATTTTTCTTCACTACATACCCAGACCTGGCAGGTGCATCCCAAAGGTAGGTGCCAGGATGGGCAGGAGGCTGTTTTCTCCTACAGACTCCAGGTAACAAGCATATCCCCTCTACTCCAGAAAGTCACTCCTATGCAGGGTGTTTCTGAAAGGCATTCCTTCATAGAAGGCAATACAGCCATGCTGAAATTCTTCCCCCACTTCTGTTGAGGAGAATGTGGTACTGGTTCATTCATCCCCTGTTTCAGGGGACTGACTTTTCCCTATAAAAAGGAATGATAACAGAGGGTTTCTAAAGGAAATCCTCAAACTGCAAAGTCAATTCTTGATGTAAATTAATGGACTAGACTGAGATGATACTTGGTCCCTCATGTTTGCTATATGCCATGGTATATTTTCAACTCATTTGCTCAGCTGGAATTTTGACCTGACAGCCACCTCGGTCATCTCTCATTCGCATCTCATCTCTTATGAAAACAGGTTAATAATTCACAGGAAAAGTTGGGTCAGCCTTTCCTTTGAAAATGTACAAGTAATGTTTAACAAGTCTTTGACAGCTCTGAGAAATGCTTATCTTTCTTAATAATTTTAAAGACCAAGTACTTTGTTATAGTATCCATTTAAAAGAAGTCAATTCATGACTCTTACCATTGGTATTTTCTCCTGTAAGTAGGGCAGTATTTTTTCAAAGCTGTCAAATGGAGTTTCAAGGGAAAGGCTTTTTTTGTGGGTCCTTTGTTAACTGCATGTTTCATGATAATAAAAACAATGTTTTATTCAAGGACAGGAGGAGTAAAATCTCTCAAGAAGCTACAGAAAATGTGGAATACCTTACCTTTCTCTAGCACATTTGGCAATTTGGATGCTACAGTCACTGTCATGACTTCCATGTTTATGAGCAAGTAGGTTCGTGGGGAAATCAGGAAAGACGTACATACCCTTTTCTCTCTACTCTGGTTAGTTCTGCAACATGAAGTAACCATCACTGTGGCTCATTACATACAATATTTTTGAACGGCATTTTTACCTCAGTAGTGCATGTGCATAATGTGAGCATGATTGCTAAATGTAAAAGTACCCTTTTACAAGAAAGGACCATATATGCTTTTGTAAAAATATTTTTTGAAATATTTTTTACAGTCTTGACACCAGCAGAACTGTATTAGTTCTCTCTCCTGAAATTTCATACTGAATTCATATTCTAGTTACACAGGTTGTGCCCTAGAAAGCCTGGGAGTTATATGAAAAAGCTCTTGACACTTGGTAGACTTTGGTTTTGTGCAATACTCACCAAGGGTTTAGGCACTTTTCCTATCAGATGTAGTAGGATATAACACTATGGGACTGATAGATATAGATGGAAAAAGGTCTTTTGTAAGTGTGTTATCTTTTTACAGGTTGATTTTTTGTTCCTTTGATATAGCAGTTACTCAAAGCTTTGTTCATAATTTGAAGTGAATTTGATCCAATGAACAAAAGAGGTAAAATGTACCATGATGTATGTTCATCACCTCTGTGGGAAATAGATATATCTAAATGCAGAAGCTATAAATACGGAGAAGTAAATTAATTTTCCCATCCAATTTTTAAAATTCCTATTGTCAAACTGCAGTCTGAAAGGATTCCTTGCTTTTAGGCAGTTCTCAAGTCATATGGATGGTTATCATTACAATCTGTTGGAAATAGACAGTAGTAGTGTCTGCGTTTTCCTTTTACTGACCTCCTCCAAAAAAATTAATTACTCTTCTAATAAATAATTAGACACATTTTGAATCTCCAAGGAGCTCTGCATGCTATTTTCCTACTTCTTGAAATGAAAGCTACAATCAAAGTACTTAAGCAATTTGAGTACCTGAGCTGGTTTAAAGGTAAACTGTCAGGAGAAATGAACCTAACTCAAAAGAGATTATAAGTCAGAGTTCCAATTTAATAACAATAATCCAATAAATACAATTATACGGACAAACAATTGGTTTAACCCACAAATCTCAGATGTATAATCCATCACCCTGGGGCATGAACAGAATGCTGTTCGTCGGCCCCCATGCAGAGCCCCACATGGTTCCTCTGAGTCCAAAGTAAAAGGAAAGGAAAACCTATTGGTGAGAGTGCTGGTCACAGTCTGGTCAAGAGTGGTGGCCACAGTCTGGTCGAGGTTCTAGTCTTCCTCCGGATCCGATGAGTCAGGCCCAGAAGTCCCAAGACCCCAAGATTATATACATTCAGGTTCAAGTGGGAATGCCCAGTACCTCCCTCAGGGCAGGGAGTTCTACAATGGTTGATTGTGAGTCATGAGATGTTTTTGGAATCCTTGGTAGTCCATTAGCAGACATGAGTCCTCTGGCTGGGTGTGGAGGTGCTAGTGACTCCCCGGAGGGGAGTTATCACATCTGAGTCATTGGTGTGAGGATAGGAACATCTTCCTATCTCACAGGCTTCTTAACACCCAGCTTATAGCCTGAGGTGTGCTCGGGGCAGCTGCTGCAAATGGTCTATTGTTAATAGTCCCTGGGAAATGACATAGAGGGTGTAGAATACACAGTTTGGGTTACACCTACACAGTGATGAACTGGTCCTGGCTGCTCTGACTAGGACAGTACCAGACTCTTCCTTGGACATACAGTCTGAAACACTCCGCAGCAAGAACCTTTTAATCTTCTTGCAAGTTCGCATTAGTTTTTTACTGTTACTTTCAATAAGTGAAAGTCATAGTGTAGGCTCAATAAAAATCTGATTTATACAAGTTTAATAAGCCTCATCACAAGTTATTTCTCAGATTGTCATGGTCTGGTTCTCTTGGAAATCATGTAGGAAAGGAAAGAAAGAACAAAACCTCTCAAGCCCCACGTTCTTGCAGCAGCACAGAAAACAAAAGGCAAAACAGCAGTTTCCTTTACTATGCTGTAGAGAGAAGTCAATACTTTGCTCAGTGAGATATCCTGAAAGCTCACGTGGTGGGAAATGCATCTTTGTTATATAGAAGCTTGGCATTGTATTAAGAGATAAGCTTTTAATTAAAATAGACTTCCCGAGAAGCTGCTAAAGACTCTCTCACTGCTATCCTGCTGACAAGGGCCATCAGTTGTGACACTGACAACAAGTGGGTCTATAGCTCAGAGTCACAAAGTGTTTTTCATTTGACCAGTATGTATTTCACAATCAAAACATTAATTCAGTTATGTTATACATAAAGCTCTCATGCCATTCCTGAATGAGATCATACAATTCATGTCAAAAATCAGCAAAGCTATACAGCCTAAGTTGGCACAGGAAAAGCATGTGAGTCAGAAGATAAGAATTAAGCAGTAACACTGTTTCATGTCATCAGCTTTTTCCCTCATTCCCCATCTAGTTAATGAATGGAGAATGGGAATGATGGAGAATGGGAATGCACAAGTTACTAAGTGTCAAGGAGTTCCAGTAGCCTTGACTAGTAACTGTTACTGAAAAAGGGCTATTAAACATCATGGTTAGGTGGAACAGCTTGATGTTGCTTGGGAAGCTACACTATTGCAAATATTGAGAAGCCTTGAGATTGGAAATTAATTGCTAGTGTGGTACAGATCTAAACCTGAGAGAAAATAGATATCAAATACCCAAAGAGCTCCACTGAACCATTCAGACTGGAGTTTGCAGTTCTCTTCTTTGTGTTTCTAGTTGTTTTGTTCTCTTTGAGTATTTGTTGAGGAATTATCCTGCAGTAGCTGAATATCTCAAGTTTATATATATGACTTTAAAATTTTGTCAATATGCCTTCTTCATTGATATAAAACTATGGGAAATTACATTAAATGTAATTAGAAACCATAATAATGCTCATCTAATGTGCAGTATAAGCTGTTTTCCTTCTCAAAGCCTACACACTTTCTTTGTTTCCCTTTTTTTGGCTAGTTATTGCTTTTTGCAACTTCTGGATTATTTAGGATTAAAATTTCTTTAGAGAACAGACATCACTGTCTATGTTTTTACTCTAACAAAACTAATGAAACAACAGAAAAAGTTACATAAATGTGAAGAGTGAAAGTTTGTGCTTACTTTTTCTTTCTTCTGAAAGAAATTCTCAATTTTATAAATACCCAGCTCTGGTACTGACAGACTCTGAAGCATGTTACTTTCCAGGTGCAAACACAGCCCCTACCCCTCAAAGCAGCCTATAGCTCCCTACTGTGCCATATAGAAGTTCCTGCTTCCAACACAGATTTGTGATTATTTTTCTCATGGATGCCACACAGAGAGATGTGTGCCTTATTCCCAGTATGCTTTTCTAGAGGAGAAAGCCTCAGGAGATGACACAGGTGTAAAAACTTTAGTTTTCTTTGGTGCATAGAAATCTTTTATGGTTAAATGCCTTAGTAAGATCAAAGTATGCACAACCCATTTTTTTATGTTTTTTTTTTATTAATTTCATATTGTTTGCTCCAGCTATCACAAGAGGGCCAATGGCATCCTGACCTGGATCAGGAACAGTGTGGCCAACAGGTGCAGGGAAGAAATTCTTGCCCTGGACTCAGTGCTGGTGAGGCCACACCTGGAGTGCTGTGTTCAGTTCTGGGCCCCTCAGTTCAGGAAGGATGTGGAGGTGCTGGAGCAGGTCCAGAGAAGAGCAACAAGGCTGGTGATGGGACTGGAGCACAAGTGCTATGAGGAGAGGCTGAGGGAGCTGGGGTCATTCAGCTTGGAAAAGAGGAGGTTCAGGGGAGACCTCCTCACTCTCTACAACTCCCTGACAGGAGGTTGTAGCCAGATGGGGGTTGGTCTCTTCTCCCAGGCAACTATCAGTAAGACAAGAGGGCATGGTCTTAAGCTCTGCCAGGGGAGGTTTAGGTTAGATAGTAGGAAGAAATTCTTTACAGAGAGGGTAATGAGACATTGGAATGGGCTGCCCAAGGAAGTGGTGGATTTTCCGTCCCTGGAGGTTTTTAAGATGAGACTGGATGTGGCACTGAGTGCCATGGTCTAGTAACCATGGCAGTAGTGGATCAAGGGTTGGACTTGATGATCTCAGAGGTCCTTTCCAACATGACTGATTCTATGTTTCTATGATTCTTTCTATGACTCGTGCATGGAATGTATTGCCTCTGGTTATTACTCATAATGTTCTAATGCCACTATAGCCTTATTTGGTTTGCTCCTTAAATAGTCTTCATAAGGCCTGACTGTTGTTCCCTCATTAGAAAAATTGATATTGTCATAGAAATTAGTGCATGACTCACTATGAACAAAGACAGTCTGTTGACAGCATAGGTTGCCAGGCCTTTTTAGATAATTCAAATCTCTTCTCACTACTTCAACTTTAGAGAACATAATTGTCATGACACAAGCTGACGTCATAGCAAAGATCTGAAAAAAAGCCAAAGAAAAGAAGTAATATTTCCAGTTATACAGCAACCATTTATAGGGTAGTGTTGAGATCTCTTAAGTCCAGGCCAATGACAGTCTCTTGTTCATTCCTCATCACTGGAAGGTGGCTTAGAAAAGAAACACAGTTAAAAAATACTAAAGTCTTTTGAAATGGAAAAAGTTGGATTCAGAGCTAAGAAATATAACTTTACAGTCAATCTTTTTCAAAAATCCATACCAAAACCATATTCTTTTTGAAGATAACATGATGACTGAATACACAATCTTTGGTGTTTTTCTTACCTGAAATATTTACAAGTTATAAGTGCTGCATAAGTTAAGACTGCAAATGATGCCCATGCTTACTGAATCTTTGTTAGGACATTTTGTAAAAATGGGGTGACATTTTCCTCACTTATAAACTACGCTGAATTCAAAACTGAGCAATCATTTTTGGGAAGAACAACACAAGAACAATATAAGCTATGGAAAATACAATGATGATGTGTCTGCACAGCCTCTAGGCAACTGCCATACATGATATGTTTGGAGTTTTGGGGCTTTTTTTAACAGCTTGGTCATATTCCAATGAATATATTATAATTACAGCCATCAGCTGCACTGAAAATAGAGCCAAATGTAATTTCAATGGGAGATATTTCTCTGAAGGTGGGAAGAGTTTAATAGATATAATCTTTTATCTCTTAAGATCATATTCAACACTGGGATGAATGTGAGAAAACTATTTTGAAAAATGAAGTTTAAAATAGTCTAAATTGCTTGGGTTTGGGCATGAAATCGAGAGACTAATACTAGAGAAACATGCTTTTAAAAATATGGATCTTTATTTAATTTTTCATATATCTTTAAAAGCAAATATTACTGTGAATTTCTAAAAAGTAATGAACAATACTTTATGCTTACTAGCAGGTGTTTATTTCATTTTCAAAAGAGATAAACATTCAGGTTTTTAGTACCACACAAGTTCTCATCATTTCTCTAAATGCTCAGAAAGAGGAAGTGGTTTGAAGCACATGATTTAGGATCTCAAGCCCAAGCAGGAAATCTCTATAGTACAAAAAGGAAGAAATATAGGCTCTGCTAATAATTAGAGACTTGACAACAGTTTATTAGAGTACCTGGCATATTCAGTAGTGTAGTTTTAATTTATCTGCCATTCTGCTGAAACACAACATGGTAAAAAGAAAGCATCTTTTTATTATACTGTCATTAATCAAACACCAGTTGTCTTATCAGCCAAAAATTTAATATTGTTACATTTCCATTAGTTTTAAGCAAATAAGATTTAAGAACCACTTCTCTCATTTGAAAGAGATGATTTGTTGACTTGTGATAAGTGTCCATGAAGAATGTGGAAGCATATGATATGTGCATGCATTTCAGAATTTTTTAAAATGGTAATCCATGAGTATTATCATACTGAAATCATATCTATTATCAATATTTCTCTGTGTGTCCCCTGAAAACAATCACTATCACTGGCTTCCTAAAATACAGAATACAGAAATTTATTAAATGAGAATGCAAACCTGAGTCAGTAAGTATGCTGCATGTGGTCATTTCCAACCCTTTCTTCCAGTTCTAATACTGTAAGAAAAACCTGAGGGCAATATTTTCTTTTTAATAAATTGATTTTATTTCATCCTACTCATATAACACATTCTTTTAAATTTCATAGTGTGTATGTCACAACCATTCTTCTATAAAACAATACAAAGTGGTTTCCAAATACATTTAAGCCTTTAACTTGTATTGTATTCTTCTTGACTTCCAAACATAATTTTATTTCACAGTACATTACTTTCTATTACACACTTTTGTACTTTATCATTAATACCCTTTCATTATTTCAATAAATGAAACTAAATGTAGTGTTGGCTGTTTGGCTCCATGCTTCAGTAATCCCACCATGTGTCAGACAGCTGTAGGGCAATCAAATAAATGACTGCAAAACACCATTGTTTTAATTTAAAAATTAAATTCAAGGTTTTATTCTTGAACTATTGTTCAAGAATGTATTTATGTCTATACATTGATTAATGGATTGCTATCTTTATCATGCAATAACCAAATCTACAGCTGATAAAGTGATATGTGTCTTGTACAAATTAGCTACGTTATACATGCCATACACAGCACATTCCCCATTTAACAGAAGGAGCTGCTGCCAGGAAATCTTTTTATCATTAGCTCTTCAGGAGTGTGATGCAGCTGTTAATGAAAAAGCAGGACACTTCAGAGAGGCAACATTGCAAAATGCAGCTGAGCATCCTACATAGGCATTGTGTACTGATAAATATAGGGCCCTTCAGATGTTGTGCAGCATTGTTGTGCATTACATTACACAGCACCAGTTAGTGGAGAAGTTTACATTTCATTTACTTTTTTTTACTGAATACATCATCTCTCAACAGAAATTGAAATAATGAAAACTTGATTTACAGTGTGTGAAAAATATATGCATGCTCAGTGCCAGCTTGTAATTAATTTCCTCACTTGGTCTGACTAATTTCAGCTCATAAGAGTAACTTCTTGCCAATGTGAGCAAAAAATGTGAGAAAAATGATCTTCTCACCACCAGGGCACCTCATTTTAAAAGCTTGAGGAACCTTGCTCTGCCCTCAAGAAAGCAGAGCACACCAGGCTGCCAAGCATGTACAGGATCCCTTTCTGCTTTTCAAGTGAATTCTGCTCTTCAGTGGTCTAAGTTCCAGCTCACCAACCTCCAGAGATGGCAACATGTCTGCCGTTACCAAGTCTCACATACCTGGGGGGGGGAAAACAGCTTGTTCTAGTCAGTACTTTATAGTCCAAATTTCCAGGCTGTTGGTGACACTTTGTAGTTTTTTAAGCAACCTTTTGGTATTCTTGAGTAAGCTCTAGTAGGACATTGATTGAAACGTTGAGATTGTCTCCAAAAAAAATTGCACCACTCTCTATAAACCAGTGGATCCCCAATTTTGTCCTGTAATGATTGCATCCACAACCACTTATGAATGTGTTTATTGTGTCAATCAGCCAAATTGCACATGCCTCAGAAATGTTTGCCAACCAACACTACAAAACGTGGTATTCACGAAAGCGTTCTAAGATATATCCCATAAGGCATATATATATAAAATCTTGTCTCTGATGTTGACTCGACATTGGTATACTATACATAGAATCATTTAGGTTGAGAAAGACCCCTAAGATCACCAAGTCCAACCACTAACCTAGCAGTGCCAGGCCCACCACTAAACCATGTCCCTAAGCACCACATCTACATGTTTTTTTTAACACTTTCAGTGACAGTGGTTCCAGCACTTCCCTGGACAGACCGTTGTAATATTTGACCACAGCTTCTGTGAAGAAATTTTTTCTAATACCTAAACCTTCCCTTATTACACACATTTTGGAGAGTTTAATAAATACATACACTCATCTGTGGCTTGTCTTTGTTAAACTACAAAGCTAGAAGATGAGGTAAGAACACTTAATTCTTATCTAGAAGACCCTGTACATGTTTCTTAGCTGGTATCATTGAGCATAATAGAAGTGGTTGTGGCAGTGGACACTTGGCTGATTCTACTGGTATAACTCAAAGGAGCTCGAAGAGTATACTAAGTTTCATAACGGGATTTTGCATTAGGCATTGCTCAGAGAAATAGAAATACCTGAAGGGTTTTTTTTAACCACAAAATATTTCTGATAGTTCCACTAAAAGTCTAGCCAGGAAAAGAGACAGTAATATTCTTTACAGTTCACAAAGTAAAGCAGACACCAGATATCTTAGGAAACAAACAAGAAAAACTGTTAGTACAGACTGATGTACTGTGGTGCTGAAGGAACAAACAGAAAAGGACCATGGTGTTGAAGAAGAAAGCAGACTGCTCACATCCTAGCAAAAAAGTACCCATTATGTGATGCACTTAAAGGAACAGTACTGTCACCTATATTATTAACCAGCTCTAATGTTAATATGCCAGTAACACTGGAAGTGGAAACAGTAAATTATAGGTTGCTTCAGGTGCACTGAAATTATTTTTGACCACAGTAAACAAACCAAACACGAAAAGAATTTTCATAAGTCTGTTCTTTCAGAAAACAGGAATGAACAGACTAGAGACTATGGCTATAAAAAGAATAGGTAGGGCTCCACCCCTGAAAATAAAGGCCTGTTCACAAGCAGGATACTCTTTCAGATTAACAACCACAAGAAAGTGTTACCTGAGGAAAACCTGGGAGAACAACAATTTTTATAATTTATACAAGTAAATATATAAAAAAAGATAAAAGATACATTTTTTTATAATTTATAGCATTTGCAGGAGGAATTCTTCTGAGCAAGACAGCAGGTTAAAATAAAATATACATTCAGCAAACTCTCCTGCTTTAGTCTTTAATGTTTTTCACATTAGTATTACAGCAGGTTAGAATCTGCATTTGTGAGATGCTGTGTTTGTTTAACAAGGGGGTCTCCCAAACAATACTTTCATTGGCATATAGGAAGAAAATATGACGCAATTCTTAGCCACAGCGCATAGTTCTGACTATGGCACAAAGAGGGAACTCTGAACTTTCTCTGGCAAATGTACAGTTTGCCAAATGTACTGTTTGTTCTTACAGGCTGTAAAGTTTTATCATTTTAGAAAGTTGCAGTGAAATACAGCTCAAATAACTGTAGTCTTATTTGAGGCAGTGAATAGACTTGGCAAGTCAGACAAAGTCTCAGGATATTAACTGGAACATTTTCTTCATTCATAAAATGTAATTCTATGAGCAGCTCCCTCTTGAAATAAGGAAAAAAGCTAGGGATGGAATAACTCCCAATACTTAAAGAATAAGGAGACATTTTTGGACAGTGTAAATGTTACTTTGAAAAATATTTGACATTAAAATTTGAAAAATAATTGTTTCAAAATCTAGATTTTCTAACACTTGAAAGAGTAGCCTATATCAAGTCATCATTTGCTTCCATAAGTCTTGCCTGAAACAATAATTGCTGAATTTCACAGGAAGAGGCAACTCTGCTTTGCAAAATCAATTCAAGACAAAGTTCAATATGTAAGATTTCCAGGTTTGACTCTCAGAAGATCTCTTTGAAATCTTGTCCTATATGCCCTTTGAGCCAAAATGATGCTCATCCGGGTGCACAAAGCAGTAGTCAAGCAATTAGTGAGTGCCTGTACTCCAGCAATGGGCCATAGTCAATGGGTGATAGGAGAAGAGATAAAGTACAAAATCAGTCTCTGTGTATCTAAGGTCATTGCATTCCCACTATCCTTTAGATGTTTTATAACACAATATGAAAAAGAAAGAAAACCTGCTAATGATACTTAATTGGCTGTTCAGTATCTACATCGAGTGCCTTTTCTCATTTTCTAGCTAAACTTTCACTGGATTTTTGATGGGATGAATCACATAGAAATTGCTTCCTTTTCATTTCTTATTATTAAACCTCTAGACTTTTATATATTTTGTCTTTGAAACTATTTTATTGCATTTTAGTGATGGGTTGTTTGGTTTTTTGTTGGGTTTTTTTAAAGTCCAAACACCTAATAGTCAAAGCAATATTTTTCAGCAAAACTACATGAAAATCTGAAGTATAATTGCTATGCAATTTTATGCAAACAGCAAATAAACAAATTTACTAGTGAATCCAACTGTGTATCGTAAGACAAGTATATTTATCATATGATTGTGAGTAAACAAGCCTCAGAAAGATTCCGATTAGTTTTTGGAGTCATAATTCTTCTTAAGGGACTATGAAGCATCATTATACCAGGGAGAAGAAGAATTTAATAGTAATCTGATGGAATCTTCTTTCTTTCACTATCAAAGAGTAAGAAGTAGTAAAATACACTGCTGATGTATTTTCACCAATTTCTGACACAGAGGTAAGTAGCTGTATTAGTAGTGAACTTGTTGCAGTGACTTGTAAACACTTTTGAAATTCTTCTGTCTGTGCATGATTTATATACAAATTCTTTGTCACAGGCAAACAAGTAGGTCTTGCAACAGTGTTCCTCCACATTCTTTTTAAAAGGTGATAATTCATATTTATTCAAACATTTCCTGACTTTCTCTCTAAAAATATTCCAGGTAAGTGACATATACATCTCTCATGAAGACTTTTCTACCTGCCTTTGTAGAGCAAACTAAAGAGTTTGTCAGTGGTGGTGGGTCAGTGCTGTCCAGCAGCTGAGCACCCATACCACTTCTGGCCTCTGCCCAGCCCACCATCCCCGTGGGACAGGGGACAAAATAGGAAGAACAAAAACCAAGCAAACTCATAAGTCAAGATAGAAGACAGTTTAGTTAAGTGAAGTGATGCAAAGGCAACAACCATTTACCACCTCCCACAAGCAGGATGGTGCCCGAGCAGTTTCCAAGCACCAACAACCTCACACTGTCCTATTGCTAATAGTGATGTGATCTGGTATGCAAAATTCCTTTGGCCAGTTTGGGAAAGATGTCCTGGCACTGTTCCATCCCAATCCCAACTACATGCTAGAAGGTGCAGAGCAAGACTGAAAGAAATCTTTGATGCTGTGCAAGCACTATTCAGCAGTAGCCAAAACAGTCACATGTTATTGGCACTGTTTTACAAAAATGAACAAACTGGTCTGGTGAAAAGTGTTCCTGCCCATGGCAGGAGGGTTGGAACTGGATGATCTTTAAGGTCCCTTCCAACCCAAACCAATCTGTGATTCTATGAAATCTAAAACATGATACCATACTGGCTGTTATGCAGAAAGTTTTTATTCCTGATAAACTCAACACAGCACTGCATCTGAAAAACTTGACCTACTGTATTTGTTTGCCCTGAAAACACTACACTTATTTTATATTCTAAAAAGTAGATGTAGTCTGAGATGTAATATGAAAGGCTTTTTTTGCCTTTTTTTTTTCCTCCCTACAGGCTCACTACATATTCGAAAATATGAATTGTATTTATATATCAACACAATACGGAAAAAGGCTCTTAAAAACTTACAAACCAATGCTCAATTGTTGCCTATAGGTTTTATGCTGCACTCCAAAGAACAATTACTAGGTTTTTGCCATCCAATCCAGAAGAAAAATATTAAACTACCAAACTTCCCAGAGCTTCTGAATATTTGTTTGCAATAGTGAGAACATTAGATCAAAACAAAGTTAGAGGCAACATTATACTTTTGCATTATGTAGTGTGACATACATAGAGAATATTAAAATACTTTCTGCCTTTGAACAAATTGAGCTGGTACACCTTGTTTTTAATTGGGCAAACTATAGCATTCTGCTTTTGGTAGTATTAAATAATCTTTGACACGACCTATTCCTGACTGTAAACTGAATACAAACCTGTCCCCTGCTAGGTACTAAAACAGCATGGATTTTTCATAATACTTTTCCAAGGAGACACACAAGGTCCTTTATGCAAGGACAGAGAAAAGTAAATAATGCCAAACTTCAAATTCCAAAAGCAGCAATATGCCCCCTACAAAGGCAGTGGCTGCCTGAAGGTCCCCTCTATGCCTGCTCCATGGGATAGGATCTCCTGGAGCATGGGTCCTCAATGAGCATGAGGGAACAAACTCACAGCCATTTCTACCTAGTGCAGGATGGGAACAGTCTGACTGATCTACAGACCTGGTCAGAGTCCTACCAATACTCACAATATCTTTTCTTTTGACACAAGAAATACTACCAACATTTTTATTTTACATTTCATTGGTTAGGCTAAGTCAATAGTTTGGAAGACAAATGGTGTTTACCACCTTTTTTTTTTCCCAGAAATACTTCATGTTTGGGCTGTACATATCCACCTTGAAAGGCAGATGCCATTTAAAGAGGAATGTCCTGTTTAGTTTCCCAGGTGATACCTACAATTATATAGAAACATTTAAATTAAATAGCTTGGCAAATGTAGGCATCATTTACCTATTTTTCTCAGTAATCTTAAAACGTGCTTGTAGTAGTAGCATCCAGCATTCCTATCATGCCATGTCTGTAGTAAAAAGGAAGGAAAATGATGAGAACAAACTAATGTGATGCCCCAACTTGCTCTATTTCTTCTCATTCTTCCTTTGAATAGGATATCTTTGTTTTTACTGATTCTTTTGGAGATTTCTGCACCGTCTTTGAAACAAGAGTGAATTCAGCCCAACAATAAAACAGACACTGAAAAGGTTGAATTACAAGGCACATAGATTTAATTTAGATTTTAATTTAGATAAGATACTGATTATTTTCTCAGACATGGGGCTTCATGATCCTGAATCTGGAGCAAAATGCAAGAAAATTAAGAAGGTCCTAAACAAATAGAATGCCACAGGTTTCCAGAGAGATCTTACAAACCTCTCAGTGTTGTTATTCTTTCTTTCATGGCAATGTTGTTAAAAACAACCCTGCTGACAAGGGAATGTTCTATGAATGAACAGAAGGATTGCTGCTTTGTCACAGATAAGAGGTGCCCTCCAGGCACTCCTGATTATAGAGGGATATAGTACAGGAACCACACAGTTTCTCAGTAATAGCAAGGAAAAAAATATCAAATACTCATCATATTTTGCACTCAATAGTTTAGAATTTTGGTTTGGAGCATACTGTTGGTTAGTTTAACTATCAAGACTATTAATTTCTAGCCATTAATTCTCACCAATGTTACCAAAATTCCAAGTTCTCTGTCTTATTGCGAGGGAGAAAACTTTTGCACCACAAAGGATATCAACAGTAAAGTTTCCCCTATCCTCCATGTCCTGAATGGTGAATTGAAATCCTTCACCTACCCTGGAGTCCTTTGAAGCCCTGGAGAGGTTTAAAGGAATAACTGGAAACAAATACATGCTACTCTTAAGAACAATGCAAAGAAACATCCCTGAATAACTCAGATTATAGAAATTAGAACAGAAATCACCATTACCTCTTAGGCTCCCCTGCAACCAATGCACCAGAGAAAGAGGGAAGGAGGAGAAGACAGACAACAAAACAGTCCTGACCTAGAGTTCTCACTAACCAAGGAATCTATAATCTTGTTCTACCTTGCATCAAGGGTAGATATTTCCTTCATACTTCCAAAGAGGCTGTGCTGCCTTTGATACTATTGTCTCAGATGAGACTAACTAAAATCCACTTCCAACAGCTGAGCAAGGTAAATATTTCTATAAATTGCTTACAGATATTTCAAGAACATTCATTGTTTGCCTGGAATGACTTTTTTTCAGACTCACCCCATAGAGGATGTTTTTGTATATGTAAATATGGCTGTTGATAAGATATTTCTGTATCAACATCATTGTACCAATCAAAGGTGTATAAATATTGTTACTGAATGACTTATACAAATTTCTTTTTTAAGTCTGTTTGATCTTTCCTTAATTGATTACAGTATCATAATTTAAAGAGTTAAACAATATAAGGAGAAATTAATAGTATAAAATGGACCAAATCCCAGATTCATTATGTAGCACCCTGCTTTAAGTTATTCCATGAAGCCACCCGAGAACAGGAGATAGCAAAAACCAGAACACACTTTTGAGATCCGAATAGACACAAACATTGATGACAAAATTCAAAACTGAAAGGTGTTTGAATTTGTGATTTGGAATAACTTGACTGCATGCTTTACTGTAGCAATATTGCTTATGCAATCAGGAGAGTAGGATGTCATTAGGCTGTAGCAAGAGGCAAAATCTTTTACTGAAGTGATTGGTGAACCTGAAAAAGATTGAATTTTGGCACAAACATTTCTCAAATCTGAAGTAGAAGCCATAAAACATATACAAGGTTGGGCAGAAAACTAAGTTAATGTGAAACAATGAAGTAAATCAATGTACACTGGGACATCTTGACATTTCATACACTTAATTCTTGTTTCTGGCAAGTGTGGTACAAATCCTGTAGCTTAGACATTTTAAATTAATAAGTGGGTTCAGATGTTAATCTCAAACTTGTAGTTTTAATTGTTTTTTGAATACGATACAATTTTAAAATTTGGTTTTTTGACATTCACTGCAGAAAATTAACAAAATTAATTTATGAGTGACAATAATTACTACAGCTATATAATATTATAAAGGTACAAACATACAACCATTTAGCGGTGTGATGGTACCCATATAACTTTTTGAAAGCCAGCATTGGAATATGCAGAATAGACTTATGATTTTCCAAGCATGAAAAATAAATGCATAGGGAGAAAAAAATATTTTGATTACTGAATTACATATAATGCAAACAGAGTCAACTGACGTGACATCTTTTTATGCAGCATTTGAGGCACTTTCTTTTTGTCTCTATTTAGTTACTGATAGCTGACACTTCAAGTTAAGCTGTCAATAGCTTGCATTTCCTTTGAGAAACGCCCTAACTCTCACATTTACACAAACGTGAAGCCTTCTGTATGTTAATAAAAGTGTGCAGTTTCACTGGTGTGAACACTGGCTTTTATGTGGTGGGGCAGGTCTCTGCCTCTCACCTTTTCTGAAAAACACAGAAAGTACTATAAACAATGCCAAATATTGATTTTAAACTTAAGTCTCAGCAAATTATCTGAACCATTGTATTTAAGACATGCATAAAGAACTAAGCAAAATCATGACTTTTTTTATAAAAATGATCACACATTAAAGTAAATAATAAACAAATAATGGCTTTGCCAACGCTTACTTGAATTTGGGGCTCATTTAACAGCTTGTTATTTATAAAAAACAAATGTAAACTGAAAAATGTATAGCCATATGAAATTTAAAAAATGTTTCTTATTAGGACTTGAGGGAGAAGGATATATATATCAAGATATATATACATATATTTTGAAATACTACATGCACATATTGAAATGCTACTGGAGCGGACAAGGTAGATCTTATGAGTTTCCTCCCTTTTTGATAAACCAGAAAGCTATTTTTTTTCCTTAGTTTTTGTTTCTGGGAAATTCTGGAGTGAGTCAATAAATCCTTGTTCTACTTTCTAGGCTAAAGATTTAATGGTATATATGTTCAGAAAAGGTGACTAAAAGAACAAAACTGAAAGATCAGCAATCTTATTCACTGTTCGCTTTACACCACTCTCAGCTGAAGAAAGTTATTATCACCCTGGTAATATGTGAGATTAGTGTTAGGAAACATTTTAGGGTTGTAACCTCAATTCAGCTAGACTGAAGGGTTTTTTTAAGAAAAAAAAAAGTGTATTTTCAAAGAATTTGCGGAAAGCAAGTTCCTTCTATAAAATGAAATAAAATTCTCACATTTCCATTTAGGTAGAGGTAATATACATCACATTTCTATCAGGTTTTAACTTCCTTTTTTAGGTAAGTAAATATCTCCCGCCGATGGGTTTATATAAAGCAATGTTTGCTCATAAAGAATAGGTGTTTACCTTATCCTACTTATGAAGTGAAGTAGAAAAAAATTGCCCTGAAGATGTCTCTGAAGCTCCTCGCGATGTCTAGCCTGGGGTTTTGCAATCTGTTCTACTATTTAATATTTCTGTAAATATCACTTTGTTCCACCTAAAGCAAGACAAATTCCAGTCTCCACTGCAATTGATGGTTGCCAGGGGGTGAGTACAAAACATCAGGTGTGAGAGAGTGCTAAATCACGAGCCTATGGAATTAATGTCAACATCTAACATCTTAGCAGATGGAAAATGCTGCATTAAGGCTCCATACACTCTCCTCATTTAGAGGTTCAGTTTGTTAATGGGCCGATATGCTACTGAACTACTTCCAGATCAAGAGTGTGCAGCTATAGCTGCGTCATCTTCACTGTTAGTCTCCTCTGTTTCACACCCAGTGTTTCATGATGCATTTCTACCATGTGCAATCCCCTTCTGACCATCTATATTTCCAAGAGGCAGAACACTACAAAGCATCGTCATAAATATTACCTTAATTTAACACCACCAAACACTGTGACAAACTAAGAGTTTTATTGATTTCAGTGCTAATCTACACAAGAACAGGGTCTAGGATATTGACTTCTGTGATGACCAAGTATTGTTGATTTCTCCCCAGAGCACTCTAATTTCTAGGACCTGCTCTGTTGGAACTGATCTTAATTCTGATCAATGCTCTGTGATATTTTTAGTTCCTGAACTCGCTTCTTAAATATCTCCTACCATGTGCATCTGATGGATAACTGAAGACTGATTTCTAGGAAGAATTACATCTATAACTTGGATACATATCTTCTAAAATCACTTCCAACAAATGAAATTTGATCAATGTGTGTTCATAAAAGCTACACACTATTACTTTGGACAAATTTTCAAATACAAGACAAAATACTTACATTTTTAATTTAAGTGGGATAAACTTTTTTCAGTCTCTCTAACATTCTAAGCAGATCAGCTATGACTTTTCTTTTACTATTAAAAAGTATATGTCAGATACTGTCTAACTGTTAGATAATGTCTGACATTTTCTTTTATTTTAGTATTAAAAATATACCGTTGGGTCTGATTGGTATCAGGATTCATATCAGAATTTTTCCAAATTCCAAAAGAGCTTGGAATCAGACTTTCCTCCAGAGAAATATTTAATTGACCTCTCACTCTTTAATGATTTTATAATGACCATTTATATAGAAATACAGTTAAGAGGACAGATTTAGATTTCCAGAGGCTTCATTAATACCCACAAGACTTTTTCCTTAGTCTGTTGATAGCTTGGGATCTTTAAATGTGGCTATTTCTTCACTAGGTTGTTCAAAGTCTGGTCGTTCATTCTCAAATGGAATTAATTACCAGCAAAGCAGGAAGTTCTGCTGGAAAAAAGGAACATACCATAGACATGGAACCAAGAACTTGCTGTTTCCCTGCTTCATGTTTTAGCAGTCTAATCAAAATACAGCAAGCACTAATTATTAGTTCATACTATTAACACCTCACACCCTGATTGATAAAGAAAAGCCTCATTAATGATAATGTAAATCATTATATGAGAAAACCTAGTAATTATCACTTACGGCTGGTGTCAAGCTCACCTTCCAGATGCCCTCCTGGCCCCAAGGTTGGTGTCATCAGCCTTCCTCCAGGATGATGGGGGTTTCTACATGACAAAATTGCTGGCATAGGTTCATCTCTATGTTTCCTTCTCACAGTGCCATGGGTAGGTCTGCAACCAGTACCAGCACCTTTCCAGCCCCTGGGTAACCCCCAGGCTGCTCCTGCCTGAGGGGCAGCTCACCGGCACCTATAGGAGAGGCACAGCCACACAGCATTTCAAGACCCTGCCTTTGTTTAATGCAAAGTCTGTGCCTTTTTGCTAGCAAGAAATTTTATTTGTGGGGTGACACTGTTCATTACAAGAGTCTCCTTTATTTGTCCACGTTTCTGCTTTAGTTTATTTTGATACTCTACTCTCTTGCACGCCAGTTGTGCTGGATTCTGCTCAGTATTCTTTCCACTACTATCAGTTGTGTTATCACCACAAATCCAACAATCCACCTAGGTCTTCATGGACCACTGAAAACCTTTAAACCAAATAATCACAGCCCTTCAGAGATCTTCCAGTAACTGGGCACTGATAGCTTTCTTTCACATGCCAAAGCAGGAGGAAGGGGATGGAAAGGCATGATCATCCAGGAGGACAGTGTGGGTGAGATGCTGAGGACCTGTGAGGCTGAGGGACAGCAGAGCTATTTATTCCTCTGCCAGGCTTGGTTCTCTTCATTTCCACCATACTGCTAGTGTATACATTTACCCTGGGATGAATAAATTATCAGACTCACAGTATATTACAATTGAAAGGGGAGTATCTAATTGCTGGAAAGCAGATGGCCTTACCCTTTTGAGTATGCCTGACAAGAACAAAAAAAATTACTGGCCTGCAGACATATTCCCATAGGTTGTGATCTTGTCAGATTCCATCAGCCAGGGAAAATTGGATATGATGACTGGCCAGTAACAGAATTTTTCAAGGCCAAAAAAACCCCAACACCCACTTTTTATTTTTTGTACCAGTTTAGCCACATTAGCATACCATGAAAGGAAAGAAAAAGTTACACCCTACCTCTCTTTCCACAACTGTGTGGATTATTATTATTACTTCAACTTTCCATCTTTTCTTTTTGTTGTGTATATTTTCATTCTATTATTCTTATGGACAAATAATTCATTGACAATTTAAGAAATCAACAGAGCCTGTTAATGAGAAACTGGGCTAAATATAAAGTGTGAAAATATGCAAATTATTCTAGTAGGTTTTTCAGGGTTATATTGATATATTAAATCCTTTAAAAGCAACATCTCCAAATAAATAGCTTTAGAACATGCTAGTCTTTTTATAGTTATGTTAAAACTTGACAATGACATTGTGCAGTGTATAAAATAGTCAAATATTACAGAGAGAAATTATGGAAAATCAAATAACTGAATTTGTAATGGAGAACATAAATGGCTTACAGTTATAGCCACCAAAAATTTTGAAACAGAAAAAAGCTGACAATCTTTTTACAAGAAATTCATTTAAGAGAACAAGATGCCGTCAGCATAGGAACACTTTGGATAGGAGGGAGTCAGCAAAACAGCTTTGCACGAAACAAGAGTGCTTTCAAAATAGTTGGTAATTAACATGACATAAAAGAGATTTGCTGACTGTTAAATATATACAGAAGGAATTGTCCAGTTTTAGTTAACATGTATGGAACCAATTCAAATAAAGCCTCTTCCACAGTACAGGGGACAGCATGACAACTGTTCCTGTGGAAAATACATACAGCTTAAGGTTGACTTTCCTGGTCAGTCGACATGCATGTCTGTACATAACATGAGAGAGTCCAAAACAGTGGAAGAAATTATGTATTTTTTGGTTGAGTTTCTGGCAGAATTATGATCTCCAAGGGAAGAGGCAAGCACACTGATAGGCAGTCAACATTTTTTTTTTGTTGTTTGCATTTAGTCTTAGAAACTGACTAATTCCTATGCTTAAGAGCTTCATGCCCCTCTGAGGGAGCACAAATACTGATTCAGAGCTTTGCTGCCTCCTTTCCTTGTCCTCCCTACACACCTCCATCAAAGTCCCTAGCCTGGGTGAAAGTATCACTTCCCTCCAGGTAGTACAGAAGGTGGGATCATGGCCTAAGGCTTCCTTACCCAGTATGCCTTATCCCCTCCTCTCTGCTGAACAGGTACTTCAGGAACACCATTGGTTTGGTATATCAGTGCAGCATTAGTGGTCTACAGTCCTCTTCTAGGGCCTAGGCTGTGATTAAAGGCATGGAAGAGAGAGAGAAATCGTTGCTAGTGCTCTTCAAGCAAAGGAGTTGTTAATGATCCTAACTCCTTGAAATTAATCTGACAGGAAGAACTGGAAATAGCCCAGACACATCTATCCTTGTGTAGTCTCAGGAAGCGGAGGAGAACGCTGTAGCCTTCGCTGTCAAACACACTTTATTGAAACAGGACCACTTGTGTGAAGCAACACTCCTTCAAACCAATAATCCTGCTGAAGTGAAATATTCCCTCCTGAGAAAAGAATTCTACATCAATAGCTGCAGCAAAATGAAGTCCAAAGTCATTCCAGAAGGTAAATTGTCTCCAGCATAATCTCTGTAACATTACAGTCCTGATTAAGAAGTCTCTAGAGAACTGTTCATATATTCCCCCATTTTGCAGACTGAGGATACAGCTCTCCATGCTGAAACCTCCCCCTGACCACTGTGAGCTTCTTCTCCTACATAAGGCAAATCTCCTGCCCCGTCCCAGGTTGCTTTGGTGCCCAAGCACAGCAGAAAGTTGCCCAACACAGTAATGACAAGAAGTGACTCATTTTGGGCTGATTTAGTGTTCTGGAACGGGACATCCCTGTGGAGCCAGAGATGAAGATTCTGAGGATGCGGCAGAAAGCTGCAAGATAAAGAGGAAAACTAAACAAAACAATTAAGAGGAAGGGGGAAAAAAAAGTTTTCTGGTCCAGCATCTGCTTTCCCATAAAACACTATTTTCCCACTCTGTATTATTTTTCTGAGGTATAGTCACATACAACGTGTGGAAATTATGTAGAAAATCTGCAAGGTGAAAAATTTGATATAGTATGGGGAGCATAATATCATGAAATTTTTGGAAAGTAAAGCTCAGTAAATATGCATAAATTTCCATTTAACACTTTATAGAATGTCCTTGGTCATCAAACCAATATAATTAATGCTTTTATATGCTCCTCCTTGTTACGTTTAATAGATTTTTTCTCTTCCTATTTAAAACGTTAGTACATAAAGAGAATAAAAAGAAGCATACATTTCTAGAATAAGCTGTCCTTTTCTTATTCTGCAATGTCAACTAACATTAATAACTACTTTCAAATCCTGCTAAGAGGAAGTTCTCTAGTCCTGATGCTAGCTGATACTTTTTGCTAGGTAACATTAGATTGTAGTATGGTTTACTGATACTATGTCAGAAGCGAGGACATTAATAGGTCACAATGCCCTTCAAATTAATTTTATAAATATTTTTAATAGCACTGAGGAAATTCTGCTGAGCTTTGGCTAATAAAACACCTAATTATTTCAGGATGTTACTGGTATTTTATTAGCCGACCAAGTAGGAAACTTCAGTTTTAAAAAATGCTGATCAGGAGCACTTTTAGCTAGTATCACCTTTTTCATGTCCACGCCACACAGTCACTGCTGTTTAAAGAGTAAAGGACTTGCCAGAACCTTTTAAAGGACAATATCTTGAATTCCAGGAAATGTTACACCCACATTTTAAGCATCATTAGGATACTCAGCAGCTCAGGCAGCACAAAAACCTATCTTCTATTCTTCCATTAATGTATTTTCTGGTGCCTCTTTTCCCTCACCTTGCACATAAGGAGTGGTGTCGGGTTTCCCCCTGAACAGCCGAATTTTGTGATCTATGCTCCTCTATAAGTAGTGAGACCTTACCAGGCAAAACACAAACACCAAGATAGTAGTCATGTCTTTGGGTGATGAAATGGAGAGGATGAATCAAGCTTTAGATTACAGTTACAGTCAAGATGTATCTCATAGGGTTTAGCTTAACTTTAAAGACTCTAGATACACAAAATTAGGATGACAATGATATGGACTCAGTTATTTCTACCCTTTGAGTCAAATATCTGGCATTCACTCAAGTTCCCACTGAACAACCATTTACATAGAAGCATGCAATCAGTGCAAACTCTAGAGAAGACTCAAAGCATAGATTTATCTCTTCTATAAATTCTGTGCAGGGAAAAAAATATCACAGCCTTGCCCACAAAGAGATATCACTGCACTCAAATCTAGCAATGTGAACACAAACATGCAGGTTATCAGTCTGGCATACCATCGTCAGAGTTCAGGTTTGTGTTTTAACTCATCACGGAAGCTGACAGAGGCTCCTAATAACCTGTTAATACAGAGCACAAACAAATCATTTGAGAGGAAAATTATAGTCTGTAAATTCCAGCTAGGGTTCAGACAAATAACTAACATTCCAGAAAATCAAGTTTTACTTTGAGTAATGATTAGTTGTGTTTGCTAATATCATGTTTGCAAAACATCTGAGCATTTTAATCATTCACACTCATATAACAGCTATTGCAGATTATAAAGTTCATTTATAAGTTCTAAGAATTGCAAGATGACAAATATAACAAAAACGTACTTATAACTACTCATTTGAATAAAGGTGTATTCACTTCTGTGGGATCTCTAAACTGTTTTATTCATTTCTTGTGAGTAATCAGGTAAGCAAAATTTGTGACAGATTTGACAGAAAGAAGTCACATTTTGTGAATATCCATATTAAAAAAACTACTAGCTATAAAACTAATCAATCTTTACAGTCCTTTGTAAAAGCCTAGTAAAAGCCAGTAACTTCTAGAACAAGATGAACAATAAAATGAACTGAAGAATAACATACATGATCATGACTACTGAGGTAAAACTTCAGACTGTAAGCATCTACAGTGAACTGGACTTGTATAGAATACAAAGATATACTTTCAAGACTTCAATCCAGCAAATTGAGTCAATCAACAGATTCTTAGAGAAATCCATTGTAATAATGGATGCTCAGTAGGAGAGATTTCAGCATCAGAGGTTCAAGTAGCAGAACACAAACATATTGTTACCCCAAAGGTTTTAGTGAACAACATCTATGGGGCAATGTAGTAATTTAAATTTTAATTTAGAAGCACATTAGAAAAGCTCATTTCTCAGTCTTTAAAAATGGAAAACCTAAGTAACAAAAAAGATGCCTCCATTAAAAGTTTCAGAAACAAGCCATAAAAATGAAACATTTTGCGAAATATTTCTAGGTCAGGTCTGATGCTGCTTTCTGATGACAAAGAATGATGCTGAAATCCTGAGCCAGTTGACCATTTGGAGTAAAGTATTTAATAGATGAACTCTGATCCAGTACCACACCTTTCAAAAGAAGACTGTTGACCTTGTTTCACCACAATATCACTTCATCACCAATTCTAGCCATGCCATTTCGTAGGCCTGGTAATAACATAAGGGCTTACAATGATACAACACTTTCAGGAAGACATTAATACCAGAGACCTGACACATTTGTCTTAATAAATGAATCAAAGCATTCAAAAAAACTTATTTTAATTCATTTGTTGAAATATAACCTCTGGCCAAGATGCTGACAGTTGTCTAAAATGGGAAATGAGTCACCTAAGCCCATGCAGAGTACCCTAAACTACAAACCTTTGGTTTTACCTATACTGAAATTCATTCAGCACTTAGAGTGCCCATCACTTTAGAATATCTTGTCATGTTTTTCTGCTTAATTTCCATAGCTATCTTTAGAAAAATAAGACTAAAAGTCAGCTTTGAATATCATAAAATGTCAGGCATATAAACAACAAATGTTGCATCATTGCACACAGTTTACTGATTATTTTAACTGTTTTATAATCCAGGTAACTGCATAAACTAATCAGAGAGGCCAAGTCTCCAAAAAGAGTTTATTAAATGAACTTAAAAAAAAAGTAAAATAGAGTGGGTTTACAGATAAAATGATTTAAAAAATGGAAAAGCAATAAGGTCCTTGTAAGTCTGTTGTAGTTATTTAATAAAAAAAAATTTTGATAAAGGAATGTGTGCAGAAGAAAATTCTTTGCAATAATTTAGAGTAAAAAAATAAAATACTATTAAAAAATCCTCTTACATGTTAAGTAAGAAAACATCATATCCACTCACCAATACGTACTCTACAATTAGATGAAGGGCAGCTTACCCTGATAGATTAAAGCATCCTCCTTCCTTTCCCAAGAAGCTCAGTAATGAGGATAATCCTTACCTTTGCCAGTAGCAAGCCTCATGTATGTCATGAGGCACTTGTTACACAGAATTTTTGAGTCTGGAGTTTGGCTGGGGCTCAGCAGATGTCATGACATTGTAGAGACAGGGAGAGTCATTGGGGCCACCAGCAGGGTAGCAAGCAAGTCCCTGGGGCAGCTGAGGAGCACCGCCTTGGCGTCTAAGCCAGGAGAACACAGGGCACTCAGCTGTAAGTGAGGAGACCTTAAAAGAGTGGGGACAGCTGATTCTTGTTCTTGGTAATCAGCTCCAGCAAGCTGGGCTGAATCACTTCCAGCCCAGTCTTGGTAAGAGGATGTCCCACAGGAATAACTGCAAGGAGATAACTTTTTGGATTTGACATGATGTCTTATTCTGATTTTCCTTTTTTTTTTTTTCCTTTTTATATTAAGGTAATGCAAACAAGCATTTAATAAAATTTAGTTTTGAAAAGCACTTAACACCCATTGAAATTAGTGGTAATAAGCACCTCATTCCCTGCCTTGGCATTTTGTTTGAATTCCAGGTGTAATAGTGCCTTCAAAAATCTGATCCTAAGCAAACAAATACAATGTTCTGTCTTTTCAACTGTGTGTCCTTCTACTTCCTTTAAAGCTACCCTGGAGCAAGTTCTTCCTCTTCTTTAAGTTCAAATCTTCTGGATTCCCCAAACACAGAAAACACAACAGTCCTGAGCCCTGTGCAGGTTGCAGTCCCCATTGAAACTCTCCATACAACCCCAGCTTGTGAACATAACAATCAAGGAAAAGGAAGGAAGGGTTGTTCTGCAGCTGTATTTGGGAAGAAAAATAAAGAGGAACTCTCCAGGTATTCATTTATGTCCTTACAGTGCAATACTTGGCCTCAGCAAAAGACAATTTTTCTGGTGACAGAAACAACCCATCTTGTTCCTCAGCAAGTTACTTTATGCTCTGTCAGAACAGGCACATTGTGGAGATGGGACCAAGAGTGCCCACAGAGCTATCTGCTACCTCTCTCTCCTGCTTTACATATTTCTAGGTATCTCTATCAGATTGCTCTTCATGTCATATCTCTTTGCTCTCCTTGTCCCTAAATTAGTTGTACTCTTTCATAATCAAGTATCATTTCTGTTTTAAGGTTACTAGTTTTACTGAACCAGGTGTAGCATTTTGTATCGTCTAGGAAAGCTGCTTGATACAGACTCTATTATCACATTATGCTTAAAATTATTTGCAACAGAAGTCTTGTTTTATGTTCACTTTACTTTCAATTACACAAAACCATAGGAAGAGAGTTAGAAGTAAATTTCCTTCCAATTCAGCCAGCAGTTAATTGAAAAAACTAAAATCCCCAAGCTTAATAAAACTGTGTAAGCCCTTAACTAGTAGTGTATGGCCTTAGACATGAGAGTACAGTTTGGGTTGTCATTTGATATGCACCAGAACAGAATATGACTAAATATGTGTTCTAGAGTCTGCTGTATTTGTTCTTAGATTGCTTTGCAATCAGCTTGATATTTTTGATGGAAATGAGGTTGCATCAACATTTACCCTTTCCAGCATTAAACATAACAGCAGGACTCATGAGAACAGAAACAAAAACTTCGCAAATATTAAAGGAATAAAGCATCTGGCAGAGACTTCTAACATGCTTGAGAAGAACATATCCCAGTGGACATGACCATTTTGATGCTGGTAAAAAAAATTGTTAATTCTTCTTCTAAGATATTTAATAAGATTGTGGACACACATACTGTTTTAGTAGAGAAGAACTAAGACCTGTTCAAATACACAGTTAAGTATAGAATCACAGAATCAAAAAGGTTGGAAAAGACCTCCAAGATCATTGAGTCCAACCTCATGTAATCGTACAATTCAAAAACAGGTGAAGCCATGTGAACCCAGATTATATACTCTCAATCCACTAACAGACACCTTCCTCCAAGTACAGATTTTCCTCCTTAAATAAGAGCAAAAATCAAATTCCTTTCATCTGCTGCTTCCTGTTATCCTCTGCAAAACCCTAGCTTATGGTCTCTGTGATCCACATCAATGGGCTAGAGAAGGTGGGAGGGATTCAATAGGGCATCCATTTCAGACTCGGCAGAACATTCCTTGAAAGGACAACATTGCATAGATTTATCTATTGATGCAATTTGCCCTTCTCCTCTTGGACCAGATTTCTGGATAGTATTTTCAGCTCAAAAGGATATTTGGGGAAAAACAAGCTTCTGAATTTTCCTGAAATGCAAAGGACAAAATACAGGGTAACTGTATGCTGGTTTAGAGAAAACCCAATGTGAGATATGGCTGATTTTTTATCCAGCTACATATCCTTTATATTCCACTTTCCTAAAATAAAGGAATGCTGTTAATCCAACAGTCACAGAAACTTGAAACTTGGTTTTTATTTTCAGATATTGGAAAACTACCATTATTATTAGTTTTGCTGTGACAACACTGGTCAAAGGATTTAGTAACTGTGTCCTGATTTTGCTTACAGCATTAGAGTCCATAAAAGAAAGGATGAGAATCATGCAAATTACTTTATGCACTTCAGTAGTGCTGTAACTACTGCTCTTGGTGGTACCTGTACGGGAAGTTTATGAGGCAAGATTAAGCAACAGTATAAAGGAGAAATACACAGTTGAGAAAAAGGAGATAGCAACAAGATAGCTACAAGAAGGTCAGGATACACTTTTTTTCTTGGTAAGCTGCGATTTTAATTAATTCACACGAACAAGAAATATTAATTATTAGTTACTAACAGGTCAGTTGCTATATCATAGTCTTTATAAATCTTCCATGGAAGTTGCATTCCACATGATTCTTCAAAAATGATTTAAGAACTAAGTAACAGTTATGGAAATCTATTTGCAGAAATTTCTTTTAAGTCACTTTAGAATTGCTAAATACTTTTGCCTATGCCAAAAGATACCAAAGCTTCACTTTATAACACTGGGCAGAACAGATATTTGAAGACTCTCCAGGAGTAAGGGCTCAGTAATCAGCACACAATCAGGGGGTTCAGACTTCACTGCCTTTTAATTAGTGAGAGAACAGGTTTCTGAATAGGCGTTCCTGGGAAGTAGGAGAAATGGCAGGAATGTGTGCAATGAACCCATTTGTCTACAGTTTAAATTGCGTGTACAACTGATTTATTTCAGGGGCTGTGTCAAACTGTTATTGTTTCTTTTCTGTATATATTCAAACTATAGATATATATATATATTTCTGGGGAAAAAATAGAAAATAAATACATTTTTAATGCATAATTCATTATAATGTCCTAATTCAAAAAACATTTATGAATCTAAGTAGTACAAACAATTGGATTGAGACTAGAATTGGCTGAAATATTTGAATGTATTTGAAATACACTTTCAGATGAAGAGAGTACTGGGAAACATACCTTTTTGAAAGCTTCTATCTCAAAGAGAAAAACAGGATTTTTCATAATATTTTATCCAAAACTATTATGAAAACCTCTATCAAAGCAGTTAGTGAGTTTTACCTTTCCTGATAGTAACTACGTGTGATTCAGCATATAGAAAGTAGAGTTAATTACCATATTTCAGCTGGAATACAACTATCACTAAGTTTTTGTGGTTTAGAAGTTGTAGAGGGAGCAATTCATGTAACCAAAACTATTATAATGTACAAGGTTTTCAAGATAATAAAATATTGATACTGGGGAGAAAAAAGACCACTATGATAAAATAAAAAGGTACAAATCCAAAAAGCTGTATTTTCTTTTTGAAAATGAAATCTCTTTTTATAGTGCTGAGACTATCACTGATGATAATTTCATTCTTAGTTCTGACATGATTATCTTGCACATTGTGAAAAAAAAATTGGACAATGTGGGTTGAAGAAGCAGTTTGTGACAATACTAAATGTTCTGCAAAGTTAAAATACCAAATAAATCCATTAAATCATCATCCGTTCTGCTAGAACATTTGTGGAAAATAGTAATATTTGATTTCAGGTAAAATGCAACTAAACCTTTTGGTGTTTCAGAGCTCTGAAGTTTCAGAGAGTAAAGAGCTCAGTTCACTTGTGGAGAATGATGACATTTTAATGCTCAGCTGAAATTCCCCTAATGAACAAAGAAGAAGGTTGGTTTCACACCAAGTCTCTGGTGATAACTCAGCTGAAACTACTGGTGCTGACTCTTCTGACTGGAGAAAATCAGGATCATTCCCAGAGGCCAAATCTGCCTAAAACTAGTACAGAGGGTTGGCACTTGGCACCTGCACTTATTGTGAAGTGTCAGAACTGTACAGCACATGCTGATAGTGGCCATCTGCTCTGTACATTGATATTCCAGTGAAGGTCGGTGTGGGGACAGCCCTGGTTTCCAGCCCTGTGATTTGAGTGACAGAACCAGACTTGCCTTTTGTGCCCCTTCAGAACGTGAGAGGGTTTTATGCTGTGAAATTGGATGTAATTTCTGTTTGCTTCCTCTTCTGTGTATGGAGACATCTTGGTATGTGCTGGTCTGTTTGCATTAAACAGGAAAAACAGTATTTTGAGTATTCACTGAGAACAGGTATTCTGCATACTGTTAAACTCATCTTTAGTGCTTTGCTATAAGAAAAAACTTCCTGATATAAGTAGCATATCATGTTTTTAACAATTGTGCAGGAGTGTTTTTATTTCGTTCAACTATTAATTTTGTTCTCCATTCAGCCCTCTCATATATCTTTATGATTAACAGCACTGAATGCTGTGATGAAGAATCATTTTTAAGTTTGATTTCTGTTATATAATTCCTATCATTCTACCCTTCCAGCAAAAATATTGATTACTTGAATTTTTTCTTAAAAAAACAGAGACATCAAGGAAAATATGTTTATTTTTATTATTTAAAAGTATTACTTTTACTTCTTCTATGTCTTATGACTTTACATTTAAATATAACCTATAAAGAAATGAGGTAGACTGAAGTAAGGGTGTAGTAATCTTTAACTCTAGATTTAGCACAAACTTCCTGTGTGACTTTGGACGTAATTTTGCTGTTTTCCCATCTCTGAAAGATGATCAATATTGGGTACCTAGTGTTGGACTTCCAACGTGTAATATTCTGTCGTGTGCAAAAGAGGACACACCAAATGTATGGAGCCAAGAATTCATTGCTTGTCTAATTCTTGCTTAGAACAACTAATAGTGTTAATTGGAAAGAAAAGCCTCATTAATAATCTAAATTAAACCATGATATGGGAAAACCTGCTCATGACATAGCACTTTTGCCTGGTGTCATACTCACTCCCAAGTGCCCCCCTGGCCTCAAGGGTGACAGCATCAGCCCTTCTCCAGGGTGGGTGGGAGGGAGCTGCAGCAAAATGCCATTATCTCAAGGGCATCTCCAGAAGTATGTGTCTGTTTGGCTCCTCATTCTTGGGTTTACTTTGGTTTATCTGCTCAGAAGTATTGCCAGGCATGTATAGATTATGAAGTAAGGAAAAAAAATTCCCCTGGTAAGAAGAAGGCAAGCATAGAAAGTTAAGGATATTTCTATTACATACAATAACTAAATAAACCATGCATCATCAAGAAACCTAAAGGTCCTTGGAAACTTGAATAGAGTTACTCTGATGAGACAGGAGTGTGTGCTCCTGTCTAAAGTGGAAAGCAAGCTTGCAGATTCTGACTGTTTAATTCTCCTGCTTCTCTTAGTGATGTTGATCATCTAGGGCTGAATTCAAATTTAGGGATAACCATCTACAGACTTCATATTCACAGGGGCAGAAAGAAAAAAAAGAAAAGATTTTAGTATTTTTGGGGGGCTCGTAAGTCACAGTGTCTCCAGAGAGAGGACTGAAGCATGCCTTTACCTCAAAGAACAAAATTATGTCATCTTTAATGAAGGACTTTTCCTGTAAGTTTTCTTCTTACAAAAATGAAAGAAAATGTAACTTACACTTTGAAAGACTTACCAAATAATGATAGCCCCATGGCATATTATCAAATAGTCATAAGAAGTGTTAGTACTGGTTTAAAATGGATTTCCAACATATTCTTCAATTTAACAGGTCAGATTAATTTAGTAGAATAACTGTTTTATGGTTTCCAGTATCCTTGTAGGAACTTTCTACTCTCATTAATTGCTGCATTAATTGCTAAATGGAAAAGACCCATTCTTAAATAGGCTGTTTTGCATTATCAAAAATATTCATTAACATTAATTTTCATAGCAACTGAATTTCAAAAGTTCCATTTCTGAGAAATGAAATTTTAAATTCCCCTGACTATTTGCTACTGATATTCTTGTTGGCATCGATCCAGGAGGGAATTTGAAAAAAAGATACCACTGACTTACATTATCAATCTAACTGAGCAACAGAGAACAGAGACTGAATTTTAAATGCTACATAGTTTTTAATCTAGAAAATAAAATAGCCTAGTAGACTAAATTTAATCTAGAATGGATTCTGAAGAACATTGTTCTATTTTGGTGTATTTTTTTATTCATCAACAAATGACTGCTTTCCTCTAAAGCATGAATGCAACTTTTAGCTTATTTACAAGCAAAGAACATTGCCCTATTTTAATTTCAGCAGAGATACTATTTTAATCCTATTATGAGCTAAAAATCTACTATTCCTAAGAAACTAAGAGGAAAAGCACTTTGTCTGGTCCAAAGTGAATGTAGTTCGTGTGTTCTCATTGACTTCTGTTACTCTGCTACCTAGGGAAGAATATGAGGACAAGACAAGGGCAATACAGCCACGAAATATTCTCCTATCCCCTGAAAAGTCACAGTTCAAGGGACATCCCTGAGACACTTGAAAGTACTTCCATTATTTGAATGACCCTTAACTGGGTTTTTCCCTTCATGAAGTTGTTAGGCTTGTTTCAAACCTATATTAACTCAATGCTCAGGGCATTCTAAGAAAAACTTCTACAGCTTAATTGCTCATTACGTGAAGAATTAGTTCCCTGTAGTGAACATATTCTCTCCTAGTTCCTTTTGATGAATCCTAGTCATATCTCCTAAAGCAATGCAAAATATTCACATAAATTAAGACTTAATGAGTCACATTTTTCTCTAATATTTTAGTGAAGATGAGTTACTGCTATTTTCTCAACTAGGAAAAAAGTAGAGAAGTGTCTACCTTATCTAACAGAGGAGAAATTTGTGAATATTAAACAAAAGGAAGACTTACATGTCTATAGATTTTCAAGTTCTCAAACACTTTTACTAGAAGTACTAAAAACTATATGTATAGGCATGGAATAAAAATAAAAGTCATCAGCATTTGTTTATAACCCTGACAACTTTACAGAAATTCTATTTCGTGGCACTATAGAGGGCCCCACTATTTTGTCCTATGTACATTTGAGTCCACAGGGAGAGTCACAAACTTTTGTTATCATAAAACCTATATGCTAAATCATGACTTTAAAAACAATGTTACAGTGGAAAGATAACATGTCACAAAAATTAGGAGGAAAATGATAACAAAAGCCCCACAGGAACTTGTAATGCATTTTTATTTTGTTGTAAATAAGATAAATGCTTTTTTAATGAAATATTCAGGATAAAATGTCAAAATAAGCGACAGTAAAAAGCAGACTACTATGGGTAGTTATAGGAAGGCACATTTAAGATGTCCTAATGTTTTATTCTCCAAATATGATCACAGCTTTCATAGCAATTGCTTTTCAAATAGTGATTTCGATACTCTTTGGCTAAGTATATGTAATTTCCATCTTTTTTTGAACATATTCCTCATGAACCAGACCACAAAACTTTGCTCAGTGCTTCTGCTGGAAATTGTCTTTAGTCGTTTCTCCATCTAGAGCAACCAGATGTACATTTTCCCATTCCAAGTTTTCCCTTGTGCGTTGGCTCTGAGCACTCTTTTAAAAGTAACCCTCTGTACTAAACATCAGCTGAATCTAACAGTTTCTACTCTAAAAGGTAGCAATCAAAATCAGACATGTACAAAGGTAATTGCAGAACTTGGCCAAAAATTTTGTCTGGAGAATGAGGAAAATATTTTAATTTTTTTTCTTCTACAGCCTTTTCTCCCCTTTCCCCCTCCCCCTCCTTCCTAAATTTGCTTTAACTATTCGTTGTGATTTTGACCTAAATGTAAAAATTTCAAATTTGGGCTCTAGACATCACATGTCTGAATCAATTTTCCTTCCTTTTTCTGAATAATTTCATTCTTCCTAGACACAAGTTTTGGTTTTAATTTCTGTGTTGAAAATATATTTTGCAAAACCTCTAAGGGACCATAAATACAATACATAACTGAATTGAAAAGTAACAATAAATAACTGAATTGAAAGTTCAAACCAAGTTGAGAAAGAGAATCTAGATTATTAAAGAGGGAGATTAGACCAGACAGAGCTGAGCTCAGGAAAACAATTCCTGGTAAGGCCCTTTTGGTGCATGTAGAAGAAGCTGTGCCTGAGAAGAGGTCATGTGTAAAAGGATGAGATTTTGATCCACTGGCCAGTTTTCTATTCGAGACCCATTTTCGTGGTGCTGCTTCTCTGCTTCGTCATCATGACAAAGCACTGGCCATCAGCTTCAGTCAGATTCACATGAAAACCTGACAGAAATACACAATTGCCAGAAATACATTCACTACTTCTAGCTCTATCAGTTTGACTATTTTTCAGTCTTGTTTGTTCTAATTCTATTAAAAGCTAGTATTACAGAAAAAGAAAAAAGGCATCTTGAAATCTTTCCCAGAATGATTAAAACTAAAATATTTGAAAGCTAAGATTTCCTATGCAATTATACATAAATGGATGTAGGTGGGAAATTGTTTTCTCTTTTTCCTTCTAGGTTTACTGACCTATTTCAAGAGCCATTTTAATAAAATTCCCCTCTAATTTTTTCCTCCATTTTTTTATTTTCACTTTCAGAAAGTTGAAAATAAGTTAATACCAATAAACAATTACTTTCATGTTCTTCAACACAATTCCTTCAAACATATACATTGCCTTTATCCTTTACCTATTAAAAAAACTCACGTGTTTTTGTTGCATTTGACTTCTTTTTTCACTATAATTTCCAATTTCAGTGAAACAGATTGCAGACAATTGGATTGAGCTAAACAGATGTTTAAATTGGACACATATGTCTAAAGTATTTAAGGTATTGCTCATTAAAGTTATACATATGCCTAAGAGATTCCATGGATCATGGTTTAATGATAGTTTCTCTCACTCTCAAAGAAGTCACTAATAACACTTAAACCCAAGGTCAACACTTGGCAAGCTAATATCCACTGCTAATGTCCACTGCACCATGCTTTTTTCATCTTTCCCCCTTTTTCAGAACGAGTTGTTGTACAGTGTCTACTCACTCTCTCCAAGAGTTCAGATATAATTGCATATGCATACAAAAGATTACAAATCCATGCTACCCTTCTACCTCATTAGTCAGAAATCTGAGAGGGAAATGCCACTACTAATATGGCTTAAAACTCACTTGGTCTAATTTTTGTCAAGTTTTAATCCCATTACTTCAAGTGATTATTAATTTTTGTTACATGTAGCAATAACTCTTGAATAAATAAATAAAATGTAGTTGTTTGTGACCCTCTGAAACACATCAACTCTTCTAAATTATGTTCTTAGTTATTATGCATGCTATTAACTTTGATTTTTCTTGTTAAATCACTCATCATAATATATTTTATATTACCATCATGCTGCCAATGATTCAAAAATGAGTTTTTTCCATATACAGCAGTTGTGGCCATGTTTCCTTTCAATATTGTTTATTATTTACATACTAATTGTGCCTCCAGGATGTTACTCTAATCAGTAGCCAAGACTGTACATGAACATATGAAGAAAGCTTTGTCCTAACCAGCCTTAAGTATGAACAATGATATACAGGAAAAAGTTATCATTCTATTCTGTTTAAATAAATGCTTCAAAGTTAAAACTCTACTAAATTGTGTTATTACTATGAATATTTAATGTAAATTGTATAATAGCATAAATCTAAAATTGTATGATCAAACATCTTTACATGAAAGTTATACGAAAAGACTTTAAGTGTACCACCTTTTCATTTAGAGCCAAAATTTATTATGCTTATGTGATCTGTTCCACAAATGTCTCTATGGGTTTAGGATAGAAAAAGGAATAGTAGGATGCTTTACTTCAGTCTTAGAACCTGGCTCATGGCATTCACACAAGACAGCTATTGCTGACAGCTATTAATTAAGTATCCTGGGTTTTGGCATGGTTCCAATTTAGAAGTCGGTTTCCTAAGGATCATTAATGAGGTCCCAATTATCCTGCCGTGGGGCAAAGTGTGAGTAATGGACTCATACAGGCTACACCTTCAGAACAGAAAGGTTTAGGTGATTCAAGTGAGAGTTTTTATCCTGTCAACTGAACACACAATTCAAAGGATAACAAAAACTAAAGATAAAAGAGTTTAATATCTATGCAAATGAGCAGGTATCATATATATTATGACACTGGTTTTCATATAGATAATCCTCCAAACTTGCCTAAATCATAGCCAATGTAATGATAACCACATTCTCAATGTGTTCTGGTTTTTTTAGTGGGTGAATGCTTTTTTTATTTTTATCTTAAACCAGATAAAAATACCTTTATCTTCCCCAAATCTATTATTTAATGCACTTAGCAGTGAAACAAGTGATAATTAGCAATGATCCATAGAGCCAGTTCATTGTTCTGAATCTGTCTCTTTACAGCTCCGTGTGGCTATTCTCACATTTACAATAGCCCTTTTCTACCAGATGATACTTGGGAGACTTTGAATAAGATCATGGTCAAACTGAGAAATGCCAATTTATCCTGTGGAAAATTATTTTGGTAAAAGCACTATAGAAACTCTTAGGGTGAAATTAAAACAAAAAAAAAAGTAATAAATTACTTGACTGTGTTTTGAAACTGTACTTCTGGAACTCCAAAACAGTCTTTGAAATGTTTTCTTCTGCACCTATCCCACTATTATTCCAAGGCTAATAGTGAATGTAACAGTCTGTTTCTTGTAAGTCATTCTGCTCCAAAAGCATCTCATGTGATAAATAAATATTCAAAATGATAGTATATCATAGGGGTGAACGAAGTTTTGTTAAACACCTGCCTTGAGACTTTAAGTAGCCTGGTAAAAAGTCAATATTGATGGTAACATTTTGATTGTCTTGGACTTTTTACGAGGAAAAAAAAGGAAATCACTGTAAAAGAGGTAGCATGGTAAATTTAACATACTAGAAGATAGTAGTTGCAAAATTAATAATGCAAACAAGGATAGATAATCTATTATTATAGATAATCTATTTTATTAGCCTTCTGCACTGGAGGTTAATGGCACTGGGGACAATGGAGACATCAAACTCCCAGGGCCAATCTATCTGAGCTCCTAATCTTTCCTTACCTGCTGTGCAGCCTTACAGTGCTGTCTCTCCAGCTGCCATAACTGATGTTTTGAAACATGTCAGTGGGCTTCTCAGGCAAACTGATCTGGGAAGCTAATCTGTTGTTGGGTTTCAGACTCAGATATGTGTTTTTTTGCATCACGGGCAAGTCAAGAGAGAAGCCACTTCTTAGTCATATGTATAAATTCATGGAGCTCTAAGACAAAAAAAGAAAGCACTGTTCTGATACTGCAGTGATTTTTTTTCATTTGACAGATTTTAATTCCTCTCAAAGCTTTTCTGAAGTATATGAGAGTCCAATTCAGTAAAAAATAAATTATTTAAATTTGTCTGATATCTCAGTAATATGCCATTATTACAAAAATGTATAATGAACCAAAAAATTATTGTATGGCATTTAAACACGGCAAGTAGATACTTAAATATCAGCTAAGCACAAAAATTTGGCCATTGAGGGAATGAACCCAACAGCTCTGGCTTGTGCTAAAGCATCCAGAGGAAAGGATGGCTATACTGATCCAAATATACTGTATATTGTGCTAAGTCTAGAGTATACCAAGAGGCTTCATTACCCAGAGAGGAGGAAGATATCATTAGAAAGTGGTCTATTTTGGCTAATGCTTCAATAGTCACTTTGATAGAAAACTACAGACAAAATGCCTTAAAGAAAGGCATCCAATACTCAGAGAACTTTTATACCTCTTAAAATCCAGGTCTCACTATACTCTGATGATGAGGATAATGAATAGTCTCAAACCATGTCAAAACAACTGCACTTTTGGTCTTCACATAGAGAGAAAAGGGGTGAATCAATTTTTAATTTTTTAAATGATAGACTCAAGCTTGTAAAAGAATATTAAGCAAGAATAATTTCTTTGTACAGTCTTCAGGACTGTGTTGAAGAAAAGGAAGTTTTCCTTATGTATTCATTATAAATCACAACATTTCAGTCAGAAGGGTGCACAATTCTAGCACCAGTTACCTTCTTTTCACCTTTCCTGCCCTGGAGGCTGTATCTAAAACACTTAAAATCTTCTGTCAGCAAAAAAAGGAGAGGTCAAAAAAACCTCTTAGGTCGTAGGAAAGGAATTCTTGGCAAAAGAGCTCAGCAGTATTAGGCAGGAAAGTGACAGGCTATAGGAGAAGAGAGAACAAGAAGACGGATGCAGAACTTTGTGATACATTTTAAGTTCTATATATTTGAGTAGACTCATTGTCTAGTTACATTTCTGGGGTTTTTTTTCAAGTAGCTCAGAGATATAGGAGATTTCCAAAAAGTCATTTACTATCAAAGCAGCTGAAATATTTTTGTTTACTGACAGAACCATCACAACATTTTATTGAATATATTTAGACTTAGACTGTGTGCTCATACCTAAGCCATACTCATACCTATCCACATACCTTTTGTGTCACTTATGCAAGAAATTCAAAACCAGGGTTGTAGAGTGATTCTTTTTCAAAGAAACACAAGAAAGATTATCTAGTTTCTTGAACAGAAGATTACAACACAAGGGGGTATGTGCACATAGAGTCCTAACAGATAGGAAGCTAACTAGAAGGAGACCTAGAAGGAGAACTAAGATTGGATTCAAAAGAATCATTCATTCATTCATTAAAATACTGACTCAATTAAAATTCTAAATTAGATTTGGCAATTGCATTGGTTAATTCTTAGTAGATCAGTATTATTTATGGTCATTTATCCTTACTAATATTGTTGTATTTTTGTTTGTTACTAACACTAATGAAAGTAGTAGGGCTCCTCTATATTTTCATATTAACAACATAAGAATGATCTTGAAAAGGTACATAAGCAAAATGATTTACTCGAGCTACTCCTACATAGATCCTCTAAAATTAGATTTTTGATGCTCAACCAAGAAACTTTCTGCCTGATGGCAGTACCTCCCAAAGGGGCAGGTCTGAAGCCTTAATCTCTACATACCCTTGTCAGTAAAACAGGGATGCTAATTCTGTCAGGCTCTGCAACATCTGGATCCCTTTCCCACCCACAACGTGGGGGAGCCCAGTTCTAGTTCCATCTCCATCTGAAGAACCATTCCGACGTCTTGAGGGACAGGGAAAGAGAACTCCAGCGACAGAGTTTTTCAGGCCCCGAGCCTGGAGGGGAGAGGTGCTCCCCCCTCCCCCCACGCACGTGGTCCCATGGCAGGCACAGAGACAGCACACGGGCGTGGAGAGGAGGCAAGAGAGAGTTTATTGTTGGGAAGGGGTTTATAAAGCTTTTAGGAGGGTCAAAGGGGGCCAATCACAAGTTCAGGGTCACACAAAAGAAACCATCAGGTAAAGAGTCAACAGCCAATAGGAAGGGGTTAACAAAGGACCAATGAGAAACACCTCAGGACACCTTCCCAGGACACCTTGTGTGGAAGACAATAGCCCTTCACAGGGGGGTGTTGGGAAGAGGGAGGCAGTGACACTGCAGAAAATACAAAAAGCCATTTTGAAACATGTTTAAACCAGTTTCTCATCAGATTCACTGCTACAGCAACGTTCTCAGAATGAAACCGTCTCAAGACTTATAAGTGTCTCAGGACTAATAAATGTATTGACATGAGCAGGGAGCAGTTTGCCTTTGACGTTAAGCAATGCTAAAGAAACCTACAGACACTCGAGTAGCCATGCAGTGTACATCCCTTATTCAAAACAATATGTGAAGGTGAGGACCAGTTTTTTATACCTCTTTAGAGAAATGTTATACCACCATATAAGTGTTACTAAAAGTTTAATACTGGTTTATGTGTTTGTATTGTTTTCACTCACTTGATAACAAAGCCAATTGTGTCTATGGGATTTTCTTCTGAATACTTACAGGAATGTATGCCAAGGTTGTGAATTAGTGAAGCAGGTTTTGATTGAACACAACAGTTGCTTATGCATTTGTATGCATCTTGCTCTGTTTATGCTACTTTACTTGAAAGGTCTAAGACTCTTAGATTCATCCCTTGGTATTCACATGGCAAAGTGCAGCTTGTATTTGCACCTGAATAAATGGGAGACAGTGAGCTGATTATTTCTGACAGTCAGTAAAGTGAGAAGCAAACATACTGACAGAAATCCATGTGCAGCACTAAGACATGAAGAGGAGCAAAAGGTAACCTGCCTGACTGGCTTATAAAGAAACAGTCAGCCAAGGTACTTTTACCAAATGATAAGTAAAGGATAGTAAATTAAAATATTACTATCAAAGAATGACATGCTCAAATATGTCAAATAAATCAAATGCTAGTAGCAAATAAAAATTACCTTAGGAACCAGTACTTTTAGTGTGCATGCAGCTTCCTCACAAAATGACAGTAAAAGATAACACTTACTTAATACAACATATCTTTTAGTACAAGAAGAATGGCATTTTATTCTAATTATGCTTTTATAAAGTGAGAAAAATAAAGTATCCTTCTGCTTCTGCATGAGTATTCTTCTGTTTACAGTAGCTTGTTTCAAAGGACTCTAAAAAAAGTTTACACTCTCATACAAGTCATATGCTTTGTGCTTACGAAAAATGCTACTTCTCACTGCAGTATTACCAGCTATGGCAATTTTGAAACACTGAAAAATGTAGCTAAATAGCAGAATGTCTACTTGGACATAGAAAAAACAACGGAAAAAAGCCCAGAAAATGAAACTCATGCTGTGTTTGTTTCTCTCTCTAATAGCTTATAATGCATTTTAACCACAGGAACCTTCTCATCATGTATTAATTATGGTCTACAAATAAAATCATTATCATTATGTAATGAAAAATGTGAGTAAATTACTTTTAATATCATACACAGTAGAAATTCAACAGAAGCCATGCAATTTTTATATTGGCATTTCTCACTATCAGATTTGCTTCTACCTGCTGTGGATGTTATCTAGCATTTCTTTTCCCTTCATGACAAACAAACAGAGATTTACAGAAAGGTCTCTCAGAATAGTCATGCATGGCTCTTATGTATATTAAAGAATACCTCTTCAGCTCTCCACAAATGATCTCTTACTGCCTCTGCTGTCCTTTCTCTTGTAAGAGCCTTGGAATTTCTATTTGTGCTCAATTGCTCTACTTGAGTGGATAAAACAACTTGGCAAGCAGGGCTCAGTTAAGCATTTTTAGAGCTTTTGCTAAATAAAACTCCCTTTCTTCTGGGAGTCTGCAAAAAGACCACTGAGTGCAATTCTTCCAGCCAATATAGTCTAAGTACATATTGACATACATATAGACGATTTTGGAAAAACCCTTGCTTAGAAATTTGCCTTGATTTTACAGCTTTACGAATCCCTGAAGATACCATGAACGAAGAGGGCACAATACATTTAACACGACTGAAAACTCACTTTTGAGATTGCTGAACATCTCCCAACAGATGCAAGAATAAAAGTGGGTGCTAGAGAAAATATTAATCAAATATCTTGATGAAGTCCCACCTTCATGAAATATACTGTAACTGGTTACTACCACAGAAGAGACAATGTGGAGCTAGCAGCACAAAAGCAACATGCAGGGATGCCAACTCTGACAGTAAGGACACACTCGGAGGGGAGGCAAGGAAACATTTCTGTTGGTCTGTGCACATCAGGAGCCCAGATTAGTCTGTAATCAAATTTGGCAATTGGCCCATAAGCAAAACAAGATGTTTTACACACGTATATAGGGACACACGAAATAAGAAGGAAAGAATACAGGAAGGATTTGCGGTGGACGGGACTACATGATTCAGAGCATCCTACATTTCTCTAAACAAGAAAAAAAGGAGATGTTTGCTGCAGTAAACAGTCAGTACTTCTGTGTTGCAAATGGTTCATGGTGTACTACCTTACACATTGACTAAGGATGTAAGCTGATCATGAAACATCAGCTTAGATTACATGCTTCTATATGACATTGATCTCCTCACATGTCTTCTTTACCTTGGCTAAAGGGAGATTTTTTAATTCACATCCTGACATATTCATTTATACAGTTGCATGAGTACACTCTACAATGTATCTAAGCATTCATTCTTGAGAGAAACAAACATTTCTCAACAGTCATAAGAGAAAAATCAAGGCTCTTGAAGACTTGACAAGAAAAATTTCAAATAAAAATTGTTGAATGAAAAAATCCCAGACAAAGAAAGTTTGCCAATATCATACTTTTAAAGAATTCCTCTCCTGTACACATCTTTAGTCACTCCTCCTACAATTCCTTCATTGCAAAAGATTAAAGAAAATATTAACTAATGTAACAATTTATTTCCTAAAAGCGAAAAGTGAAAAATGTTACTGTATTAATATAAAAGCATTACTGCATTAATATAAATATGGGGCCAGACTCTCAGTCAAAATGGAGTTCCTTTGCCATCAGTCATGGGGGATGTGAAAGACTCCTATCTGGCAGAAAAAATTGCTAAGCTGGTTTTTGGCCCTGTCAGAATTCAGGAGGAATTTGCCAGTACCTTCTTTCAGGCCAGGATGCCCTTTAAAAGATCTGTCATGCTGAAAGCCCATGGTGATACGACCCAGCATTATCCAGTATATAGCTCATCTCCACTGCCTCTGTGTTCAGGCACGCCAGGACAGCAGGGGCTTGGGAAAGTGTGGCAGTAAAAGAGGTACTGAAGTTCGGACTCAAAAGCACAGGAAACAAATGAGCCATGTGAAGAATTCCTCTTTGTCATAAGTTTTCAGAATAAAATTAAAGATTAAACACTTGTCTGACTCTACTGCAGATAGTTCGATAAAATATTGTTTTAAGAGGCGCTAATCACATGACCATAGTCATTATAACATAAAGTGATTCAGAAGAGATTTAATCAATTTAATAAATTAATTTAATGTATCTGGCTGTAATTATTATTCTGCATTTATTATGTAGGAATTTTATTAGCTTAATGGTTTTATACATTTATCAGATAGTCACTGAATAAAATTTTAGTTACTCATAGAGAATCTGAATAAATCAGCAATGACTTTTTTTTTCTTTTAAACGGTTTTATTATAATGATTTTCTATTTTGGCTCTTAGCTGTCATGACAAATTTCTGCTGCTTCATTGAGAAAAAACTATCAAATATCCACTAAAGTCAATACACAGATGCAATTGATTACATTGCACTGTAAGTTGTGTTTAGAATATATTTATAATACAAATCTTCCACTGTTCAGATGTAGTTCATAAAGATCGCTTCCATTTTATTTATTTTTTTAAATAAACAAGTCATTTTAACCTCTAATATTTTTAACATTTTAACATTTAACATTTTAACATTTTTAACTGGTTTTATAGTATCCATTAATGCTCTTGACAAAAATTTTATTTTCACAAATATTTTCATTTTTTCAGTGTTGTGAAGCATACCTGCATCTCTTTTCTAGTCCTACATGCATATGATGAAATTCTGCAAATTCCATCATTAACAGCCTTTGACATTTTAAGACTTGGTTTGGCTTCTCTTCAAAATAATAATACATAAGGCATACTCTGTAAAAGGAACCTATGCATTTTAAAAAATTGACTGAAAATGCATTCAGAAACTTACAGTAAAATGTTAATTTAAAACTGATGTTATTTACTGAAGTAGTGGTATTCACACTATAAGAAGTTGAAATAAATTTTAACTCATTCAGTTGAATTTAGGTGAGCTTGGTCAAACTGCATTGCATGGGGAGAGTCACTTGATAAAATTATGTCTACCCTCCAAATTTACTGCTGTACCCCAGACTCTGTGTGTCCAAAGACTACGACTTCCAGGAGTTTGGTAAAAAGTCTTTTCTACTGTCTGCAGGATGGCCTGATGTTCTTCCAGGTGTCCTTGTGACGTGCCTACAGAAAACCAAGAAGAACTAGGGAGTCTGCAAGCTTTTAAAGCTGTGAGAGGAAGCACCAGCAAGTCTTTGGTTGTGTTGCATTAGAAAGCAACCAGTCTTTCTATGGATTAACCTTGCCAGTTCATCCCCATCATCATTCTCTGCTGTAGCACAGAAAGGTAGACAGGAGCTTTTTGAGTAAGTAGAGCTCCATTGCATTTTGCATCCATACACAGTCCATTTTGACTCAAAGTTCTATTAAAATAACTGTGGGAAAATGACTGAAAACCAGCTTTTGTAAAATGGTGAGTGTTCTGAGGTATTTCTTCCTCCTAAGCATGGTTTGGGGTTTGTGTTTACTTGGAGAATTAAATAGTTCTTTTAGAATTATTTCTACTTAGACACAATTTAAAGCATTAGTAACTTTCAGACACCAGTTTTAAGGATACTCCTGGCATAAAAATGGATTTGTTTGCATGCAGCTGAACTGCACAGCAATCTCATCCTTTGCAGGTTGCTGTGGCTGTAGCTGAGACTAATTAATTAGAAATATTAAAGTTAGGATTAACTCTTGGACTTGATTCAGAAATCATTGGAAAGCTTGTTGCTCTGGCACACAAATAATTTTGATTTTTAAAAGTTAGTGTTATACCAACAATAAGTACTTTAAAAAATCCAAATGGCTTGGAAGATGAAAGGAATAATATAAAACTTAGTAAAAGAAGGTTCTTCTAGATTGCTCAGTTGGGAGTTTAATTTTTGTTCATCTATTTACATTTTTTTATGCAAGTGTATATAGCTTTTACAGAGCCATTGTCTTCATTGTGTACCCCTCCATCCTACTAGAAAGAGTGGTTTCTAACACCTGGTTTTGTGGTTAAACGGTGAAGAATAACTCCACTCTAATGTCAACAAGGCATAGAACTACTGGAGATTTCCTCCAAAAATGCTGTGCTTCAGGAACTCAGAAATTATTGAGTCTGGGTCAAGATTTCATTTAGAGAGGTTTTCCCAAAAGGTGTTTCAGTAAGGTTCTCCATAAACAAGACAACAGTAATTGCGCACATTCTTATATTTCCAGCATTAACTTTCTCAAGCATGCAATGTGAGACACATCAAAAGTCCTTTTTTCCAGAAGAAGACAAACACTGATCCATCCTAGAATAAAACTACCCAATAAAACCACAGCATTGGAATTATAATTAGGAATTTTCAGGAAGAAACAAGGAAAGAGGGGAAAAAATTGAGGCGATTGTCTAGCAAGTTTATTAAGAGAAATAAATGTAAGAAAGAGTAAAGCAATCTGGTCAAGTTGCTATCAATGTGTAACACAAAACAACACAAATTAAAGATATCCTTTAATCTCTAAATGGTAGTTTAAGATTCAATGTATCCAGAAAACCTGTGAAAGATATTGGAGCAAGAAATTACTGGAGTAGTTAAACTACTTTTATTATTAATTGCATGAAAACTGAGACACAGTATAAGTAACTGAGCATCGCTAAAAGAAAAAGGAGGAAATAAAGAGGGAAAGAAAAAAAAATGTGACAGATGGTGAGTTTTAAATCCTTGCCTTTGTTATTAGATTAAAATTATATAATCTCACTTTTGTCTTGACCAATCACATAACAGTTTTACTGAAAAATCAAAGCTTTCATTTAGAAGGAAGATACTTTTTCTCATTCAAATAAATGTAATTTTAGAAATTAGAAACTCATTAAGGATTTGCTATCTGTTAGTTTCTTCAGAGTAAGAAAGGCAACAGATGGAAAACACCAAAGGAAGAGTCATAAAATATGCAATTCATAAAAGAAATTGTCTAATTTACATTTCGTGAACATATACATGGTGAAATTTATGATACATTGTTATGGACCAGGACCAATTATTTCCCATTTATTTTCTCATTTCCAAAATCAGGATGCCTGATAAAAATTTTGTTGAAATCCTGTTAGGTCACACTGACTACTTAAAAATATTATTAAAATCCTTCTATCAAAACAGCTGTCATAGGTTTGCTTGTTCTAAAAAAAAAACATGTGAGAATCCTTTCTTTTTTTCTTTCCCCTGCATCCTTGTAAAAGAAAGATGTTGAGTGGGGGAGAGTGGTTTTCCTTAGGTGATTGATGTACACAAAAGAACTAACCAGGAGATCTACATTCCAAAACGATGGCCCTGCAAAGACTGTGGGGAGGGGTGATGAGGGTTTTTTTTTCCTCTCCTCTGAAACAGGAGGCACTTCACTTTTGCCTTAACTCGGGCAAGGTGTGTGTTGGAGGAGTCCGAGGTTCACTTTGGTTTTCAACCTGGTCACATGGCTGTTTTCTGGCCCTGGTTTGCCTCTGCTTTCCTGCACCCTGTTCTGCCCCAAGCCCGGACCTGCTCAGACTTCATCGGAGAGGTTTGACCCACCTGCAGAGGAACTTTTTGGAGAGGAGGTCGCCCTCTCCCTCCTCCGCTCCCGTGTTGGCAGCAGCACGTGTCCATCGACGAAAGGGGGCAATGCCCAGCCACAGCCAGCCACAGCCAGTATGAGTTTTGTGGAAAGAGCCCCTTGTTCCCCTTCCCCTTGTCGGTGGGAGGGGAGATCTCCCTTTCCCTCCCTTTCTGGGTTCCCCCATGAACTGGGGCCCCATGTGGTGACCTCCAGTGATCCAACAGCATCCCCTGCTGACCGTGGTTAGAATTGCGCCAAAAGGCAGAAAGTTCTGAGCTGTTTCCTTTTTGAAGGAGACTTTTGGGTACAGAATTATTGTTTAGTTGTTTTTGTGTTCTTTTGTTGTTCTACCAATACACATATATCCTTTAATAAATAGCTGTTATTTTTTTTCTTTCTCCATACTTCCTCAGTTGGACCCCCTTAATTTCAGATTTACAATTGCTTAGAGGGAGGAGTTTGGTCTTCCTCATAACTCATCCTCCTTAGCAAAACACTTCAGTCTCATCAAACTGAGACAATAGCCAACCTCACAGATGCCTCAGTAGATAGTCCTCCCTCTTGGGTTCAAACAAATGTCATTTCTACTATTTAACACATCAAGGCAACATTTGCCTTCTCCATGTTAGCAAAACCGCTAAAATATTAAAAGAAAATGATCCATATCTTTGCCATACTCAGCAATAATATCTTAGAATGAAACACCTTATTAAATACGATCTAAGAGGCCTTAAAAAATTCAGAATGTCGACAAAGTGAAAGAAAACTATAAATTAAGGCCAAATTACAATTTATTTCAAACCTGAGTTACCTAAAGTACCAACCATACTGCAGAATGTTTTGGCAAATTGCAGTAGATAGATTTTACCCCTATATCCTCCTTAGTGATGTTAACTTTAGTTAAACTATATTTTTAAGTAAGTTAATATTAATAAATAAGAATCTGAGCTTGGTAGTTACTATAATTTGAATGTGCATCATGTACTTCAATTGAATTACTCATTTCAGCTGGCCTAGAATGAAAAATATTACATCATGCAAGAGATCTCTGGCTGTTTTTTCATTCTGTATGATTTTTATTCCTAGCATGCCCCTAAAAGTTTCCTCTCTTTTACCTTTATCCATCATATAAAGCATAGCACTAATTTATTTCTACAGTTTTATTATTGCACAATATTTTAGGTAAAAAGATTTGGCCTATATCTTCTGGCAAGGAGAATTGCTGATTTTATGAAATATTATCCATCAACTTAGATAAATTTGTTCATTTTACAAAGTCCTCTTTGTAAAAGAGTTAAAACAGAGGCATTTATGCTCTGTCCTAAACCATTTTTCAGCATGTTAATTCACAGTTTACTATTTTTGAGGAGTCTTATGGAAATTATTATTAACTATGGGTTTGTTTGATTTTTATACCCACTGATGCTCAAACTCCAAAGTAGGTAAAAATCCCAGGAAACCAGTCAGTTGTTCATTTTAGTAAATACATATTATGCGTGGATTATAATTGTACACTAACTCATAAAGCCAGAAATTTCCAACAATAAAAATTATATTCACTGTCAAAAGAAAAGAATTCAATTATGCCAGAGAGAAAGAGGCCTCATGTGCATACGCCCCACCCTCTGAGGAGTTTTAGACATGGCATTTAAACGTGACTGTATTGACCAGCACTTCGTATTCAAGAGGTGTCTGAATCTGGCATGGGTGATGTGGTTTAGGGGTTTAGGGGTTACAGGGGCAGTGCTGGGCGGACAGTTGGACTGGATGACCTTGAAGGTCTCTGACAACCTTAGTGATTCTATGATTTTGTGTCTCAACACACACACTTTTTAAAAATGGTGGACTAGAAAGGGACTTAAAACTGCCTGGACTGTTCAGTTAGGGAATTTTCTAGTAGGGGAAAAAAAAAAAGAAAAGAGAAGACCCCTGACTGCTTTTTCCCTAAGGGGCATGAGGCAGAAATAGAGATTACAGTGAGAAATAGTGCTCTAGCCCCTTAACCAGTGCCCATGAGAGGACAGGAGCAACTCTGAATTCTCTTTGATTTGGTTTGCTCTAGCTAATATGAAATATAATTATAGCTAATATAAAATATAATTTACTGCCAACTTTAAAAAAAAATCAGCAGATTGTACTTCTACATGTAATAAAATATGACTAGACCTCACATTTCTACATATAATTAATGTACCTGCTTTTTTGAACTGATTTTTGCTTGTAATCAATTCACATGGTCAATGACAAATGAAATATTTGGAATTTTTTGAACCTAGAAATATTACTGGAGCAGCATCTCATGATGAGACCAAAATGATCACAAGCTCTCCATTCTCAAGAGGAATCCTAGAGAGCAGAACCTTAGCCCTGCATCCATTCAGATTTAGAATCCTAAATCTAAGCACTTAAATCTATACAATGGAATGAAAACATGGATATAATGTCTTTACACAAATATGATATGAAGTTCCTTGTCTCGTAATAACCAAAGACTGATTTTTCATGTGCAGTCCACACTACATCTAGACTTGTACTGACTAATCAGTTTTGGTCGATAGGCACTTACTATTATCTTTCAAACTCAGCAATAAGGTTAAGAGGAATAGCAGGATCAAGAAATTACTGTTGTCATTTATCTTAGATGCAGAATCAATTTTTAAATGAAAAAAATTACCATGTGTATCACCATTTTAAGGAAACATTTTACACTCAGCTTTTCTTACATTAATCTTCCAGTCATCAGCCACCCTATAAACAGTATGTTTTGCACACACAAATGTAACATTTGACAAATCTCAACATGTCTTCTCAACATGAATCCTTAGGAAAATTTTAAATTTTGAATAAATCATCATATATCGATTATCTTGACGAAGGCAGAAGGAACAAAGTCAGAGTTTTTTCTATTTTTTTTCTGCTAACACCTCGAAACTCCTGATGGCTTCTGTATAACTGACTTTTTGCAATTTTGGTTTAGAGATGATCTAAAGTGTTCCTTCATAAGAATATTCTAAAATGAAACAGATTGTTTCATTGCAAACCAAATCACAAAACATATCTAGTTGGGTTTTTTTGTGTCTTAAGAAAATCTGAAATGTTACGTGTAAAAAAGGGGATAGAAAGTTTTTGTGATACAGATTTTAAAGCAGAAAATATCATTAAAAAAATGAGCACATTTGAAACATGATTAATACATCTCCTGTGAGGTCACAAAAATAAAGTACAAATAAGTGTGTGGAAGTAACATTACATTACCATTTAAGTAACTCACCTCCAGATTGTCAAAATCACTCTTAAAACCCATGGCTATCAATTACTCAGCATTCTTTTTACCAGCTTGTCATCTGTTTGCATTTCATGGTGTCCTACAATCTTTGTTAAACCACTAGATCTCCATATTATTTGTTCTGCATGATTGGTGCCCAAATATAAATAAGATATAACAGATATATGGGCAGAATTTTCTGTTACATCCAGATGAGGTTTAAGTACGAGGTAGCTTATCTTTGATTTTAAAACTTATAGATAAATAAGGCCAGCATGTAACATAGCTGCTTTCATTCTCACATGGGTAAATGTGAAATGAAAATGAAATTAAGAGTAAATGTATTTACTTTTTCTGATGTCTTACTACATAATTTATTAGGCTGGTGCTGCTCATTATGTTTCATAGTCTATCATTTTTCTATGTGAAATCTCTTACAATATCAAATGATAAAAATTTCTATTTAAATTAATAATTTCAGAGTGAAACATTAATATTCTGATAAAATATGGTGCTGTTGTGAGGCTTCAGGGAGAAAAAAACTTTTATGCTGTGCACAATGAAGGAGTGATAGACAGTTCTGTTATCTTATTCATTAGTCATTCTGGACAGTTCAGACAAGTTGTTACCTACAATAACAGAGAGCATTTTACTTTTTAAAGATTAATTTAAACTCTACTTTAAACTGCAGCAAACTTTTTATTTATATATTTATTGATTCTGGCAAAATAGATATTTGCATTTTCTCTAATAAATAAGCAATATTCATACAGCTGTAGCCAGGAGTCTGACATAAGGTGTGCCAGGCATACTCTGGCTCTGTGGGAGGATGACCACCTAGGTCAAACCACTTCTGTAATAAATTTGTAATACATTTCAGAAATTTATAAAGCAAACAAGAAAGAGAATTCTTATGACTGGCTTTGCAAATCTTTTACTTTCAGCTCCTATATCCGCCACTTATTTGCATAACTGCCTTTCTTTCCCCCGCTTGTTTGTTCATTCAGAGACATCTTCCAAATTATTTCTTTGATACTGATGGCACATAAAGACAAGCACAGGTATTATATCACTAAGTACAGCTACTGTATCAATCCTACGCATCATTTTACAAGCTCTGAGCAGCCACATCCAAACTTTCACACTTGCATAGTAAAGAGCAACATCACCAAAAAACGTTAAGGTTTAACAATTATCAAGTTGCTTACCCCCTCTGATTTTCCGATGGAGTCTCTATTTTTCCTCCATAAAATAAAAGCAAAAACCAAACTATCAGCAAATATTAATTCATTATTTTTTCTGTCTTCAGCATTTTTCTACACTGCCTTGTTTAAAATAGATATAAATTTAAAATATTTATTCAATGAATGTATGTGTTAATCCAACCAAGCACTTAAAGGAAAAAGACCTCATGATGTTTAGGTATTAAAAACATATATTTGATATGCTTAAAAAGTAGTTTTATAGAAAAAAACCCCAAACTGTGAAGATTCTAAATATTCATGTTCATCTACATTATTATAGATAAATAAACTCTTAGCACTATAAATAACTTCTTATTTGTAAGCCAGCACTTGCTCAGAAGTGAATGAAACATCAGATTTAGATGGATGGCAACATAAGGATCAGGAGGAAAATAACAGGCTTGTAGAACTGACTGTATCTGACTCCTTCCCTTCCATGTCTCTTCTACCTGAGTCTCCACCCTTCCCTGCTAGATCTCATCCAAGATGTCCCTCATGCCAAACTCATCTGTTTCATCTTCCAAACCTCACGCTGCCTCCTGACTTTCTGGTGAATTAAAAGCAGCTTTGTTTCAAGACTCAGATTTTGAAGAAACAAACATGGGGACTGACATGTGGAAACTGTTCCCCTCTCCACTGTGCATTAAACAGCAAACTGAGCCATCAGATACTTTGTGGGAAGACAGAATGAATGTTTAAAAATTAGCTGCTTTGGCTCAGCAGAGTCGTTCCCTTGTGACTTTAAAAGCTTGAACTGTGAACTCTATTCTTGAAGATGAAGCCCCTTTTAATCACTGTTACAAACACACTTGCTATTATAATAAAAGCCTTGGAGAAAATGTTCCTGCAACTTTTGAGCATGCGCTGATTTCCTTTAGCACTAATATTCCTTTACCTTGGCCTGACTCTGTGGAGGCAGGTGTGCACGTGGTATGAACACACACTTGTACAAACTCATGAGAAATATAAGGGAATGGCACTGAAAATCAGAGTCTTTGTACGTGTTTGGATTCATAATCAGGACAACAGGAAGATGACAAGACTCACCCTCTACTGGGTATGGTCATTGCAAGACCACACATTTTTCCTGGCACAAGCTTGGATGGCTCAGTAGCACAAGTGGACCTCTGTAAGTAACAGAGGTGGGGGAGTGCCTGGGGCAAAGCTTCTTGGGAAGAAACACATGACAATTTCTAATGGGTTAGAGTTAATGTATTTTATTGGTAACTACTATGTCTGATCATTAGTGCAGAACTGAACCAGGCAATGGAGTCCTTTCTGTTGTACTAGAAAACAAATTTGCCACAGGGAGCTCATGTGGGTCCCTGTTTCACTTCAGCCATTCCTAACCTCCAGAACTTCCTTCTGATGCTGGTAAGATTTAAGCTGATCCATGGCTTGCAGGTATGTGATTTTTCTTAGAATAAAAATTATGTAACTGCTTGAGTATTAAATCAACACTGTTGTGCATCGAAGGATGGTGGTGTAATTTCTTGGACAGAAAGACCTTTTTAAGGTTCTCAAACAGCCTTGGGTAGTTTGTTGAATTGGTAGGAAATATCTTGTATATCTATGACACACTTGATCTTTCTGCAAAAATGAAAGAGAAGAGATTAGATTATGCTGAGAGCTCCTTAGGGCAGATTTTAGTATGGAGAGTGGGTAGGACTTTTACAATCATTTTTGGATCATGAAGGTACAGCTCATCAGATTGCATCCTCAAAGGGATGGCATTTCTAGAGATTAAGGATGTTTTCCCAGTTTGTGTATGTTTTTTGTGGAAATCAAAGGCTACTATTTTGACCTTCTCCATTTTCTGTATAATTTCTTTTTTTCTTATTTTTCAGCTTTCTCATATTCAGTGTTTCTTCAAAGATGCAAAGTATAACTGGCATGAAGGCTTTAACACTCTGCTAATAATAAGTATTTCTGGTATTTATGTTTTATGAGTAGCATCTGTAATTATATTACGCTCACTGTAAATAACTTAAGCACTGATGCTTTTATGATGGAAATGAATTCAGAAAACTGAATATTTATGAATTAGTATCTTTCCTCTAAGAGAATATGACAACAATGAAAACACGCAATTATGAGAAATACCTATAGTGATTAAAATTATAATTAATGATAGTCACTCTTATTAGCATAAAATAAAGCAAATTGCAGATAAACCTATATTTTTTAAAAAAGTACAGTTTGAAGAAAGAAAGTGCTTACAGACTGCTAGTCTGTTTGTCAACGACAGGTGGTGCAAAATACCTGGAAGAGGAGCAAATCTTTCTTTATCTTTCACATAGGGGCATAGAGCTATTTCCAGAGGGAAAAAAGAAAAACCTTGACAACACCGAAGTTTAAAATCTAAAATAATTTCAAGTAGAAAGCCAGTCATTTTGCTTTCCTCACAGACACATTTGTGAGGTTTATGTCACAATTCTGCTGACACCAACATCTGGAAACAGAATCAATGCCTTTATTGTGCACTGAGTCAGGAATTTAATTTATAATAAAAATTACATGTTTTCATTTTAACTCAGAGTTTTGAGTTGTTTACAGCTTCCTGAAAACAGAGACAAATAAATCAAACATCCAGACATCTATGGCAGGCATTCTGCCACTGCTCAAAATATTCAGTAATGTCACCAAGAAAGCTTTTCCTAAAAGTTGGAGACTTATGCAAGAGCTCAGTAAACTAAAGTAACTGTTATTAAAGACTCCTGAAGAAACCATGAGAAAAATCTTACTTTTTTAAGTTCAGATGTTCAAAAAATGTATTAGCATACATTCAAAAAAGTCTCTGAAGAAATTTTCCTAAAGTTTTAAATGTAATGGCTTCCAGGATGGCAATAAAAGCTTCAGAAAGCTGTGAGACTCAAGATAGATGCAATCAAAACATCCATTCAAACTTCATCACAGATTTTTATACTATAATAGAGGTTTCATTTTTATTGTGGAGTAAACATGGTTGCCTTAATTATTGCAGCTGTCAGGTGAATTAAAGCTGCTGAATTGTGGAGTATTTGGAGACGTAATTCTTAAAGCTAGAAAATATTATACATTTTGTGTGTAATTTGAAATACTTTTCCAATCTCTCCAGCCTCTTCCAGCACAAAGGTTGAGGAGCAGACCTGTGCATGACTTTTAGAAGGCCACAGAAAAATAGTGACAAAGAAAATCAGCACAAGTCAACTCTTGTTGCAACTCTTTGATGTTGCAGAATTTCCTTGGGAGAAATCAAACACCAACTGTGTGATTTTCATCTTTCAGAAGAAATTATCTGCTGAGCAAAATGTTGACATTCAGTCCAAAACATGGAATTTCCCTTTATGCTCTTAAGTAATACTTGAATACTGTGGTGCAAGATCATGCTTCCCACAAAAGATGACCAGATACTAAACCCAATCCACCTACTGTTACACCTAGAGATAATTGAAAGGCACAGAATATTGAACTGGAGAGTTAAATATTGTACCTTTGCAATGTGTTTATCTCATTAAACTCTTAAAATAAAGAGTTTCAGGGACTTTTAAGTTTTTGTGTCACAATTCAAATGAGTAAATAAATTCTCAGAACACCATCTTACTTTTTGGGGTTAGTAACCAAAGTGTTAGTCTGATAAAGATTCTCAGACAGTGAGCCTGAATTTTGTGAACCAAATAAAAGAGGAATCTCTCCTCCTAAAGCAGAATGTAGAGTATTGAATGAAATACTTAGTCTCTGTCCAGAGCCCTGAACAAGATCCTGTTCAGAAAAAGGAACATATCGAGTGGAGTTATCATTAGAATGTAAAAATTATGTCAAAGCTGGGTCCTACAGTTATATTGGCTACTAACTGCATGCTAAATTACCTACTAGGTAGCCTAACCAGCCCTGGATTCAAGATGGAAACTCTGGATTTTAATTTCCTCCTCTTTTATGCTAAAGAAAGCACCCACACTATCCATTGACTGATTCATAGGCTGAAAGGAAGAGGCAGCATCATCCTCTGAGGCTTCAGGTTTGCATCTGTGGGGCACAACAAGGTTGAAAATAACCTGGAAAAAAAAAAGCAACATTCTTCTTTATACAATATTCTAGAACAGTAAATCTAAAACACTCATAGGGACCCAAAACATTAGTATTTTTATTTCCATTCTAGCTTTAGATAAACTTCAAATAATTACACCATCCCTAAGATGCTCTACATAATATTCAAGTGTATCTTTGTGAATTCCAGGATCTCCAAGTACCTATATAACTCCCAGTTGGTATCAGCTTGTCAGGTATGTCAGATGCTAGAAGGCGAACTAAGTGCGCCTGCAAAAATAAACTCAAAGATCTATTCAAAACACACACACAAAAAATCTGCAGCTTCTCCTGTCCTATGCTCTATATCCACAGGAAAACATTGTATAGTGCTACAGTGATTCAAAATCCTCATTCTACACAGCTTTGCAGTCTTCAACCAGTAACATATTCTCTGCTCAGAAAACATGAAATTTAATGGGCTGGTTGACCAAATGATATTCCTATCATTTAATGAACCAAATCAGGGAACTGAGCTAAATTACATTTTGTAACAAGTTCAAAAAGCTTGGCTGAAGATTTCACTTTGGATAAAAGTACTTAAAATAATTTTCAGAGAAAATTAATTGTGATAAGGGAAATTACTGTTTTAAAATTTTTTTTGCTGCATTGCTTCTTTTTCAAACTAGTATTAAATCACAGGTAGATAACAAATTTCCTACAAGTAAGTTGAAAAGTTATGAAATATTTTCAGATAGCTGTAATGGAAGGCATTTGAGGGATTATGCTACAAGGAATTCTTTAAGTATCTGAAATTTTCTAATAGTCACTCAAATATCTTGGTAATTCACTGGAAGTCTGGACTTTTGTTTAATAAAAATATATTCTGTTTCTCTTGGAAGACATTTTTCTTTATAAACTGAAATAAAATAAATGTTATATTTAATTTTTACTAGCTTTTCAATATGTTTGAGGCAGATCTCTAATGTGTTAATTTGATAACATGAATTCATATTCAAAGAGATAGTCTTGTTAAGAAAGATGAACAGCATCAAATATGCAACAGTGAAGACCTGAACTACCCCTTCCCCACCCACCTCTCATCAAGAAACAGCCCATTAGTGAAATCATTAGTATTTTTGATTTCTGAATCTTGTTTGAGAAAGAATTTATAAGGAAACTGGAAGCAGAACTAGAAGCAGAGCTGGGAAAAGCAGACCGAGAAAAATTCAATAACTATTTTTAAAAAATAGAGAAGTATCTATGACAAGTTTCCTATTCCTTTAAAGATATTAAAATGGACTTTCCCTGTGTATTCACAATATTGTAAAACCGAGTAAACATATTTTATTTATTCTGTTGAATGAATTGTACTATATTACAGAGGTTTCATACTAGTGTTGGTATTTCCAGTTTATAGGCATAAGATGGGCACAGTGACAGAAGTCATAACTAAACAGCACTTAGGCAGAGACATCTTATGCCTGAGTCAAGGGCACTCAAACAGGTACTTAACCCATAAGTATGCTATGGATTAAAATTGTGCTGACCCAGTGTCCCCATCACTCCCAATCGCAGACTGTGTCCTTTCAAGAGCTCCCACAACCTATTGGACCTGCATGGGGTGTATCCGACTTAGATGTAGGAAAATGCTGTTGCAGGGAGGCTCAAAGCTACAGCATGTTGAAACAGCAGTTTGTAAGAGCTTGCCAACAGCTGCCAACTAATAGCTGTGGTGCCATTAGTACATGTGCACTGTTATCTGCATCCTGCCTTCTCGTCTCATCAGCAGATCAGACAGCTACACCACATGCTTCCAGACAGCCCCTGCAGAGTTCCACCACTACAGAATAGGGTTCTGTGGAGTCCTCTAGACATCCATGTTGCAAAGTGTGTATTCACAGCACTTGAACTAGAGTACTGTCCAAAGAACAGTTTAACAAGCAAATTTGTTGTTGTTGTTGTTTTAAGGAGAACAAGAAAGAGGACTAAAACCTAGGACAGACATCATAGAATCATAGAATCATAGAATCATAGAATCAGACGGTTTGGAAAGGACCTCTGAGATCATCAAGTCCAACCCTTGATCCACTACCACCACAGATGCTAGACCATGGCACTAAGTGTCACATCCAGTCTCATCTTAAAAACCTCCAGGGACGGAGAATCCACCACTTCCCTGGGCAGCCCATTCCAGTGGCTGATCACCCTCTCTGTAAAAATTTCTTCCTAATATCTAACCTAAACCTCCCCTGGCACAGCTTAAGGCCATGCCCTCTTATCCTACTGCTGAGTGCCTGGAAGAAGAGACCAACCCCCACCTGCCTATAACCTTCTCTCAGGGAGTTGTAGAGAGCGATGAGGTCTCTCCTGAGCCTTCTCTTCTCAAGGCTAAACAACCCCAGCTCCCTCAGCCTCTCCTCATAGCACTTGTGTTCAAGTCCCTTCCCCAGCCTCGTTGCTCTTCTCTGGACCTGCTCCAGCACATCAACATCTTTCCTGAACTGAGGGGCCCAGAACTGGACACAGCACTCAAGGTGTGGCCTCACCAGCGCTGAGTACAGGGGCAGAATCACTTCCCTGGTCCTGCTGGTCACACTGTTCCTGATACAGGCCATTGGCCTTCTTGGCCACCTGGGCACACTGCTGACATGCAATACCCAATACAATTACTCGCCACCCACTGACTGATGCTGAGCCTAACCCTGAGCAGCAACTGGCCCCTCCCAGTCAACTCCCTATTTTATATACTGGGTATGATGTTCTATGGTATGGAATATCCCTTTGGCTGGTTCAGGTCAGGTGTCCTAGCCATGCTTCCTGCCAGCTTCCTGTGCATTTCCTCACTGGCAGAACATGGGACACTGAAGAGTCCTTGATTTAGGGTAAGCACTACTGAGCAACACCGAAACACCAATGTGTTATCAGTGTTATTCTCATAGCAAACCCAAAACACGGTACCATACCAGCTACTAAGAAGGAAATAACTCTATCCCAGCTGAAACCATGACACAGTCTTTTGCATCTGCTAAAATATCCCAGTGACTCTCTATCTAGTCTCAGCTAAAGTTAGGCTTGAAGACTATTGAACGCAGACAAGGCATCTGCCACAGTTTTGTGCAAACAATATGCAAAACCCACTTTTTTCCAGGAATCCCAAAGAAATCTTCTGCAGGGTCATTAGAGAAAAGGCCTGTGTCAAGAACTGGCTCTATTCAGAGTCCGAGATAGATTGCTTTCTTGCCTGCATAACTTCTGTGCCAAACATTGCATTATCCCACCCAAGAATTCCATGGGGCATCTTGCCAAGAGCAGAACACTATTCCCATGCAAGGATAAAACAGCAGGACATCAGGAGTCTATACCTGAGTATATCACTTAAGAAGAAATGCTTAACATTGTGAGGGGACCAATATAACTGAACCAAGTATAGTAGGACTAAGGGTGATTACAAATCAGGTCTTAATATGACACAACTGAAAATTCACTTCTGATTTTTTTTTATCAGCTTGAACCTACTGCTCTAGTTATTTAAAGTTGAAAAGTAATGTCAAATAGGAAAAATAAAAAAAGATTTTTTTCTTTCAGCTCAGACCTTCAGCCTTAAAGCAACTGCTTTTTTTCAAGTTTCATTCCTGTTCTGCTGAATCTTCACCTTCCTCCCCCTCCCCACCCTATATCCATACATAATGCTACCCATTTGGAAACATTTCAGTGCAACTTCTTCCTTGCCACTTGCATTCCTTGAAAATTTACTCTTAGCAAGAAGGCTAGAATGACCACCCAACCAAAACACAGTATATTAAAAAGGTCAAAGTGCTACAGCAAAATAGCATAAAGCACAAAACATAATATGCATTAAAATTCTGACACCTCTTTGTCATGACCAAAATTGTAACTAGAGTGAGAAATTATATGGAATTAGCTTCTTACTGATACGCTCTGAAGACTGTAATTTCATGGTGCCTGGATGTCATTTTCAGAACCTTCTGCCTCTTTGCAGTCCTATAGTCACGCATTCAGCTATCATCTGGGGCACTTGAAATGAAAGTAGGAGTAAAGGAGAGATACATAAATGTTTTACTTGGAGCAAGAAGTCATGCCAGTTTTCAAAATTACAGTAATCTTTTAGTATTGTTTCTACTGAAGTCAGAAATCTTCAGGAGATGCCTGCTCTCTTCTTGTGGGATGTAAATTATTGAGTCTCATTTGAGACTCAAAAATGAGAGAACATTATGATCTCAATGTTAGAAGTTGATTTTCCTCAGTTGCCTCCTTTCTGTTTAGGCCAACAGAGCAAATAGGACAGAGCAGAGTCAATCTAACTCTTCAAATCCAAAGGCTGGATGAGTCCCAAATCCTTTAACTGACAATATGAGAGCTGAAGTATTAAATGACCAGCAGTAAATCTCTCTTTTTGTTAAGGTGATATACTTTTGAGGGTCATTTGATTTAATTAAAGCACAGAAGAAGAATTACTTTACTGGCATTTTGTTGATTTAGTTGACCTCGGTTAATACATTTAGTGAGTTATGGTTTGTTTGTTTTTTCTCCTGTTTTATCACTGCCTTTCACTTCCTTTGCCTCATGCTCCTTGTGCTAAAGAGGCAAAGAATTGACATCAATATGACTATCCCTGAATAAATGGTTTGTTAAAGGCTCTCAGCACTTCTTAACGTCTTCACGAGTAAAAAAAGGATGAAGGCGAATCCGAGGTGAAAACTGTATTCCCTAACCTCTCAGAAAGCAGCTGGGGCTTGAAGAAGTTGGATTTCTCCGGAAGCGTAACAAAGAGATCAAGTGTTAGCACTGGATCTTGAAAATCACAGAGCCTGAAAGAGTTACAAGCACAAAGAAAGCTGGAATAGAAGGGAGGAACAGAAAGGACAAGAGGCAGAATATATTGGTTTAGGCATCCCACCCTGCTTGCACAATGCTTCTGCTACCGCCGGATGGGAACTGGCTCACATCCAAACTACTGGGAGTAGAGGCGGAGGAGGTCGTGGACCTCTTCTGTAGTAGACATAATCTCTCTTATTGTTACAACAATAAGGCTACTGTAATGGAAGAGAGAAGAGATTTTTCAGTGCAAAAAATAGAGAGAAAGAAAATTGAGCGACCCAGACAGGGAGGAAACAAATAGCACCACAGGTGTGGGGTTGTAGCGGTAGCAAGGGGAGTTTCATTGTCTGTGATGTGGTGGATGTGAGGTACAGTGCAATCAATTCATTGTAGGATGAAAATTTTCTCCATTCTGTTACATTAGAAAGTATAAAAAGAGAGTAGGGAAACAATTTCAGTTTAAGGGGAGTGATGAATGAGGTGGGTAAGAAATTTCCTGTATTCTATAATAATTCTTCTTGTGAAATTTGACTTGATTTTGGTGAGTATAAAATATTTAAATGCTGAATGAAACCCTTCACTTTAGCTCATAGATTATTCAACCTATAAAGGAAATAACTTTCAGTTAAGCAAAAAACAAAAGTGAGTCAAAACTGACTGATTTTGAACACAACCATATATATTGTTTCCTCTGAGCATGTTAAATCATAGAATACTTTGGGATGGAAGAGACCTTAAAGATTATCTTGTTCCAACCCCCCTAACATGGGTAGTGATACCTAACGCTCAGTTACCTCCAGGTTTTCCTAAAGGACATGCTTTTCTATGTCAAGATTTCCCTAGCTTTGGCAATTCTTCAGCACCTAATCTAAAAGAGTAACCTTCCTACAGAGAAATTATACTCTGTAGTTTGAAAGGCTCTATATGGCTTTGTCTCTTCAGCAGAGGGATGTATCACCCCGCAAAATATGCAGTGGCGTTAGTGGAGAGACCTATGACCCTCCTGGCTTTGCCTCAGCCCACTCAGATTCTGGAAAAGATACAGCCTGTACCTAGCCTAAAAACCACCAAGCTCCACACAAACCCTGCACTACTGAGCAAAGATTTCCTCTGTATTTCAAACTCAGAGGAAATGTGGTCATCTAATTGAATAGTTGTCAAAAACTATTTACTTAAAAAATTAATTTGAAGTAACTTATTTCACATGTTGCCAATAAAAGTAACATGTCAGGAAAAATGCCAAAACAGAGTGATATTTTCTCCATATTTTTTTTCTGGTATCCATCTGTGTCTATTCTCCATCAATGCAGCTTATAAGAGGTCACATTATACTACATGATTTCCTCCAGTTATTACACTCAAACAAGCTACAAATCACTTGTTTCATTTCTGATTATGGTTGCTTTGTTCTAAAGAAGCTTGTCAGAGAAAGCTCACTATCAAATGCAGTGCTGTTCAATAGAATCTATAGGTTATTTATCAAAACCACATAAAAGTGGTAAACCACAATCATAAAAAAGGTGAAGCAAAGCTTTGCAATCCAGCGTCCCAAAGGTATGATTATCTCCTGATAACCATATCTCCCTCTTCTGCCTTATTATTAATTAAATTAATTAATTAAGGAAGTCTTTCCCCAAGTGGACTTGATTTAATATGCTGTATGTAATTAGCAGCTCTTGGAAATGGAGATGAGATGATTTCTCCCTTTTTTTTGTGGCACAGAGAGCTCTCACAAACTTTGCAGACCCAGGGAGTGCTCACGCTTCTCTTTTGGTTCAGCAACAGTACAGGGGATCAGCCATTGCTGATGGCTCCAGTCACACTGCTGTGGCAGGGATACTGCTGCCACAAAATACACCCCAATGCTCTTGTCAACTCCTCTACTTACTCATCAGTAACAGAAAGTAGGTATATATTTCTGAAAAATATATTCAAAAACAAATGTCATGACAGGAAAGAACTGAAATGTTTTTCTTAAAAGCTGGTAGCATCTTTGGTAAAAGGTACTTTTGTTTCCCACTTTGCCAAACATGTTGGATACAGACCTAATTAAAAATTACTACGTTTTGTGATTAAATAAAGTCTTAATAATCAAACACTACAATGACCAAGAAGCACATTTTGTTAGTAAAAGACTCCAGTCCTTATTATTCACAAATAAGTAATTTTAACTATTTTTATCATTAAACCTGCTGTTCATATTGCATTATTTATGTAGATTGTGCTATATCACTTCTGTACTTTGACTGGATGATGTACATTATTTTAACACACAAATTAAAGATGGGGTAACTCTTTGTGTGTCACACGAAAATAACATTTACTTAAGTCTGAAGCTTGCCCATGAGATATTTAATTTTAGTAGAATGAGATCAAGATACGTTGAAAAAAATAATTTTCAGATAAGGAAATATTTTAAATCTGTTTATAAAATGAAGTGTTATTAATTATTAACCTTCTCTAATGTATCCATTAAAAATGTTACAGGAAGATTTTGAATAGACAAGAAAACCATATGTGGCATCAAAAATTCTTAACTACTTTAAAAATCCATACCAAGGCCTTGTATTAAAAGTCATACCACAGGAATGATTTTTTTTTCCCCAAATACATGGGTTAACAAGTCAAAACCTGAAATGCCATATAATAAAAAATAGTTGTGAGAATTATGGGAAGAAAAGTGGAAGCATGATACACACACTGTAAGATTAGTGTCTAATAGTATTTCTTCATAGAAGGAAATAAAAAGGGGAAAAAAAGAGTCAGTATGATTAAGGACAATGAGACTTTCAGTGATCCAGGCACACTTGTGCTGGATCTGAACGGTTTTCCAAATTTGAATGAATAACAAAGAAATTCCTATTGAGAGTAAACACAATTGCTATGGAGATGGTGCTGGAGCAGTGGAGATCTATACAGAGATTTTGTGGTGTTTTGACCCTGGCTGTACACTGAGGATCCACCAAATCAACTCTGTCATTCTCCTCCTCAGCTGGACAGGGGGGAGAAAATATAATGAGAGGCTCATGGGTTGAGATAAGGACAGGGAGAGATCCATCACCAATTACCATCATGGGCAAAACAGACTCAACTGTTTAATTTATTATCAATCAAATCAGAGTACGATAACAAGAAATAAAAGCAAACAGCCTTCTCCCACCCCTCCCTTCTTCCTGAGATTAACTTCACTCCTGAATTCTCTATCTCCTCCTCTTAAAATACGTTATCCCAGAGGCACTACCATCAGCACTCTTGGGCTTGGCCTTGATCAGTGGCAAGTCTGTCTTTGAGTCAGCTGTCATTGACTGCTTTGGACATGGGGGAAGCTTCTGGCAGTATCTCACAGAAGCCACCCCTATAGCCCCTCTCTGTTACCAAAACCTTGCCACACAAACCCAATACACAAACACAGGAGAACTGCTCACAGACCTGCCAAATTTTGTGAAAATAACCTTTAGTATAACTGACATGGAAGAAATTTGAAGAAATAATTTTATTTCTAAAGATATTCTAGATGATAGATTCATCTCCTAGTATCACAGAAAATGCAAATGTTATCTAAGAATAATTAGAATAGCTTTGAGTTCGGGGAAGGGAGGGGAAGACACTGATCTCTTCTCTTTGGTTACCAGTGATTGGACCCAAGGGAATGGCCCATGAGTGCTATCACCAACATAGGGAGGTTTAGGGTGGATATTGGAAAGAGGTTCTTCACCCAGAGGGTTGTTATGCACTGAACAGGCTCCGCAGGGCAGTGATCTCAGCACCAAGCCTGACAGAGTTCAAGAAGCATTTTGATAATACTCTCAGGCACAGGGTGTGACTCCTGGGGATGGTCCTTTTCTGGACTAAGGACTGGACTTGATGATCCTTGTGGATCCCTTCCAACTCAACATATTCTCTGATTCTGTCTGATTCTATGATTCTGTGAATTTGTAAGTGTATCATTAGATCAATCACTCAACTTATAAAATAATTTATTTTCTAGAGGCACGCACAGACAACTCACACACACAGCACACAGTCAGAGGCAATGTCCAAGCAGCTGGTCAGGTATGTTTTTCATTGCTCAGTCTGCCACCATTGCTTTATCATCTACCTGTGACCTCTTCCTCTGCCTGCTAACATCTTCCTCAGATTTATTCTAGGATACCTGACACTCTAAAACCTGCCAGCAGCTGCCAGTGACAAAACTTCAAGTGCCAGAGGAGACTGCTTCTACTTTTATTCAAACGTTTAATTTTGCCTCCAAAAGACCAGGATGGGGAAGTCTCAGTGCTAAAGCACAGACAGATTATCCATGCCTAAAAAAGGAACTTTAAAAGTCAAATGTTTTAAAGGAGGTATCAAGATAAAAAGTTTTTTTTTTTTTTAATACCTTTTTCAAATAGCAATTTCATGCTTTTGATAGACTACTGACTGCCCAAAGATATACAATCCTCCACTCCCCAGCACAAATGTAGTGCCAATTAGAACTGGGAAAAAGACATTGAGATTGCCAGACAACATAACAACAAAAAATATTCCTTTCCTGTGTGTGGATTAAGCTTTTCCCTTTGAATTATTTCATGAAAAAAAGAAGCCTAAGGGAGGACGTACCTTTCTCCTTTCAAAACCATTAGTGACGGGCTGATGACTTCAGCTTCAGCAACTGCTCCCTTTTGTTCTGTATGTACAACTGGCCCTCCAAATAGGGTACATATAATAAATATAATGGTATAAAAAATAATAAACAAAAAATTCTAGAGCTCTTTCTCAATGAGCTCTTCAGCAGCAAGGAACTATTTCCCAGTGAAATCTTTATTGACACTATTTATAAAATGTTCAATATTGCCAGAGCAGTATTTCCACCTATATTTTATAATTCAGAAAGATTTTGAACTGTTCTGAAGCTATCCTGTAGCTGAAAAGAAATAAGGAAAATTATCAGTATCCATTGTTGTGGTATTTGTGTTTCTCTGTTAAAAATTCAACTTTTTAATTAATTATTTGGAGAAGGGATACTATTTCAAGCAACAATAAATATTCCTGCACAAGTAGCCTTAAATAAACAAACAACAAAAAAAGAGACACATATACTTTAGAGTGTTTGAAATATCCTTGTGCTATGCATTAGAGAACTTTCCGAAAAAAATGTCCTTGAGGGGTTTTCCTTCTACAGGATGGATTAATGTGATACAGATATGAGAAAATAAAACAAATTCCTAAACCTTAAAATCACAAAACAGAATAGAAACAAGAAGTCAGGCAGAGTTGAGAGTGAGGGTGGGATGACTGACAAGAAGTTGTGGCTTGCAGATGCTACTACTCCAGAGAACAGAGAATTCCTCTTTAAGAGGAATAATCTATAAGATTATTCTTAGCTATTTAGGACTTGTATACCATACATCGAGTAATCTAATGCTTTACCTTTTTTTGTGTAAAAAGGTCCTGGAGGTTAAGATGTACTGCTATGCAACTTCCGAGACTGAAAAGTCATCACTTTGGAATGTCATTTATGGAGGTCATTAATTAATCAGAACAATAATTAAAAGTATCCTGGGATATAGTGAAAAGATTATTCCAATAAAAATTCTTAATATGTCTTCTAAGGACTTTTGGTACAGATGATATCACTTTGATCACACTTTTTGGTACTTGGTACTCAGAGAGAAATCTCATTCCATTTCCAGGTGGCTTTATTATTATTTGGCTGGAGTGAGCTGAGCAGGTCCTCACTGCTTATTGACCTCTAGACCCTCTCCTCTAGACCACAGCAGGTACAGGGATCTGTGGCAGCGGCCTCCAGGGCTAAAGAGCAACCCTCGGCTACAGCACCCAGAGCATGTGCCACCAGAGGGCACTGCAGGCTGAGGCAACAGTCCCTTAGGGAATTAAAAAACACACAAAACCCCCAAAAGCCCCACCTAAAAAACAAAGCCAAAACCCCACCAGCACACACAAAGCTAATCTCTGTCCAGACTGAAGATGAGGATTTCCAAGCCAGTCAAGAAAGGCAGTTGGTAAATAGCTCAGACATTTCCCAAGCTTGAAAATGCTTACCAGGGATTGTATTTATTTGTTTTTAAATGCTTTAAATACAAGAGAGAAGAGCTGCAGGATTCAGCGTTTCAGCAACAGGATTCAGATAATCCCACTTTGGAATCAACTGTTTGAGTCTGACCAGGGTCAATCTGATCACACATAACCAGTCTCTGCTGACTGACCAGAAATTCACTCTGAAGTTTGTGCTCTCAGAGCAGTAATTTGACAGATGTGAGCAATGCTGGAATAACATGGCAATAAAGACAGAAGTAAACTGGTAAGGATCAAAAATCAAAACATTTTCAATCAGCTTCAAAAATTCCCCTGGGGACTACTGAACTCTTCCAGCAGTACCCAGAGAAGAGGGAGAGCTGATATTTTTCTAAAGCTTTCAGCGCCTGCACTCAACTTCTTACATGAAGACTCCCACCAATCATTCCAATTTTAGCACCTCTTATGGACATGAAATTCAGAAGGAACTTTTGAAATATCAGAAAATGGGGGATCAAAAGAATGCATTGAATAACTAAAATATCAGTATTTTCTTATATAAGGAGTGAGCTCAGGGAACATTAACAGCTAGCATAAGTAAGACCAAGTGTATCTGCTCCAAGCTTTCTTAGATCTTATCCAAAACAGGAAAAAGGGGAATGGCTTTAAACTGAAAGAGGAATTAGATAATAGGAAAAAATTTTTTACTGTGAGGATGGTGAGATACTGGAATGGGTTGTACAAAGAAGCTGTTGCTGCCCCATCCCTGGAAGTGTTCAAGGTCAGGCTGGATGGGACTTGAGCAACCTGGTCTAGTGGAAGGTGTCCCTGCCCTTAGCAGGGGATTTGGAACTAGATGGTCTTGAAGGTCCATTCCAACCCTAACCATTCTATGCTTCTATCAATATTATCAATAATTTCTCTCTGTGTGTGCATATGCTGACATGCAATTAGCATCGCTGATTTCACAGACATTCAAGGGGAATCAGAAGCAGTGAAATAACATGTCAACAAGTAATCCTATATACACTTTCCTACAGCCCTCTATTTTTCCTCCAGCTCCAATTTCTAACATCGGGGAGCTTTTGATCCTGCACCAGGCTCCGTGATGGCAAATCATCCAAGTGGAACTGCGCTGAAATCACATAAACCATCTTCTGGAAATGTGCGTGGCTGTGTCTTCACTGAGCTGAGGCCACAGGGAGAGACAGATTAGATTCATTATAGAATCCTTAATTAATTAATTAGGTGGGTTTAAAGTTAGTTAAATTAGCATTTTTTCCCTGGAATGGTACTTTGTTGATGATATCTGTATATCTAAGAAAAAGAGTCCTTGGATGACTGCTCTAAGTGATATAGTGAAAATTACTAGATAAATGATATATTTACCTCTCTCCAGCATTACTAGAGAAAGGACAAGGAAATAAATGGTGTGGTCCTCTATTGTCTTTTCCCTATGGCTATGTTTCCAAGCTAAACATGTAAAAAAGAACTGGTTATTTTGTATTCATGTTTGCATATCGAAGTTCCTCTCCAGAAATGTTTTGCTTATAGTTGAGCTGCAAAAAAATCTACCTCTTTTGGGAGAACAAGTGTTACACTGCTAAAAGAAACTAAATGACATTTGAAGAAACTCTTTGAGGGAGGGTGAGGGCAGTAAGGAAGTGTTCCTTTCCAGGTACCAGTCGTAAAGGATATCCAAACCTTGAGTCTGTAGTGAAGGGTATCACCAAGGCAGGTGAGAGACGACTCTTGCAGAGACTATAAAGACAAATCGAAGGGAGGAATCAAGGAGAAAACTGAATGTTGTAGAGTCTTGGGAAATTGCTTATGCATATGTATATATATGTATATACTTTACCTTCCTTCATAACTATTTATTTGAGCTACTAAACAAGTAAACTGCAAACGCAGCTGAAGAAACTACTAGAACTCTACTTTTATAATTCTTTTTTCTTTCTTCAGTTTGAAAAGTTTCATTATGGTCACGGAGATTTTTATAAAAATCCAACTTATCTCTATGACACATTGATTATTCCTCATGAATAAAATAATGATTCTGGCTCTCCAGCTTTTTCAGAACAGTAGTCTTTAGAGGAACTAATAACTTCATGCAGTCAATGCTTTTTGTGTTCTCTCAAAAAATTCAGAAACAAATCAAACCAAAAGACTTTACTACCTATCAGATATTTTTTAAGGAATCTCTGCCAGCGTTACCCCTGTATGTTTAGAGATCCAGAATTCATGTCGCAAAACATATAATGAATAAAATAATAAAAACATGGAATAAAAAATAAATAAACCAAAACAAAATGAAACATGAGCCTTATCTTATTTATATTTATATTTTATTATAAAATTTCCTAGTTTTTAAGTCACAAGCCCAAGCTAAATATCTCTGGGTAAAGTTGTAGCAAGGCTCTATCTTCTGTTTCAAGAGTCAACAATAACCCCTCTGTGTACCATGAAATTCCCATTCCCTCTCAGAACTATGGAAGACAGTCAAAGTTAAGATTCATAAGGCTCTAAGATTTTAATCAGTTATTTTACCTTTCATTGTTGTCAGTAAAAGACAAAGAATAAAAAAAATATAGAGATATCTTAGGACATTAAATCAGTGCTACATTATTTGAATTATAATAATGAAAAAATGCACAGTATCATTCTGATCTGGTAATTATCAAATTCTCTCCAGTAGATAAAATGAATGTTTACCTAGCAGATATATATATATAGATATATATATAAAATATCCTTAATATTCAAATAAATTGCATATTTGAAGTGTGGGACTACAATATTTCTGAAGCAATCGGCAGCATAGGGATGAGTGATCTTGTCTTGCCTTCAAGAGGGCAGGTGATTTAAAAGATGTAAAAAGGCACCACACAGCTGGAATTCTGTGAGTTTTGTAAGACAGTAAAAAATGGTAAATCTTTCTGGTAACAGCAAGATTTCTGTCTATGTCATGGAGCATTATTGATTGCTGTCCAACACACAGCAAGACAAAACACTTGGCAATAACTCACCAGGGCCGTTGCCCAATAAAGTCAATGGGGAGAGTGGAGCTGATTTCCGATAGCACTGGGCTGAGCCCACCAAGCGTTAGATTTCACAACTCCTGCTTCTAAGAAACAACCAAATTATCAGCTGCCGTAAATCAACTCGACTTGACCGAAGTCAAGAAGTTGTGTTGATTTAAAAGGAGTCAGTGACATTTACATTATGTCCTTCAAGGGGTGCTGTGTGGAATGACAGTCAGTTATAATTTTCAGCCTTTTGCCCAGCGTTCCAGATGACAGGAGAGACAACACAAATTCTTCTTTTTGACTAGCCATTTTCATAGGAATAAGCAAAATTACAACAAGCCTGCTCTCTGAACATCCCCCTCGTTAGCACAGTTGTCTTTCCTGCATTTCATAATGTCAAAAGTTTGGAGCTGCATCGCTAGAGGAGCCCAAGGAAGAGAAAGCAGGAGCTCTCCTCCCACTTTGGAGCACTGTCTGGCCTGGGGGACTCGCACTTTCTGTAGCACCAAACCCACTGCTCCAGACTGGTCTCCACCACTGTCTCAGATAGGAAATGTTTTTTCAGGGTGAAATGAAATTTATTTACCAGTTCTATGCACTTAGGGGTTTGGAATCAATTGTACTCCAAGCTTCGTGAGCTGATGTCTAATCCAAGTCCTTATTGAAGGCAAAAATATATCCATTCAAGCCAGAACATGTCAAATGGATTATCAAAACATTATCTCCAAAGTGCTGCAATAATTTTCATACCTTCTAACTAACTGACATATTAAATTACCAGTTTTCCGGTAAAACAAATGTAATTTCTGCTTTTGTACCATGGAAAATAAAATTTTGCTACCCATATAAAGTAGCAAGTCATACCATTAACGTTCCAAATCAAGACTGTTTTCTAAAAGCATATCTCTTAATAAAATGTTGTAGGTGTACAGCATGAAATAATAAAAAAGTCTCATTTGTTTCACTCTAGCTGGCAACTCTAGCCTCTGTTTTCCATTTACCAGTCTTTCTGTCCAGCCCTCTGTTATTCACATACTTCCATGAACTTTAGAAGCAGCTATAGACACAAAAGGTTTGTAAGACTATTGGCTTTCCTGAAATAATATTTATGAATTGACTCTTTCTTGGAAGCCTATAATCCCTGCATTCTTTAATTAATCAATTGGATGGAAAATTTGGCATGACTTTTGAACAGAGTTCAAGTTTTTGTAGTTTTTCAAGATGTTCATTCTTTGTGCTTACAGCATCTGAAATCATCTCAGTGCATGCTACTTGGTCTTCAGGAAATATCATTTGGACTTAGGGAAATATTTTCTCATTGATCCCCTTTTTATTCAAGAATGGTAATAGCATAGACATAAAGTTTTAAATTAATTTGTTTAATTGTGCTTGTATCATGAATATCAGTGTATAGGACAAGGCTTTTGCAATTCTGCAAAATTGTTTAAAGATAAAAGCCATTTTAAATAATCTAAATGTAATGCCAGAGAGGAAAAATATGCTAAGACTGAATATTAATTTTATATTCCTGACTTCTATTGTCAGCTGGACATGCTTCGCTATCACTTCTTTCCCTCACCAAATATCTGCCTTTTTTGAATCTCATTCTTATCCTGTTCTAAGAAAGAGGGAATGGAAACAGTCCTCATTTCCCTTTCTGCCTCTCCTCCTCAGCCTGGTGCAATCATCATCCTAAATTCAGATGAGCATAACAAGTCTCTTTATTAGTTACATAACTTGATCCACTGCATACTTTTCATTCAATATGGTGAGGAAATAAACATAAAGATCTACTTATTTTAAAAAATTACATTTTCTGGAGATAATAGTGAACATTATTTGCTAGAACTGCTTAGTTGATATTGCTAATTTTTTACTATGTGTATTTGCACACACCTATGTCTGTACAGAGAGAGAGAGGGAGAAAGTAAGATTGTGCCCATCGGTACCACCTTTACCCTTTATTTGCTTTCTTTTTGGTGTTTCTGCATTTTTCCTCAGTCTAAAGAGATGAGCTATTGATTTAATAGCTTACCTATCATAAATAAAATAAGCAAGGAAGGATATGCTAAAAACTAAGTAATGTTTCTTTTTCTTTTCTTCTCTTTTTTTTTCCCCTATTTTTTTTTTCCTTTTTTTTCCCTTCTCTTTTTATTCTCAGAATTAGCAGGGCACCTTTCACTGTCATGCAATTGTTTAAAACCTACTCTGGGTAGACAACTGTCGTCATTTGAGAGCTGCTTGATTTCTCTCACAGTCACAGTAACCGAGTTTGAGATCTCAATCCAAAAGCACAGCTCAGACTGAGAGGTGTCTGCACCACAGCTGAAGTTTTCCTGATGGTTTCACTGAACAGACAAAATAAATTCCTTCCTACCCCAGTAGCAGTTCTCCAGACAGCTTTGAGAAATGATTTGCAACAGGGAGTACATAAATACACAATAGATTTCTGAAAAGGGATAATAAATAATTCTGCCTGGTCCTTGCACTGTACCTATTTTGAAGATAAATAAAGGTCTTTGGTGTCAAGAGCTGTCAATCCATCTCCTATAACATTATGACTGCAATCTCAGAGTCACACTATGCTGAGTCCCATGCTTGAAAAGTAGACTTCACAGAGTAATGTCTATGCCTAAGCCACATCTGTTTTCACTGAACTTCATTAGAAAACATGTTTCATCAGATTTCCAAAACTTTAGAGGAATATATGACTGAAAACCAGGACAGAGGAGCAGCAGGTTTGAATGGAAATATTGTAGTCTGAAGCATTATTTTGACCCTTAGTGCCCAAGTCACATGTGCCACCTCGCATACCTGTTATATTTTGCATATTGCAGAAATACTCAGTGAATCTGCTGAGTAATAGGAGGCTCAGTAAGAAAATTTTATTTATCAAACCACTGAAATGAACATCTGTCTGCCCCTGTGTTACAAAGTGCTCAGCCATGTATCTCTTTTTCAAATATTGCAGAGAAATGTCAAATTCCATCAAGTAAAATTAGCAACTTCATACCATACACAGCTGGATAACAACCTTAAAATGAAAAAAATTATTCTCAAAGTATACTTATTTTGCTCTCTTTTCTCTCACTGTCTTTTATCTCTGATGCATCAGGGTTTTCCTGACACAAAGATGTTTATGTGACTGAAAAATCCACAGCCAAAGCACAGGTGGGATATATACAAACAAAATTATACACAGGTATTTTTTTCCCTAATTTTCTACATAACTACTTCTAAAAACTTTATATCTAACCATGAAATAGATCATGTTTTCTCAATCTGTTATATCTGCTTTTATATGCTACCATTAAAGTAATTACATATCCAAGTGTCATTTTGCTCTGAGAAACACTATTGAAAAAGGCAAACTGTTCCATACTCATGATAATCAGAGCAGACGGTCTGTGTTGCTGTGGATTAGTGTTAAACATAAAAAGAGTAGCACCACCTATTGGCAAAATGCATAAACTGAGCCATCAAATTTCATATCAGCATTCATTCTGCTACTGGATGTTAAGGTTACAAGCTATTATTTTCAATTTGTTTTAATCATTCAGAATAAACATATTTGTTAATATGCCTTTTTTATTTCTTTTACATTACCTCTGAAATAGAATAGAAAAGGACCTGGTTTTAAACTGGGAAAGCAACAAAAATGTAACCCATAAATTCATAATGTCATGGTCAAATTTGTTTTGAATACATCTAAAATGTCTGAAACCTTTTTATGCTGTGGATTTTGCACATTGACTAATGCCGTGATCCAGAAATTTTAGGTCTCAAATTCTTGATAAGTCCCTTTTATTTAAATGGACTATAGATGGGGACAAAAAATTGTGTGGAGGGGAAGTAAGCAAGAATTGTGGTGATAAGACAAGATTTTCAAATATTTGTGCATATCAACATCTCTCTCCATAAAATGTGACTATGAACTGCCCTTGGCTTGCAATTACCATGATTCTGCTTAATACAGATAAAAACAAATTGCTTCAGGCAAGAGATGGAATGGGAAATAAAAAAATCTTTAACTGACCATGAGAGCCTAGGAGTTGGGCGTGCAACTCAAATTTTTATCCAGATGGCATTTAAACATACTGTTAAAGTTAATCCATAAATTCTTTCACCATCCTTCTGTTTCATTTTGGTTACTTGGGTTGGGTTGCTCAGAACAATCCTAGCTTAATTTTAACTTTATAGAATGTTTTACTGATATTTTTTTAAACATCAGTAGTATTTAACCAAAAAATTGGTTTAATCCATGCATCCACCCATTCATCCACTGACACTAGTATTTTCTTAAGCCTTCTCTTTCTCTTTCCCTGCTCTTCCTGTTTATTGCTCCATCATTTCTTCTGAGAAAGAAAATGTTACTAATCATGGTGAGTTTGATTCCCACAGCAAAAAAACTTGCTCTACATGCTGAGACTGTCGACCTTCAGTTCTGCATTCCTGGGTATTTCACTGTTTTCTCCTACAATGTTATTCTTTTTTAACTACTGTTTTTTCCTTAAGAGGAAAGTTTCCCTATGCTCAGAAGTGCATTCGTTCTCCTTTTATTTCAAAGAAACATGGGGCTTTTGAAGTGCACTAACAGTCCTTGTATCTGCAAACCATCACCAACAGGATGCATTCATTACATAAAATCATGCCAAACTCTGTAATAACTCATCAGACCTCTGGGGTGAACACATCTGTCTGGCAAAGGGGATACTTTCTGTGTTTGTAGTCTCCTCCATCTCAGGATTCATGCTTTGATGGCCTCATTTTAGAATCATAAAATCATTATTAATGTTGGAAAAGACCTTCAAGATCATCAAATCCCACTTATGACCGAATACCCCCATGCCCACTAAACTATATCACGAAGTGACATGTCTCCTCATTTTTTGAACATTTCCAGGAATTCCACTTAGATGTAAAGTGGTTGCATCTGCCATCAACACTCATCTCTCAAGTCTTTGCCTATAATGAGTTCTCCCAGTTAATAAGTGACAGGACGAGAAAAAATGTCATCAAGCTGTGCCAGGGGAAGCTTAGATTAGACATTAGGAAATTTTTTTTCACAGAAAGGGCTGTAAAGCATTGGAACAGGATGCCCAGGGAAGTGCTAGAGTCACTATCCCTGGAAATGTTAAAAAAACTTGTGGATATGGCACTTAAGGACATGGTTTAATGGTGAACATGGTGGTGGTGCTGGGTTAACAGTTGGACTTGAAGATCTTAAAGGTCGGTTCCAACTGTAACAATTCTCTGATTTTACTAGAGGCAAGGTCAGCAAGAGCAATATCTTGTTGGCCTCCTTTGCAAAGTCTCTTCTCTAATCTGAACTGCACTAAGCACAGTGATTAAGGTTGCATTTACCACCTCCTTATGGCTAAGGTTTATGTTTTCTTAGCAGCACACACTTCTTCATAGTATTTTCTATGTGAAAGACTGTTTTTATTCAGTGGAAGGAAGAATTCAAGACTGTTTTTATTCAGTGGAAGGAAGAATTCAAGACTGTTTTTATTCAGTGGAAGGAAGAATTCAATTTATTTTTTAATCTACAAGAATGCTTTGGCTTAAGTAATTTACGTAGACTTCCTTGGCTTCATGACACTGTTTCTGCAACATGAGCAGAGCCAGCCACACTGCAGCTGCAGGCTTGTAAATACTTGCCTAGCAAAGCAGTCCTACTCGAGCTAATGAATCCTGGGGAAGCCAACACTGCTTTCCTACTCCTAGCTACAAATGGAACTTTATTAGATAACTGAAAACCAGCCAAACCCACTGACAACAGTGCACCATTTTCTTGGGGCCCCTGAAGACATGTCACATGCTATACATCATCCTGGGTTGAGTCAGACTGTTGTGTTGTTCTGTCACATTCTGTATGTGTTTGATGGTATTTCTCCATAGCTATCCCTATGCAACACGAAAACAGCTTGTTGGAAATCTGTAACGATTTAGACATTTCTGAGTGAAATAAATAACCCCAACATCTTGTCATGGGACAGAGGATGATGGCCTCACCTGCCAGACCCCTCTCACCATTATATCCAAGCATCCCAGAAGCTCCCCTGCAGTGTGTGGAAGACATTATGGCTGAATAAACAGGACAGAAAGATATAAACGTCTTGCCCAAGTTCACAGAAATGACTTGGTGCAAGAACCAACCACAGAATCAAGCAGTTTTGACTCTTCATAATTTGTTTTAATCAATAATCACAATATTTCATGAATGTGTGATTATTATGCTTGCATCCATAGCTCTCTATCGCTTGGTGTCTCTGAAATACATTACAGGTTTAATTATTCCCACAATTACTTCAGTTTTGAATGTGTCCCAACTGTCGTCATTGGAATTACTCTTAACTTGCCCCCTTGTAACTAAGAACAAAAAATTCAGATTTATATCAATTCTAAGGAGCCACATATTTTGGTACTACAAGTTTATTTAACTTCTGACTAATAAACAAAAGCAGATTGTGGATCCAAAAGAATTATAGCAGAGGAAAAATGATTTAACAGTATAGAGAAAATTTATCAGAACAAGAAGTCTCATATGGATTATTCTTATGTGAGTTCGGGTAGCTGCGCATTTTTTAAATCATTACCAAGTCATTCAAAATAAGTAAGCCTAACATAAATAGTCATCACATTGCATTTCCAGGGGAAATGGAAATACTGTTTGTATTCACTTGAAACCATGGACTGACATAGTAGATTATATATATTTCTTGAACTCAAGTATTATATAACTTGTTGAGGCACATTTTGCAGTGGATGCAGTACTCTAAAACATGAGAGGTACTCTTAAACCTGAGAGCCTGTACACACCAATATAGTATCCTGCACATTCACATTATTGAGTGATTAGTGATTATTGAAAGAAATGGAAATCTTTCACCAAGAAACTGCAGGTGGCCCTTCCTGAAATATGGAGGGGGAAGCCCTCGACCTGTGAATCTTAGGAGTTATACAAGTTTCATATTTAAATGATAGCTAAAGAGATAAATTACCATAATCATCCTACCTTCATAATTTCATTGTTTCACTTATAGAGCTGGATGGGTAATTTTTTTCCAATAATAATTGCAGTGACTTTTACTCACATTTTTTCATTATTTTGTGGGCTTCAAGACTATGTAATTCTCTTCATTCTTCATAGCTATTATTCACATGCTTGTTTTCCAATTAAATAGTAATAGTACCTCCTTCCCAACTGTTTTTTAGTAAACTCAAACTACCCTTAACAAAGTATTTACTGTGCACACAAAGAACAGAAGAATGACTTTTATATAAACATAAATAGATAGATTTTTTTTTTTTTTGCATGTAAGAATCATCACTATGACTGAGAGAGAAATAAACCGGAAGATAACTGTAACAGATAAATCTAGCACATTTCTCTTTAGGACAAATAATATTTGGAGCAAAGAAAACATTTTAAAGCACTAGGATCTTGCTCTGTCTGAGGAAGACACTGATAACCTTGATAGCCACTTTTTGGTCATTTGCATTCTTCAAGCCAAGAAGGGCATGAAATTAAAGCACAGAAATGGGCAAAAACTTTAATTCAAGCAATTAAGTAAGAAGAATTTTTTAAATCATGTTACACTAAAGAGCTTTCCACCTCAGACACAGCAAGTGAAGGATCCATATGGAGAAAAAATAAGAAAGAAGCAACTCATTCCCACTTTCTGAGCAGATCCACATGGCTAGAAGCCTCCATGCAGGGAGGGAGACCTGGCTCCAGCATCAAGTAATGCTGGCCGGTCCTGACACACGTGGCATGAGCTGTGCCCTCTGTGACAGAGGGACAGGGCACACTGCTCCTCCCTCAGCTCCTAGCCTAAGGTACCATCGGTTTGTATCACTTTTCCGCTTCCGTGTCCCTCCCTAGGAGACTTTAGGATGAGGATTGTGTCCAAGCAACTGTTTCAAACAGTCATTGTGGGCTTTTCTTACATAAACTTATCTCAAGGAAACCACTTACCTTTCTGGTCTCCATGGCACGCAGCAGTAAGGGATCCCCTGATTTAGCCTTGTGTTCTCCAAAGATCTCTCATTCCCCAGACAAAACCAGAAGCTGAGTCTGAGACAGGCCATCAGCTTTGTTCTGCCGTCATGCACACTGACAGCTCACCCTGATGCTGACACCAGCCTTTTCCACAAATGACAAATAATCTTCCCAGAATTGCAGGGGCCTGGGTTAACTCTAAAATGAGACAGTCGGAGATCCAGACCTCCTACAGAGATGAATCTGCTGCCCGATGTGTCAGGGATGCTTTGGGAACTGCTTATAAATTGCAGACACTTACTTGTTATAAATGTTGTGCCACTTTTCTCCGCATCCTATTGATGGGGGTGATGAAGAAAATGAATATCATCTCAACATTTTAGAAGAAGTTTGCTAAATTCCCTCTGATCATCTGTAGTGATTCTGCCCACTAGGCCAGGGGATATCGAGTTAGATTTTTCTTCATTTCAGATTATTAAACATGAAAATAAAGATTTTAAAAATAAATTCCCATAAGAAAACAGATTGGATGGCTAAGAGATCAGGATGAAGAGGTGAAAGATGATTTAAAATACAGGTTGGAAATGGTTTTCTTCCTTGGAGAAAACTGTATTCAGTTAAAATTAAAAAAATCAAAGCCTTGTATCAAGATGACTTTTAGTCAAAGGAAGATTTTAGGAATGCCTTGTTTCTAATACAATTCTGTCCCAGTGCCTGGGCTCTCCACTCAGTTTGGGTTTCTGAGATCTATCCTTTGTGGTCAGGGTGGTGCTTTAGGTTTTTTCCGGACTTTCTCTCTTCCTTCATTTTCATCTCTCCTGTTCTGTCTCTTACATTTCATTGCAGGGGATGCCCTGTGTTCTACTCTCATTTCTCAGGAATTCTGAACAAATTGATACAATTGGCAGACATTACCCATATATTCCCCTTAATTGACAATCATATGGAGCTCACAGGAATGTAATAATAACCAGTTTTCTCTTGTCTAGTTAAGGCCTTTGCTTCCGAACTTAAAAAGCAGCTCCACAAGGCAGATAAGGTCAAGAAGAAAACTGATCTAATTATCCCATAATTCTTCAAATATCAAGTACTATCAGGGTCTGTATCTATCACATAGAACTGACCAAAAGACTTTAACAGTATGGGATCTTGCATGGCAAAGGACTTCAAGAGACTATGGTTGGAATTAATTTATTTAGGACAAGGGAAAGAATCACAAAATATAGCCAATGCTACCATACTGTGAAAATCCAGCACACAGGCACTACTTCTCCTGGCTGTCTTTTAGATCCCTTTGCACTTATTTTAACTAGCTGGACAAACTTTCAGACTGAAACTTTCTAACAATTGAAGGTTTTTCAAGGTGAGGAGTGGGGAGAAACAGGTTAAATTAAAGCATTGCAGGCAGCTCATTCTGAACATGAAACTGTGGTGATCATACTGAAATCAGCACACTATTACTATGGATAGTAGTAAGAAGGCTGATTTCAATTAGATATGTCACAAATGTAAGGTTTTAAAGGCAATTTGGATGACACATCCAGACTGAGGGGATTTCAGAGTGAAGAATGTCTTCTGCTGTTTCAAATATGGGCAAATCATAAAATTTGTGTTTCAAAATCTCAGTTCAGCTACATCAAGCTGAAGTACAACAGCTAAGTTCTATGAAGTGTCTGTCTACAGTGAACACATACGCAAGCCCCTCCACACAAACAGGCAAGAGCATCTGTCACTTACTGAGAGCACTCCAGCGCTCTGCTCTCCTAGGGAGTGGTTTTTCCTCCCAAGTTCTGCCCTGAGGGACACAACACACTCTCGTCCACTGGCAAAGACACTTTCAGTTCTCTGAAATCTCCCCAAGACTGAGGAGGGGAAAGAAAAGGGCTCTAGGAAAAAAGGCTATGAACGAATAGGGGGAAAAAACATGGGATGGTAGATTAAGGCAGAGGGAAGAAAAAAAATGCAGTGAGAATGGTAGTGAAGGGCAGGAGATGTATTCCCCTTGCAGGGCTCAAGCACCTATGTAAGCCTCATGGATACCAGGATTGTTCATGACAGCCCTGAAACTAGTGACCCAAACTATCCAAGTAGAGTCACTAATCCAAAAAACCTTCCAAATTAAAATCCACTAGAGACACAGACCTTCAGGAGAGGAATCAGGGAAGGATTTGAATAGCACAATGTTTTCTCAACAGTCTTTTCTTGCCCCAGTTCTAAGGCTTATGGTGGTCAGGGTGAACAGTCACTGCCTTGAGGGGAAAAAAAAGAAAAAAAAAAGGCATTTATTTCCTTGAAGACTAGGTTTCCCCTAAGACAGCTGGTTGTTGTCATATTTCAGCTGAAGTGCATATTTACAGAGTTTTTTTTCTCTAGCTGTGTTCCTCAGAACACAAAAAACGTTTCACATCGATGAACCTGCTAATACAAAAGAAGTAGCCCACAGGGGGAGTGCCTTAACATTTGTGACTCGTCAGTACTTTATCTTGCATTCTCAGACAGATTTTTCACTAAGCATCAAGTCCTTGTACTAAATAGAATACAATTTAATCAACAAAATATATTAGAACATGACATCAAGGCAATACTTAAACTTGAGATGGAGATACAGAATCAACAACAAGAAACAAAACAGGATCCACCAGGCAGCATGGAGTTCACAATTTGTTCGCAGCCATATCTTCAATCTGCCACTTCATGTATCACAACTCCCACCACGCTCTATTTTGAGACCTGAGGTGGGATTAAACGAACACACAGATCATGAATCAGGTTTTTTTGCATATGGGTGAATTTCACCTTCAGTGCTTCATATTTTGTGTATTTTCACATAAATAGAGGGTGACCATGCTTCTTCATTCTTTTGCCTCCTTTATGTTAAAAGTTTAATGTGAATGCTAACACAGAAGAAATACAAATAATACAGTTACTTTACAGAAAATTAAGACCAGCTAGAAATAAAATATGCTGCCTGTATTGGAAGTGAGCAAGAATGTGTCAAAATTTGAATGCAAAGAGTCTGCATGTTTTAAATTATAATCTCTCTCTTCTGTGTCTTAGACAATAGTAATGATAGCAATTTGTGTGAGCAGTATTTGTCGAGCTATGTAAAATGAAACTGCACTAATGAGATATATTTGAAATCAGTAGGACTGCACTGTGAGAAAAATATCCATTGCTCTCCCTTGCTTCAGCTGCATGTGAAACCAGTCTAGAGACTTAAAATGTATGAGGAAAAAACCCCCAAACCCTTGCAGTGTGCTACTTAACACACACTGTGACAGTGATAAATTCCCTCAGTGATTCTCAGGTGCCCTGTTGTTATCTTTAACTGCCTTCTAGTTTGTCAATCTTCTGCTTCCAGATGGTATCGGTCATTCACACAGGCAAAACCTTGCTTAAAGGGACTTACACTTTGTGCTGGTAATAGGCGTTTTATCTTCCAGTGGATTATTTGCCCACTGTTTTTGTGGAATTCCACAAAAGAACCATCTCTGATTATCTGACAATTTATCTTTTGTACGGATCTTGTTGGAAATTGAGTTACTAGAAGGAGTTGGTTCTTTCAAAATGGAATTTCTCCCTGAGGCTTTTAGTGCAGGATAATAAGACTTCATCTTCTGCATCTCAGAAAGCCAGGGGACAAAAAAATACCTACATCTCAAAAGCATTTGATGGGGAACACCAACAATTCTGTACACTGCACACCCTTTTGAGGTATCTAATACTACAGCTGGCCCATACAAAACAGACAAGTATATACTCATAATCCCCACTGAAGCTCAACCATATTGTATATCTCCATACAGTTATCATTTCTTGAGCAGAACACTTGAGGTAGGATTTTTTTCTCTTTTACTTGTAATTAAAACCATGTTAATTTATCCTTGACCAGGTGCTACATTATGCAGCCACTATTGAGAACATATTACCATGTTTAGAGGTACCAGTAATTCCTCTTTATGCTGCTGACATGTGATTATCTCCCTGCCCTGAAGCTATATCAGAGCTATGTATAGGTAAGAGCATATTAACACATCAAAATGGTAAGCATTCTATCAACTTCATTTTATTTGATGGATTTCACAATATCCTGACGTTTTATCTGCAAATACTTTTGAAAACAATATAATAGAAAGGAAATGGACTTTTTTTATCTGGAACATCATATGTCAGATAAGTTTTGCATAAATACTGTGCTGCATGACCATGTAACATACAGTCTTCCTTAAAAAAGTTCAGTTTTGTGTAGAGAGGCAAAAGTATTTAATCAGTAGGAGACCTAATAGCTGGCTCATTGAAAAGAAAATTACAGGTGCTTCATAGGCCATCATGAGCCTTGGAGGAGTACTCTACATAGTCACACTAGACAGAATGAAGAGACATTCTTTCTATATTTAACAGGCTAAATGAAATAATTGCCAGAATTCCTAGACAAAAGTAGGAAAGAAAGGAATATTTTCCGTGAGAAAGTCAGAACTGTGGCATTCTTTAATTCCTGCGGTGTATGCCATGTCTTTTGTTTCTTTGGATTGTTTTGTTAATTTTTTTAACTGCTTAAAGCATCTAAAGAAGGGACAATTAGATCAATGGCATAAAAATAGAACAGGTTTGCAGCTACTCATCTGAAGCCAGAGGGAGAAAGTTTTTTTAAGAAATTGATGCTACAAAGGGTAGCATTGCAAAAAATGCAAAAAACTCTAAAATCCAGGTGACATTTTTAACTCAACCTGTTTACAAGTCCTCTTTGTATAAGTGACTTATTTTATTTCATTTTATTTTTACTGTGTGGTGCATGAGAGCTGATTTAAGGCAGTCTTTTCAGGTCATATCACTAAAAAAGTCAGAGTTGCTCTTAACCTCTGTCAACCCAAGACTGACTTGAAATGCTGACTGAGGGACATAGGGCATTACACTCACACAATGTCTTTGGAACATGCTGATTTTCAGTCTCATATATAACAAGAAACTCTGTTTTCATGTTTTCTCCTTTCGCTGAAGTACATCTATCCCTCCAAATATATTTGTTCTCAGTAATAAGGTCCTGTTGCCAGAACATTCATTTTTTTGCAAGGAGAAAACACTTGCATGCTATTTTCATAAGGGAAAAAAATACTTAAAAAACCATAGAAAAACAAGGAAAATATTAATAAAAATAATCAATAACACTGATAGGAATATCGGAAATCAGTACTAGAAACTTACTTTATCTTTTGTTTGTTTGTTTGTTTTATCTCAGTAAAAACAGGTAATTTACAGCTAACTTATTATTAGCTTATTTTTCTTTCCTTTCTTGCCTTTTTTTAGTAAAAATTCTACTATATATTTTTACATTTTAGGTTATTTAATTTTAAGTTTTTACAATTTTAAGCCTCTTGTCTTCATGGGCTAAGAAACACTGAACCCTAGTGATCCAGCTTCCTGGCTCCTCTTTGTTGTCAAAAATTTCATTATGCATATTGACCCAACAGCTTGACCTTTGAAAGTGTAGATCCTTGTACCTAGGCAGAGTTATTACTAAGTTTATTAAAACACTGCCAAGTGTAGAACAGGACCTTTCCTGTGCCTACTCTTCTTGGCTGAGGAACTGGTCACAAAAAGTTTTTATTGAACAACCCTCCCACAGATCATCACATAGAGGTATTTTGCATCAGTTGATACCCTTAGATATACAGCTGAGACAAAAAGAAAAGGAAAAAGAAATAAAAGTAAAAAAACCCTGTAAAAAGAGTACAAAAAAAAAAAGCTAATAGGAAGTCTGAATGTATGGTTTGGAAAGGCAATCCTCAAATTTCACATGAGATCACACGAACTTGCCCAGTGAATAGAGATGGATGGCTAAGACTTTGAATGACTTGGGATATATCCAAATAGTGGATGGAAAAAGCAATAATAAAGAACTCTAAGACAGAATTGGGATAAACTTTTGAGTTACTTCAATTACTTCTGTAAATAGACATTGCAACAACAAAAATAGCATGTTTTATGTAAAAAAATAACCTTTCTTATAGGAGCAAGGTTTTAACTAGAATAAGACTGACATCAGATCATGAATATTGAACATTTTTGGGCATAACTATTATATTATCTTTAGTAAACATTTTTCTGTATATACTTTTAAAATTCCCAAACTCCCCAGTATAAAATGCCTGCCATTTTTTTCAGAATATAAATAAACTCAAATGAAAACATGCTAGAATTGAGGCCAGCTTTCTTGAATCTTAACATTCTTTTACCTGGGAAGGGTAACTAAATGTGGCTAGACATTGATGTCAGATTTTCTTACAAGCATTAACAGAAATGGAAAATCAGAACAAGTATGAGTGATTACAGGAACATACGTCAGTATTCCAGAGGCAATAAGAGAAAATTAAAAAAAAAATATAATTCTCTTTGAATGTCAGCGTTTTCACCTTGCGTAGGAATTTGCATGATTTGGCTTCATCAGAAATAATTTTGGAGCCAAGCAGATAAACTTTTAAGGTTTTGGGTTACAGTAAACCGTGTGTTCTATTAGACTTTGTAGAAGTACTTTTTTCTCTAGCACGAAGTACTCATACAGAAAAACCTTTCTGTCACAGCCTAAAATATGTTAATTTGTCACTACCTGTCATTATTCTCAGGGTTTTTTTGCTGGTTTTTTTTTTTTTTTTTGTTCTTTATCATTCCATTTATTTCACTAAAACTCTTAGGAGAGGTTGCAGAAGTAATTTGTAGCTGCATAACAGCTGGTTTAGATTTTGTCAGGATTTCTGTTACATTTTAGTGTGCTTTCAGATTATGTTGTCTTGTGCTTAATGTGTGTAATCCATGTCTGTATTAAAAGGATACTTGACCGCATTTAGTGTAAATAACAGTGCCATCCAGTCACATGAAAACAACCAGTAAATCAGCTTACAATTAGTGTGCTTCATTTTATCCCAGGGACGAGGACTAATTCACAGTGCTAAGGATCACAATAGCAATGCCTGTAATTAAGTATAACATCATGGTTATACCAAATGTAGGCCTTGAATTCTGACATAGTTAAAATTAAAGATGCATAATCCCAGCAGTCTTTGAATTGGTAATGCTGTAACCAGCAATAGATTAAAAAAGCTTTTTTTTTTTTTTTAAATAATAATAAAAAATGCTGAACTGGTATATTTTAGGGGTTAGTACCAACAATGCAGCTTCCTTAATCCCTTCCAGATGGTTACCAGTACATTATCAACCACTATTATGAAAAAAAATCCTATGATTTTTGTCACTTGCAGGGCTTTCGTCAGAAAAGCAGCTCTGGAACAACATGCACTATGCATACCTATTTCTAAGTGCCTCGTGCCTCTTCCCAGCACAAAGAATAGGAAGGAGGGGGCAGACAAAAGTGACGTTGGTTACCTTGGCATCTCCAGTACTCCCCAGAAGTTTAGTCATCCATAGCCTGGCCCTGGTGCTATTCTGAGCACTGAAGGCACATGGCTCACAGCAGCTGAGATGAAATGAACTCAGCAAAGCCACCTCCCTCCCTCCCTGACATGCTGTCCCCGCAGTTGGGATATGACTGTACATGGGCAGATGCAGAAAAGGTGAATGTACTGGGGCCCTTCATCCCTTCCGGGTATGGATTTGGAATATAAGATAGAGCTATGTACAGATACTCCTATTTTCTCTTCCTTCTTTTTGTTTTACTAACATTGTTTATGGACCATAGTCATCCAAAAGCAATGTAAAAAAATAGTTGCCTTTCTGTCTCACAAATAATTTATTCTTTTAGTTTTCTGCAGATACCCTTTTGTGAGATTCAGGCACACCAGTACCTTCAGGAGCTTCAGGAAAACTCCCTAGAAACTGTGCTGTGGATGAGGGAAAGTACATAAAGCTGTTCTGAATGAAATACATCAGGCTTAGCAATGTGGTATCTTCTCACTAAACATGTTTTTGATCGCTCTCTGCTCTGGAAAGCTGCCTTGCACCATCACATCAAATTATTTTGACTATTACTTCAAATTATTATCTAGTGAGGGACCAAGAAGGAACTGCACAGACGTTGCTGCAAACAGCATTACACAGAAGGCACCAGTTACTTCCAGTAAGAAACCAAAAGTTTTGCAAATGCAGTCAAGCTCTGATTTTTTATATTTTCCACAGCACAGGAGGGAGTGCTCAGTTTTCTCAGGTCTGTGTGAGAAAACACTAGCTGGAAAGGTTGGAGGATTCCCACCACCTGGCCCTGGGGGTTCAAAGGGGTGCTCTGTGCTCAGTGACCCCTTTGCCCAGAGTCGAGCAGCCCACGGACACAATGGCATGTGGCTGCTTCTGAATTCCCCAGCTTTCACCACAGCCACACCCACCCCAGACACCCACTGACATGACCTGCCAGCACCACACACCCACTGATGCCATCAGCAGCACCACACACTTGCTGATGTCACCCACTGATGTCACCCAGCAGTACAGCACACATCAGAAGCTGCACTGAGAAACTGAGGGGAGCAGCTATGGAATGACCCAGGACAAGGGAAGTTTGGTGTTCCCATTTGTGCCTGATGCTGCAGGTGACACAAATTACCCCTAGGCTTTGCACTGTCAAGTTGTAAAATCTAGGGTAGTGACATTACAAATCTGGAAACCTCATCTAGCAAGAAAAGGTGATTATTACTGTTTTTATTATACTCTTCCAATACATAATACAAAATAATTTTCTTCTCGGCTTCTTTCCTAGTTAGCACTCATTATATTTAAATGACTACCCTGTACTTGCCAAACTTTAATGATTGTGAAGATGAATACTGCAGTTTAGCTCATAGAGAATGAGCTCCTTGTGGCACTTACAATCAGTTATTAAAAAGTTTAGCTTCCTTACAAAAGTTTATTGTGATGCTCATAAAACTGGTCTTTCACCCAATGGCAAAATTCACAGAGCAGTAAAAAATACCCAGCTGTAACTTTGCATAATGTCAAAAAAGCTACCATTAGGTGTCATCTATTATTATGTTATTTGTGCTTTGTTTCAGATGCTTATGTTTGTAAATATGTTATTTACTATTTTTAATATGAATGCCTGACATTTTAATGGAACACACTGATAGAGTACTCATGTCTCTGGAAAGTTAAATGCTACACAAATCAAGTAAGCTATACAGGAATTTCATTTTGTAAGTGTAAGCAATTTCTATAAATGTCAAAACATTGCATTTCATCACTCTGGGAACAAAATGCTTTCCCTTTTAATTTTCTTTTTAAATTTATATTTTCAAGTTTTAGAGTATTAGGTAAGTTTTCCAGTAAAAGATGTTATACTTAAAGAATTAAGATGTTTCAGTCAGTTATCAAATATTTTGTCTTATGCAGACAATACATTATTATTTCCTTTCAGAAAGAAACCAAACTCTAAGAGCCTGTCATGCCTTCACAGTCATAATTATTGTATTTGCTTTAAAATTAGCCACTGTAATATGGGAGATATCTAAGGGCAAGCAGACTAGGAAGGAGCAGTTGAATGTTACAGTCAGATAATCTTTAACACATGGCAGATTCTCATGCTGGCTTTACCCCTAATACTCCTGAGCATCTTACAGCTAAAATACAAAGTAGTCTGTGGTGTTGCTAGGCTTTAATACTTTTAAAGACACATTGAGTGTTAATGGGGTCCTCTGGATTTAAGGCTTTGTTGTTTATTATACCCAGACTGCCTGGGTTTTCTCTAATGACATTCTCCACCAAGTCACCTAATTCCTGACCTGCTGTTAAAGTCAGAAACCCCTGGATTATCTCCATCCACCTCCCTGCCTGGAGCAGACTCACTTCAGCAGTGCAGTCTGAGTCATATCACTCCCAAAACCGTGCTCCAGACCCAAAAATACGCTCACACAGTGCATTCCATTAACATGTCTGCAACACAGGAGCACATATGGAAATATGAAACCAAACAGTACATTCCAGTTGCATTCCCCATTGCTGTACCAGTGTGATACCCAGACACAGCTCAGCAGTGCTCTTTCCACTCCCAGTGTCCGGCTGCACCCAAACAAGAGAAACAAGGACCTTGAGGCACAGTGCAGGATGTAGAAAACTGCAGAGGCAGCCAGAGAGCCCAAGGTGAAAACTGAAAACAAATGGAACTTCCATTAACAACGTTCACTTGTCACTAACACAAAATTCACTCCTGGAAGTGAACAGTGAGCAGGGCTTGGGGTCAGGAATGAGACCCCGTACTTTATAAATGGCTCTGGTGGCTGGCTCTGCTGTGCAGCTACCTGCCAGGAGAAGGGAGAGATTGTTTAACCAACAAACAAAAAGAAAAGCAAACAAACTAACTAACAAGAAAGAAGTTTTTTCCAGAGTAACCTTTACTCTGAACCCCAGAGTATATGCAAAACCATTTCTTTCATGGGTTCCTACCTCTGGATCAATGCTGTTCTCATTTGGATGTGCTAAAACTGAAATAGAAGCAGCATCAAAAAGTTAATGCCACTGTTCCTGACTCTCTGCTAAAACAGATGTGTCTCTTCCCAGAGTCTTCTGTCATCTAAATGAGCAACAAGGTTCCCACTGCCTTATGGTGTGGGACTGGAACACTGTAGCACTGTAAACAAGAGGTCAATCACAGCTGCACATTCAAGTGTTCATAGGCACTTCAAAATGAAATCCATGATTGTCATTTGCTCAATATTTCTAATAGATTTGTCTCAGCTGCAGTACAAAAAAATATCTTAGCTTTAGACTTGCTCAGTACCACCTCCAAAATTTCCATCATGTTTTACTCTCAGGTGCCATATTTTGTTTTAAGGTTTTGAAATGGGGATTTTGAATGAACTTAAGAGTTTCTGCTTTGTGTTAAAAAACTCAGTGAAATTCAGTCAAAGATAAGTGCCCAACTCCATTACAGCACTTGAAAATTGTGACATACACTCAAAGGCACAAACTAGTCTTTACCCTCTGTTTTTTCAATTTGAGGAACAACGATTGGCATACGAAAGTGCCATGGCTTGTTTTGTGTTCTTTTTTTGCAACACAAACAGTAATAACTTCTTACAAATCTGGAGCTGACTAATCTCAGAGGTATCAGATGGAGTTCATCTCAGGGCTGCACAGGGACAATGAGAGAGAAGATTGTGGGGTTACAGCAGCAGTCCCAAGAGAACTCAGTTTAATTTCCTGCTGTACAGAGGCTTTCTACATCGTATTGAAGAGAGACATTTAGGCTCAGATCTTTAAAGGTACTTCAGTTCCTCACTTTAGATGAAACAGGTGACCAAATGCCTTTGAAAAATTGGACTAAAAGCTCTCAGATTCCCATACGAATTAAGGTCCATAACAAGGAGCTTATATAGAATTGGGAAAAACTAACTCCAGGAGTCTAATTCTCAAAACTCAGCAAAACCCATTTAGGGTGCTTTCTGTGGATGCTTTCACTTAAGAATTCTTTCTCAAGCAGCGTTTCCTTCCATCTGTGTTGAGAATTGTCTCCATGTAGTTAATGAAGGAAAATACTTGTGCCTATTTTCTAAAATGAGAAATGATCCTGCCATCTTGCAGTTGCTTAACAGCCAGGAGTGAATTACATCAAAAACAGATGTCATGGGCTATTTACATACAAAAATACATCTGAAGGAGGAAGCTGTAGAAATGCCCTAATTTTTAAATGGTATCTCAGATGCCTAACCTCTATTCCAGCATGCCAAAGATAAGTTCAGTGGCTTCTTCAGCCTGAAAGAGTTCATAACTACATCTAAGGAGAATCCTGCTGCTCCCCTGCTGCAACAGAAAGACAGGGTGAAGGGAATTTCTCTATTATTTCTCTAATATTTCTAAATACTATTTAAAAAAAAAAATCATGTATTTTGTCCCAGAGACAGAGTAAAACTCTTTATTGCATTGATTAGAGCATGGGGCACAAGAGATGCTTTTATTTCTAATCTTGCGTCAAAAAAAAAAAATTCATTATTTTACATCCAATTCTTATTTGACAAAATATTTAAGTAACCCTTCAAATTTTTGGTCTTTGCAAAGGAGCAGTTCCCAGCTTTATTTTCTAATGAAAGAAACCGTGGGTTCTGAATAACGGAGCTGCCTCTCCCAGATCTCTCCCATTCTTCTCCCTGCTGGGGGCATGACTTCTAATGAGTCAGATCTGTTTGTCCAGAAGATTAATATGTAGCTCTCTATGATTAACTCTCTCTTAGAGAATTATCCAGATATTCTTTCTGTAACCTAACTCCTGATATGCTAATAAGACATGACATGTCCCCACATTACATATGATACAGTGTACACTGATATGTTTCCACTGGGTTCTTATTGCACTGAAAATCTTAAAATCCTGTCCAGGCTAAAAGTAACTAGAACTTGTTAAGCAAATATAAAGACCTCTTTATTTGTTGCTTGATTTGAACTTCTGATTTCTTTAGCGTATGCGAAACACTTGTGGTTTCAAAAGTTATCATCATTTAAATATTTCCTTTAAGTACAAAAAATGGGCATGTGATTTGCCTAAATCCTCCAGTCAACTAAAAATCTCTCTCAAGAGTTAATTACAACTAAAGATGGAAGAGATTCTTTATTCATTGCTTATTTAATTTGTTCCAGAGTTTATATTGCAGTAATTCCTACTTCCCTCTTTAGCCTGAATCATTTTATATTTTTCATTCGTGTTTCTATTTTAAGTACAGGAATGTCCCATTTCAAGTGAATGAACCTCTTTGTTCCGTAAGGTTTGATAAATGAGAACATCATTTACACCCAGGAGCCTAATGAAATTCCACACCTTTTCTTGAATGCTGCAGATTGTTTATTTCCCAGAGTGTGATTATTTGGAGAAAAACTGCATCTTTGAAAATGGTGCTAAACAATGTGTGGCTTCATTGATATTTAATAGATAACACACTTCAAACAACACTGTTGGAGTATATCTTTTGTACTCAACAGCTGTTCAGTTTAAAAAGACAGAAGTACAATACTATATTGTATACTTGAATTACACACTTAGTTTAAGAGATAAGAATCCCAGTAGCAGATGGCATTCCAGGCTGTCTAACAGAGCAGAGGAAAGAAAAAAAATAAAGCAGGCCAGTAGTCTGCCTCAATATTATAAATCAACAGACTGGTTACTGCCGAACACACAAAGATTAATACATCAAAATCTGTGGGTTATTTCTGACAAATGAGAGTAGAAAACATCTCGCTGTGTGGACAGTGTTGTGACAAAATTGTGCTTTAGACTCTAAAGTAAGTAAACAGAGAAGCCCTTGCTAATTGAAGTTTCTCCAGTATTTCTCATTAAATGCAATTAGGTTCTTGAACTGAATTTTGGGGGAGAAACCTGAGGACAGAATCTCCACTCTCAGGAAAGGCCAGGTGTTGCAGTATGACAAGGTATGGGAATCACAACATCACCCCACAGCTGAACTTCACAACTTGACATGACATTGGTACAGTGGATCAGGGAACCATGAATATATCCAGTGTAATTGTGTTTTATTGCAGGAGAGAGCCCCTCCCAGCCTGGTTTCACCCTCACAACAGCCTCAGATTAGCTGAAGGATTTAAATCCCTGGTCGACAAATAAAGGCATATGGTATGAGAAATCTTCCTTCGAGCTGGAGGGATTAAATCAGCTGAAACAAGTACAGTCAAGAATCCAGGGCAGCAGTTTGTTCACTGTGAGAGAGTTAGTGCACTACAAATTCAGACAGGGATTCCTAAACTGCTGTATGAAAACCGCTTCAAAAGTGAAGGTATCTCCAGCATGATAGCCACTAGTGTGACACAAAATGAGAGTTTACGCAGATGGGCACAAATACACAACACTTATTGAGCTAATGACTTAGTTGACAGTTTGGTTGAAAGCTGAGCAAGTTGCTCCATGCACAGCACTCCCTCTGTGCACTTTTAAGTGGGAAGCTCACGGGTAAGCTTTGTGGTTCCTGTACATTACGTTTTCCCTGTGCATGACTCTGGAGACTTCATGCACGGGATTTTGATGAATAGGTCTTGATAAACCCTGCCCTGGCAACCATGACATAGCTGTCAAGAATACAGCTCTACAAAAATTGGCTTTTTGTCATCAACTGTATAATAAGACAAAAGAATTCATGGTTAATTTGGACATGGCAGCAGCAAATATTGTTATCTACAGATCAGAACATATTATAAATGCTTAGATGATTAAAAAAAATAATAAAAATACTAGAAAGCAGTATAAGAATTGGTATAAAAAATGAAAATTTATTCATTGCCTGAATCCCAGTCTTAAGCCCCACATACTATTCTAATAGTTTTAAAAGTATCTATGAGTTTTCAGGACCATCCCCAGTCCCTTTTTTTAGATTTTGTTTATTTCTATAGCCTGTTAAATGCTGAAAAAAATCCTTTTTTAGCTTGAAAAGGCAATATATTACTGTGTTTTCCCTGGTGGCATAAAATTATGCTCTTTTTCTGTTTTGTTGGCTTTTAAGTTGCATTTACCGAGTTGTCTTAAAGTGGTTCTGCACTGCCATTTCTGTCCTCATTACAGTAATTGCAACATAATTACATCTATAATTCACAGGTTGTAATTATAATATCATGGTATAAAAGGATGCAAAATATCAAAGAAGATTTATAAACTTTTCAAATAAATAATGAAACAAAAAATAAAGTATACATATATGTATCAGTACAGCTATAAAGACGTGAAAGCCTAGCTCTTCTTACTTAAAGCCAATGTGATCACAGGATGCTTTTTAAGTACTCGATATTTAGAATTCACATCATTTCTACATGCTGTATTTGTTGTTATTTCTTTAAATAACTTTTTTCATTTTTGAGAGAAAAAAATGGGAAAATAAAGTGAAACAAAGGGCTTGTTTCATCTAACCATCAGAAAGGGATTTTTTTCCTCAGTCAAAAAGAAATTAAAAAAACCCAAGGAATAGGGAATATATGGGAGAGTGCACTGAATAACATGCCTACTATATAACATACCTATATCTTTTGGGCTGCCCTCTGGAAAATAGCTGCATTGATTTCATTTGTCAAGGGAATAATAATCCAGTGAGGATTTTCTTTTGGTTTTCATTCTATAGAGCACCAACAATCAAATTTAAATGGTGTTTTAACATTTTCAGTTGTTTCATCATTGTATCTTAAGGAGAGCAATTTTATCCTAATTTCAGATCTTCTAGAATTTGGGGTCTGTGATTAGAAAATCTGGGATAAGTAAAATAACTTTTACATTGAAAAGTGGGAAGCTTTCAGAGATTCTGAACATTATGAGTTCATGTAACTATTAGATTTCATCCAGCAAAATACTTCTGCATGATTTTTGATCCCCTACCTCAGAAATAGAAGAGTTTATATAGTGTTGTGTTATTATTTCAGCAGGTTTTTTTAGCTAAGGCCCAGCCTGCAATCAAACCTTTGTCACTCAAGACCACACAAATTTATGACATACATGTCACGTATGGCAGGCACATGTTGTGCACCAGTCAGAGTGACACCAGGGCTGAATGCCACATGCTGACCAAACCCACCACAACATGTGGGACACAAACCTGTACATATATATGTGGATATGTTTGCCTGATTCAACTGTAAGCACACTGGGCTTTTTGCAATTTGAGTTGTGTACATTCTCATGCCTTTAAAAGCTCAAATATTTTACATAATTGAAAATATTTTTTTCAAGAATCTGTACTGTATTTACTGCCTTGGAAAATAGTTATCCTCTTGTTTGGAGAAAAGCTTTTTTCTCAAGCAAATAATAGATAAATAACCTTCATGAATGTCATAGAAGGCTGTATTTTTAAGGTAGTAATTAATTTGTTTAGAACCCTGGAGACTTTTGCATCATATGTTGGTCTTCCTACATATTTCTGAAATAGTTTTAGTCAATCTGCTGTTCAAGGTTAAACTGTGCAATGCTCACTTACAGAATTACTTACTCAGTAGACTGTGGCCCGGACAGCATCTGTGATAACTCAGTGACATGTAAAAAACCTATTTCCCAGGGGAGACTTAGACATAAATTTTTTCTTTCTATTATTAATGTATATTATCTGTACCATCCACAGATATTCAGTAGAGATCTATTGACTGCCTACATTAATTTTCCATATTCCTAAAGTGTAGTGTTCAGTCCATTATTATTGATGTAAGCATAACTTTCCATAATTTTTCAAGAAGATATCTCCTGTGAAATGTAGACTAAATATTTTCTGGTTATATTTATCATGATCTGACTAGCTGAATAGCTACCTATCCATTCTCTCTGAATGACTCCATCAGTCAGAAAATAACAAAACCAGAATTAAATAAAATGGACAGGTACGATAGGTTCTTAATTAGAAAGAAAAAAAACACTTGTGCTGTTCTCTAGTTTGTAATATCATTATTTTCAAAGGCCAATTAAACAGCCTCTTCTGCAGCTTTGAAACCTCGCAGATTTTGATATATTTCAATACCTTTTCCAGGTATTTATCATCACTGAAAGATTAACAGAAAAGGTTATCTTCACACTTACTAAAATATTTCCTATATGCCATTTGCAGTAAAATATAATTAAGAGTGCCTAATATTTTTGTTTCTTTATTTTTTCAGCACAAATCATAATATGGAAGAGTTCCCTGTGACCACTGCATTACTGTGGCTATTATAACAATAGGTGTAGTGCACAGATGTGGCTGATTCCTCAGGTGTGTGGGAGTTAGGGCAGGTCCATAGCAGAAATCACATCACACTCAATGGCAAAGGTGAAATAAAAACCACCCAGTTAGAGGAGTTTATTGAACTAGGGATCCTCTGCTCTGAGAGGAATAACTGCTGGCAAAATAGGTAAAAGTGTTCTTCATGGGTATAGAGAAATTATTGGAGCACATACAGAAGCTCTTTTAAGAGGAATCCAGGTTGGAATCATCCAGCAGGAGCTTAGTGGTAATAAGCATAGAGGAATCTTGTGAGCATTCCGAAATCCAGTGTCCTGAAGCCCACAAAATTCAGATATGGTGATACATTAAAAATTAAAGTAAGAAATACACAACTAATGCTTCTGAACTTCGGGTTTTCATAAATAATATTAAAAACCATCAGATCAAATACATAACTGAAATTTATTTTACTGGGCTACATAAATGTCTTTCTCTGTTTTTCTATATTATTTGCTAGGCATCATATTAAGGATCAGTCACACAACATAATCTTTTATCTTAAATAAATTACTTGAGAGTATCAAAATTTATTAACTATACACCTAAAAACCGATGCTTTGATTAACAACTGGAGAATATTGGATAAGAACATAAACAAAACTCAAGATGTTTTATATGTTATATGTTAATGATGTCATCATTATATGTTATACTAACATTATATGTTAATAATGTCATCATTCTAATATCCAGTATTCATATTTCAAAATAAGTATACTTTTTAAAGGACTGAAAAACTAATAGATGTTCTTTTTCTCTAGGAAATTTGTTTTACAGTGAGAAACTTAAGAAAAACTAATCTACTTCATTTATCAAAAATGGGATTCTAAATATATACAAGAAAATAGAATTTTAATAAAGAAACTTAGATGCAGACACTGCTGCAACGTGCTACTGCGGTGTCTTGCTATTGCCAGTAGATATATTCAGACAAGAAATCAGGTGAAAATATTTAATAATAATGATATTGGAACAACTTATCTATTGAAGCAGTCAATTCTCTGTTACATAAAGTATTTAAAATAATATTAGATATCTTATTAAACAATATCCTCTAGCTCAACCAGAAATTGTGGACTTGATTTGAAATCAGCTAATAAAATTATATGTTATCAGCTATGCCATGGACCATGAAAATTGTCATATTGGTTTCCTTTAGTCTTCGACGTTTAAGGAAAAAAATCATAGATACTGTTGAAACTTTCATAAAAAATAAGGAACTCACTTTCATTATTCCCAGACCATTTCTATTATGCCAGCTTTCATTGCAGAAATTTTCCATTTCCCTGTGTTTGCTTTAGGAGGAGTCATCCTTTACAATAGTAATTGAGTTCACATACAGATTTCTGTTGATTTCAGGGAATTATGGTCTGAAATCTGCCACACTGCTCATCTTGAGTGCTGTCTACCTATGTAAATCATCACCGTTGATCGATGGGATAAATTTCAAGATAAGATACCAATCAACAGGAGCTGGAGTGGAAGAATAAAACCCTCTATGATAGCTTTCCCTCAGATTTGCCTTCAATTACTTTATTCCTCCTAAACATACAGGCATTTTCTAAAAATGAAAAAAAACATGACTTTGAAATTTAAATTTTCCTACCAGTACCAAAATGCCTACATCCTGAAGTTTGAGAGGCACATTAAAGTTTGTTTTGCAGTGTTGTTTGTAACCACTTTGTTACTAAAGAGACAATTTATTTGTATAATTAATCAGCTGAAATATCCCCAAGGATTTTTTTTCCCGGAAAAATGCCTTTTGTTGTTTAGAAGTAATGAAAACATTTCATCAAGGCTTTCTAGTGTGATTGATAGCCTTTGCTGAATTTTGTTGAAGGCTTTCTGTCTGAGTGGTGCTTTGAGCTCTTTATTCACTTTCATGGGATCTGGAACATTGTTTTAATTCTCTACTAGTAACAGGTGTTTCCATTAGCTCACATTTTTCAACAATGCAATTCTAATTTTGATTTCAGGCTTGAAAGTGTTCTGCTTTCTTTTTTAGGATAGATCAAACCTTTAATAATTCACAAATAAACTTCAGATCTTCATTGTTCTGAACAACTAATGAATGAACAACTAATGGAACACCGAAGGCTTCAGTCACTAAACAGGCTTCTAAGGATACTCCTAAACAAATGAACTTTCTCAAAGAAATCTGCATATTATTGATGTTTTAAACTATTCTCTGAAAATGCATGTGGAAACAGATGGGTTTTTTTTCTTCTGTGTTCAAATTGAAGGGGAACCCAGAGGAATGGATACTCTGCTTTCAATAATCAATCTGAAAACATGGGAAGGAACTGAATAAACTAATATTATTAGGTACTACATGGCTACTCTTTGAAGCTACTCACAGTCTAATCTTAACCTACAGGCTACACAACTCAGGAAAAAAAAGAGATAGAAGGAATTGCTATGATTACATGATATTAAATTTAGCACTGACTAGTTAGCAGTGATGCTAGTAACTCTCTGAAGGAGTAGCTTTACCCCTTTGGGAACTTGAAGAACATGTGGCTAGAGATAAAATCTATGGAGAAGGGGATTTAGCTAAAAGATCACTTTTTTGAAGCCCCCAAAACCATCGAATAGACATTAGAAAAACTTAGTAGTGAAAGAATAACTGAAAGGTGTACGGGAGGAAGAAATTTATAATATATATATTATAGGTAAAACCACATATGAATATATATATAAATATAAATTTCAAGACCAGGTTGAGTGTTCCTCATTTTCTCAATTCTCTCTCCTTCCTCCTTAATTAAAAGGACATTGGGACAAGGAGAAGAGGGTTTGCTGAAGTAGAGAAAATGTCAATGATATCAAAGCAGGCTTTTAAGCAACTTACTGTAGGGGGTGTCATCCCTGCCCCTGCTGGGTGGGCTGGAACTAGATGATCTTTAAGGTTCCTTCCAACCCAAACTTTTCTATGATTCTATGAAATACATGTTTGTATGCCTGTGTGTGTGTACACACATATATGTATAGGTCACTGAAAGCCAACAGAAAAAAGAATAGAATTAGTCATGTGAGAGCATGGTTATTATTGCATGTATTATTATTGACTGGATCATGTGCAACACAATACAGAAATTTGAGTTGGCTTTTGATGTTGCTAAGCATTTTGGATTAGCTTTGATTTTTTACAACTTGTCACTACATCAAAGACTGATTTGTCCAGTGTGGCTGCTTTTGACTCTACTATATGCACTACCCAAATGCAGCTATGTAACTCACAGTGGAATGGAAATTCGCAGTGCTAGTCAGGGAGTCATATGCAGATATTGTCACCAATTAGGGCCTGAAGGTGGTTAAAAGGGACAAGTACCATTTTAGATTTAAAATACTTGTTTGATGAAGCACAAATAACCATTTGAATGGAGAATTCAGGTATGTACAAATATACTTATTGTAGAACTGACTGACTTGACTTCTTAAGACAAATGCTTTCATAACTGAATGAGAAGTAAGAACACTGGAAAAAAATAGAGAAGATCATGCCTTTAATCAATCTTTAATGTCTGTTGCTGTGTAAAGCCATGAAAAGAGGGATTGAAAAGGTAAGAACAGAATTCTAAACACTCAATTAATAAAAATGACACTTTTAAATCTAAGGAGGTTTAAACAAACTAATTATTCCCAGCAGAGTGGATACTCTCTCGTGCAATGTTGATGTTAGATAAAAGCCTAATACCTTTCTTTCCACCTGTTAATCTACCCATTTAAGACTGCTTGTTAAAATCATGCACTGCTTTCCATACAATCCATGAAGTGAATTATCTAGTGTCACAGTAAGAATAGGTACATATATAAAAAATTGTAGTTCTTATAGTCAGCACTTCAGAGCATTGAAGTTTGGGGTTTTCAGAGTGATAATTGGTCCTGGCAGCAGTGGCATCATTAGCAGATTTTTTCTTCATGTTTCATCAAAGATGGAAAATGTGGTCAAATAATTATGCAGTTGCTATATAAGTGATGTTTATCCGACATCTTGCTCATACAATTACAAAGAATGTAAATAGGTTGTCACTAAAACTGCACTAGCAGGCAGCTGTGGGGAAGACAAATTATGCACATAACTAATTTATAAAGGTTTTGTTTACAAACAAGTGTTATCTAAGCCCTATATTGATTAAATCATTTAAATAGAAATAATTTTATTTTGCTTTACACAAATTACTTATCTACTTTTTTGGTTAAAAAATAATAAATGTAAAAATGTGAATCATCCTGAAAATTCCGTGCAACTTTGTTCCAGCTATTTTGGAAAATTTAGCAAAGAAATTGTATTTTGTGTATTTTTTTATGTAAGTAAATGCTTATCAAAAGTTTTGCTCTGAAAATTGTTTCCTCATTTTCTCAATTCTCTCTCCTTCCTCCTTATTAAAAGGACATTGGGACAAGGAGAAGAGGGTTTGCTGAAGTAGAGAAAATGTCAATGATATCAAAGCAGGCTTTTAAATTTACTTTTCCCTTTTTTCTGTTCTAAGAAGGACTCATTCCTATAACTTTTAATAATGCATTTTTGTCTCAGATCTAGTAGTAGAACATCTTTCAGTTATCCTTGGACCTGAAACAGAACATGGTATTTACTGAAATGACTTCAAATTCATATGTACTGGACCAGGACTATCTCCAGAGAGGTGGATGTCTTAGTTTTCCAAGCAGAAATCCTCTGCTGGCACCTGGTTCACTTTGCAGCCATGGCTGGGGGGGGTCCCCTGGACCCCTGATTCCTACTTTTTCATATAGGCAGAGACATGACATCCTCAGCATCCACTTAGCTCAGTGCTTCTCCTATACTGGCTGACACATGCTTCTCATCCTTCCCAAAAATCATGCCACCCTGTTGTTATTTAGGAATGGTGTTCCCCAGTTTAGTGTTCCCACTGAACCCAAACCTTCGAATGACACACCACTCTCTCACTCCCCCTCCTCTTCCCCCTGCAGCAGGCTGGAGAGGAGAATTGGAGGCACAAAAGGTAAAGATCAAGGGTTGAGATACAAACTATTTACTGGAAACATCAATGAAATAAGAAATGAACAGTAACAGCAACAATATTAATGAAAGGGTGTACAAGAAAGGTGAATGATTCACACATGAAAACAAAAACCTCACCACGTGGAAACCCCCCAAAAATACCCAACCATGCCAGGATGCTCCCTGACCCAGAAGCCACTTACTTCATCCCACCCATGGCAATGAAATGAGGTGGTATAGAATAACCACCCCTCCTGGCTACTGCAAAAATTAACCCTATCCTGACCAGAACCAGGACACACCCCAAAGGCAATCCCAGAATATACCTGGGCAGCGATGGCTTCTGCAGCCTTGCAAAACAGGAGAATACTCCCAAATCAGAACAGGGTCCACCTCCCTGCATGGCTCAGCGGGGTCCAGCTGGTGTCCCATTTTTCAGGAGTGTATTTTGCACACCACACTGGATATTAGGTACCCTCAAGGAAAATATTTCATGACTGAGCATAAGTAATGGAGTGTGAGCATTGTGCCCACATTTCCAAAATTTTTCCTTTGTCATTCTTCGCCAGAAGCAGTCTAGAATCTAGGTGGCCCTTTCATAGTTGAGTATCATAACCATACAATATAGACACTCTACCTTTCTGTGAGCCATGGAATCCTGAGGCTGTATTTTAACCACTGAGCAAGTAGAGAAAAAAGGATCTTCTCCCCCTTTTCCCAATCCGGAAGCTGTATTTAGCTTCTTTTCAAATTTTGTGTGATAACCAGGTCTGGAAATGGCTAATGACTGAACCAAGCCCTTTGGCAAGGCTGATCTACTTCAACAAATCTCGTCAAGCTTAACTGTCAGCTAAGTGCAAAGAAACTTATCCATGTTAAAAAGGAGGCATTTTGTCATACTCACAGTCAGCAATAAAGGAAACTTGTGGGGGAAGACCCGTAAGATTATTACAGAGCTATGCCACCTACAAAATTACTCGAGGGTGAATCAAGGTATTCATGGCCCCTGTTTCAGACAAAAGCATTTACTTTCCAGCATTTTTTTCTTTCTACTAAGTCTCATCATTGTTGCGAATGAGGCCATTAAGCTCTTCAGATCACAGGTAACGTATGTGGACTTTCAGCAGTTGAAGAGTAGCTGTATCCAACCAACCCAATATCACCTGGTTTTAATCTTCCTATTGGCAGGGGGGTTGTAGGTTTATTTTCTTAAGAACAAACACAGTAGGACTTCACTGATGAAAGGGGAGCTTAAGGGTTGGTAGATATCACCAAGAACATCTGATACTATTATTGAAATTATTCCAAAATCCCTGGGACATTCATCTTGAACCAAGATCGAAGAGACTTTCAGGCCACAGGAAATTGCCATATGAAACATCATCTATTAAGTCAAACAAAGAAAATTTTATAAAGTATAAAAAATGTTTTCAGAAGACAAATTTAAACACACTTTGACCTTTTAATTTATTTTCTCCAAGGTTTTTCTCTTATTTTCCTCTGTACTAAAAGGTGCAAAGAAAATTGTGCTTGAATTATTCTTGTTGTCAAGGAATAAAAATAGGTTGAGAATGATTAAAAGTAGGTTAAGAATGATTGCATAAATGTCTGATCAAGCCATTCAGACCCTATTAACGTCTCTATTGCAAAGTAACACAATTCCCACCTTTTCCCTTGCTTTGCAACTCCTTATTTCAGCCAAGTCTATTCGAAGATAAGTCTACACTGGAAGCCAGAGCACACTCGTGGAAGTGCCAGTAGAGTGAAGTCTTGCTCTAACATGGTTACCAATACTAAGAGAGTCAGGATGTTGAAGTCTGTCCCAATATTTAGATACAGTGAGGCAGGATGGGTTTGTTTCTGCACCTTAACTGGCTGGTTTAAAAGCCAGAGTGGACAGACAGTCCTCTGTCTATATGGAGTCCACATGCAAATCCACTAGCTTGCATTGTGTTAAGTAAATTTCATTAACTATTTAAACTGTTTACACTAGCAATTATTTTGGCTTGATTAGGAGTTCTTTTCCATTAGCAGGGCTGTTTACAGAGAGTCTGCTCAGCCTGGCTGCTTCTGTTTGCAGGACAAACCCACTCTGCCAAAAAGGGCTTCTGGTCCCCACAAAACAACAACCTTGTGTAAAAAAACTTCACTTCCATGAGGGAATAATCTCAAAATAAACCTAATTTTATATAAATTAAACTGCTTTTTTAAAACTTTAATGCTATGTCAACACACATACATCCCTCAGTATGCAGCACTAATATAGTATTAATAAAAGCAATTGCTCCCTGCTGAGATCCCATGGAAGTCAATGTAGCCACATAAGGGACAGGTTTGGCCTCTTATGTCTTATCAAGCCAATGAGCAAGGCAAATTCTGATACGGCTAAAGGAACTTAATGTCCAATTAAGAGCTCAGTAAGAATTAGAAAACTGAGTCATAATATAGCAGGTCTCTTACGGCTGGTAGCACCATGAGCCCTTTCACATCAGAGCTACCTGTGGGTAAATCTCATAAAAGCATACATTTGCATTATAGTCTCATTTTCCCATTCATATTATAGCCACTACAAAACATGACCTTCGGACAGTAATTAAATAGCTTCCTTGTGTTTCTCTCTTTCACCTATTTTCTTTTCCCTCTGAACCTAAAGTGTTTGCAGTTAGTTACATATGCCAGCAGAAAAGTTAAATCTTATTACTCTTTCTATGCATTTTATTTCTTTATAATAGTGGAGAGGTGACAACAACCTAAAATATTCCTCAGACTCCTTCAAAGAGAGTGAAGACTTCCTGAAGAACATCTAGTAGCAATTATGCAAATTTGTGCAATTTTTATACCATTCATTCAACACAGTCACAGGAAACTCTTTAAAAAGAGAAATCATAACAAGCAAAAGAAGGAAAAATGTTTGAAGACACAAGACCATGAGAGAGAATGCTTTAATGTGAAAGTTTCCACAGATGTAGAAAACTCCAGTGGGAAAGGATTTCATAGAAAATCAAGGAGAAAGAAGCACAAGATCAAACTGTCATCAGATACATGATTATGAAATCATACCACAGAAAATTGAAGAGGGCACCATTAAATTGGATTTTAAAAATGGGTAACAAGTTTTAGATTATTAAAATGAGCAGACATGAGGTAGACGACTGGGTATTTGATTTGTCTGGTGGAAGCATTACAAACCACTAAAGCTCAGAGTGAAAACATTTAGATTGATCATAAAAACAGGAATTATGTTAGTCAAGATGGAAAATTATTAATTCTATAATATATATATATTTTAAATTAACAGACCATTGCAATGATAAGTGGCTGACACATGGTGATTATACCATGATTCATACCTCAAAATCTTAGTCAGCTCTCAGGTAGCCATTAAGACTCTATGGTTCCATTAGATTTAGTAAAGTCCTAATCTACTAGTACAGGACCTAGAACATTGTAAGAATCATCAAAAGTGGCTTTGCTTTATTTCTAAAAAGAATTAAGCCCAATAACCATACTTCTGCTGTAATGTACTTCCTCCATAATTTCTAATATCTGTTTTTCTAAAACTGACTGCTATATTTCATTCAAAATAATGACATATTTCAACTATTTTATCTGAGAATGTTATGCAATATAAAATGTACCAATTTTAATTTGTCCTTTAAGTCAAAATTTTACTTTACTTTTCCCACATTTTGAAAGATCAAGTTCTTTTCCACTGCACTGCAAATAGTTACCTGCTGAGCTGAATAATGTGAACAAGTGCTATTTAACCTTTGTTTTCATTTATACTCTAAACAAGACCTTCATCTTCCTGGTGAGTTTAGAAATGATGACTAGGACTTATTGGGAAACAGGATTTCTTCCAGGTTTCAGTGCTGCTGAGCATTTCTTTTTGGTTTGACATGCTGCACTTCAAATGATCTTAAAAGTTCTGAATTAGTCCTTGATAAATCATACAGACTTGAAAGTAAAACAACAACACATCCTAGGGAAAAACCCTACAGAATGTCATTTTAAAAAAAAAAAAAAAATGAAAAGAGAGAGACAAAGAGGAAAAGGAAAAGCCTGGTAAAATGACTATGGACTGAAATTCACCTCTTCACTTTAATGTACCTGAGAAGTAGTTGGTACTGCTTGTCATCTTGCACCTCTCCTATGAAGACAGCCCAAGCTAGGGCCTGTTCAGCCTGGAGAAGAGATGGCTCTGGAGAGACTTTGTAGTACCTATAGGGGCTAAAAGAGAGCTGGAGAGGGACTTTTTACAAGGGCATGGGCTGATAGGTCAAGGACAAGAGGGAATGGATAGAGAAAGCAAGCAACAATGTAAAAGTTGTCATTCCCATGGAAGCCATTCTTCCAAATCCATTATAGCCTTCCTGTGCAACACTTCTAATCCATCTTCTTACTTAAATAACATTGGTTACCTTTTCAGGACATCCAAAAATATATAATTGCTTCAGAAAAAAAATGTTTGCTTTTGTAACACAGCCCTATCAACACAACATATGATTTACTCTTTTGTTGGATGGAGAGAACAGGCTGTTGGTAAAATATTTAAAACAGCTGAAAGAATTCAAGTGGTCTAAAGACACCTATTGGAGTGTACAGGGAGCTAAATTAAAACAGCAATTTGTTAAGATGTTTACTAAGGAGTTTAAAATACAATAGAATAGAAAAGTAGGAGTAAACACTTGTTTTTAGAGCATGAAACAACCACTCAAGTCTGCTGCATGTGGATATGGAAAATCAGAACAGCATCTTGGCAGGGCTTCCATTCAGCTTTCACTTTTCTTGCACTGACTTATTCTGACAGTGCTTTTAAATTGTTTTGTGTCTAATTTCCACCAACTTAGGAAGGATTGCTAATTTGGAGAAATTTAAAAAATGTAATGACGTCTGTGACATGAAACTACTATAATAACATGAAAAAGCATAATTTTCAAGAATATTAGATCTTTAGAGTTGCAAATTCTCAAATGAAATTGAAAATTTATCCTCACACAAACTTATGTCTACGTGTATGGGAGAATTCTTTATAACAGTAAAAATAATTTTCAAATTTAAAAAAATTACAAATTACTAGAATTAGCAATGTTATATTACACAAACATAACTGAAAAATAATTTTGTTACTATACGAGTACTTTATGTACTCACAGTTTTTGCAGATGTGCAAACAATAGCCCAAGCTGAAAGGCAACATCATAGAGAATTTCTGGCCCTCCTGGATATCAATGGAAATGTTCTAAATATTTTGACCACAGGTCCTGGATTACATTCATTTCACTACATTTAGAAGTCCTGCCTACACCTGCACACACACTTACATAAAAAAACCATATTCACATACAAAGTTATATGTCAGAGGGACACTGACTTAACTGTAAACTGAAATAATGAAGACTGGTTTTGGACCCAGTTTATTGGCAGGTCTGTCTCTGCTAGCTATTTGAAAGTGTTTTTCTTGTATTTGTTTTGCTTTTATAAGTGCATCACTCGGAACAGCTATAGAAAGTGTATTTAAAGTATCAGAAAGTAAAATTACTCTCTTGACAGTACTGCCTCCCAGAAGAGCATGATTCGTTGTTATATTTCACCATCAGTTTGGTAGGGAATAAGATTACTGTCTCTCCTCCTTTCAGAAATATGCTTCATATTAATTAGGGCTTTTTAAAGAAGTACTAATACTAATACTAATAATGATATACAAAAACACAAAGGAAAAATGCAGGTCTTGGTACTCTTAAGAGAAACAAAAAGTGAAAAAAAGGCCGTAGGCATTTCTTGATGTCATATATTTTTAAAAACTCACTGGGACAGAGGAAAGGCCATATCCATAACAACATACCGAGCACCACCCTGCTGCTTCTTTACACCTTTGCCAGATAACCCTTTTCTGACCACAGGGAGCATCCTGGAGCTTAAGCCCAGATAAATTGGCATTATTTACATTAACTGCAAATTTTCACATGTGCTCAGGTTTTCTCCTATGTTTTGCATAAGTACAGAGACATGCTGGACTTCAACCTAAGACAGATTTGCACTTGAGTTTGGAGTGCCAGCCAAAGAGAATAGAGGTGGTTTATTTACACCTTTTGCACTGAGCAACTGCACTCCAACGTCACTTGCCACGGAACATGACTTGAAGCATTACTTGCTCACAGTGTTTTCTGTTGGGGCAGAAAAGCTACTTTTTCATGACTCCTTGAGTTGCTGAATACTGGAAATACCAGGAAAACTGATGAATAGTTTCTTACTGGAAAAACAGGAAAACATAAAATGTTTCCCAAAAAAGCAGATCCTCCATTCCATCAAACATGCTACAAACCTTGCTTACAAGTAAAAACAAGGAAAGTAAAATTTCTGTCTCAGTTCCTCTCTCTCCCTTTCTCTCTCTCACACACATTCTTTTATCATCGCATACATATATGCTTAAGTCTGATTTTAAGACAGTTTATTTTAGTGATAATGTAAGCAACATCACTTATCCAAAGCAAGACAAACTGTTTTCCCCTGTAAAGTGCAACTCCAGCTACAGTATTTGTACCTGTCGGTTCACCAGAAATTATTCTGAATTCTTTTTGTGTGCAAAACTAATCAGCTCTGTGTAATATTTTTTTAGCAGGAAAGGTATTCTGAGTGTTTACTAAATGTTCACATACTAAATTCAGCATAAACTTGCTACTTATGCATGAGTTTACAGAATATATTTATTCCTAGAAGCAACCAAAGACCTACTGGAAATGTTTCACTGTGTTTCACTTCAGGCGTGTAAATTTTAAAAAAACAAAACAAAACTACACACACAAAAAAGCCTACATATAGAAGAAAAAAAAAGCCCAAACTTAAAATCTATAATCATTATACAATTAAAAGTACAAAAAAATCCACACCAAAAACTTCCTTTGCATCTTATTGTACATGAGACAATCAAATTATTCAGATTCCATGTTAGAAAGAAGAGAGGTTTTTCCAATGTTATCCATAAGCCATACAAGCAGCATTTTCAAAGTACTGTTATACACTGTGCTATCTTCTTGCTTCTAGTACTATTCATAAAACAAAAAATGAAGCTACAGAGAGTATTAATAGCTTTTTTCTTTGGATAACTACTGACATCAAGCATATAATAGGAAGCATATTACAAAGAAAGTTAAAAAAATCATTTTTGAAATGGAAAGGATTCAAAGTGTGGCCTTTCTTCTTGGAGATCTAAAAATGGCTTACAGTGGAGCAAAAGGACAGTTCAGTTAACTGATAAAAATTTGGGGGCAAAATCTATTTTTTCAAAAAAGATTACAAATATGAGGAATAACTGACTGGTAGAGATCCTGCAGTTGAGCAAGGAAATCATAAGTTTAGAAACCTTGGAAAACACTATTTCATTTTTCCTTACAATAGCACTGTATGACTTATAAGTTTCTAGAAGTGAGATTTATAATCTCTTGGCATTCAGACTATAAATAACAAGAAGGAATGTAGCTCAGGAAAGAGCAGCAGGCATGAAGAAGAGAGGAGAGGTGGGGCTGGACACGGGGATGATGGATGGATGGATGGATGGATGGATGGATGGATGGATGGATGGATGGATGGATGGATGGTTAATTGGGGCTTTATGAAAGAAATCAAGGGAAGAGGAAGACTAGGAAAGAAAGGTAGATGGAAGTTGTGGAGAGCCTGGCAAATGAACCAAATTAAAGTCTCCTGGCAGATGGGGAATGCTGTCACAACCAGGTAACTGAGGCATTTCAGAGGCCCAGCACAACTCCACACAGGCAGACTGCCACAGAGAATGTCCCATCTCCCCTCTCTTTGGAGGGCGAGGTTTCTGAGGGAAAGAGAGATCCTTCTTGCAGGGGGGAAGGCACACCAGGTTCAGTTCTCCATGACAGAAATTAAAGACTTTTGGACAACAGCAACCCTTAGTGCAAGTGATGGCTTTCAAACAAGAGAGATTTCATCCTGACACCAAATCCTCTCCTTCAGTCTAAACCCCTCACTCTTGAAGAAATCTTCTAGTGTTTAGCTGCCTTACCAGGAGGAAGTTCTACCATCTAGGGAATCTTAACTCTTTCCATAAAACAAAAAGCAGAAAAAAAATCCCCAACCTCTCAACCATCTCCTTCTTACACAGGACACCTAATCAGAGAATGGATCAGTGCTCAGGGCTGGGCACTCACCTATGCCCACACAGGAAAACCCTGCCCTTGCTGCTTTGCAATTATGGTAGTAGGAGAAAATGATGCAACTAAATTTTGAAGTGTGAACAGCTGTTCCAGACTGTTTGAAAAGGAGGTTTGCAACATAAGTAGTTTACATTTTAAATGTAAGATCTCAATACAAATTACATAACCTGAAACTTACTGCTAATTAAAATGGGTTCTGCTGTGATTGCTATAACTACTTGGTTCATAACAAATGGCTTATTATGCAGTTTCCAATAGATATATATTTACTGAGTTAACAATATAGTTTTATAACAGGTCCACTGATTCTGTACAAAACCCTTTCTATACAGCAGTAGTGACATGAAATAAGAGTTATGAACCTCTCAACAGTATGGTGACTTACATGGCAAAAGAAACCTTAAGCTGCTTATATACCGGTTACAAAGATCACAACAAAAGACTTAGTCTGTAAGACTACCTCTAACATGCAGATAAACAACATAGCTTCATATTCTCCACACTAGCTTGTCTTAAGGGCAAAGTTTAAGGGCCAGGGAATCTTTAGATAGGATGTCTATTTTTAAATATCAGTGTTAAACCCCCCACCCAAAGTGTCAGCTAACCACATCTGGGAAACTACCTGTCCTCAGCAAACAGACTCCTCACTGGAAAATGTGGTATTCAGCAAATGGGACATTAACTGACAGCATTTTGTATCAAGCAAAGAAGCTTGGTTGTTCTAGGTCTCCTGACTCAATTCATCTAGGTCTTCTCCATTTACCACTATGGGAAATTCAGATATCCATTAATACTAGCCTCTGAACACAGTGTTTCCTAATGAGCAGTTATCTGAAAGCTTAAAGTCAATAAGAAATAAGTAGAGGAAGGATTTAGCTGGAATTACCTTTTGATACATTTCTTTTGAATATCTTAAAATCATCCCAGATATGAATCACCACTGCTATCGAAATGACATCATTTAAGTATTATGTAAATGTATAGATTCAAGTCAGAATAAAAAAGGTTGTGAAATCAAACTTTAGTAGTCATCTTTTAGTTCCTGATCGTGAATATTACAGTGTTTTCTTTTGTCCCTAATGGATTCTTCTGTGTATACAGTTATTAAGCTTGTAATTTCAGTGGTTTATGCCTACAAGATTATTTGTAAGGCTTAAAGTGTCTTTCTTAGAGTGGATATTCACATTATAGAGTGATGTTGTCTCATGACAGAGAAATGTTGCTTCTCCTCCAACATTTTTGCCATGGAAACCCTTCCTACAGCTACCTACCCTTCCTCCATACCTATATCTGAATGTTGACAGTAAAGATCCTTTCCAGAGTTTTTAGTATTTTGTCTTTGAATTTCAGGGCTTGGATATTTCAATTAGTAGCACATAATAGCATAAAGTACAATAGTGTTACCAGAAATTATGTTCACAAGGTGCTGCTGGTCTGTCATGTGCTTAGCTCACTGTTCTGTCTTTCCATCAAGTGTCTGTTTTCCAGCTACAGCAAAAAACTATTTGTGAATGGAGTTCCTTTCCATATGAAGAGTGGACCATGCCTATTTTTGTTGGGCATTTCACCAGGAAATCATGGACGAGATTACTCAGCTTCTTGTAATTCCTCCCAAATTGCACAGTTGATGTGTCACTTTAAGCCAGTTCTAACCTTTACAGCACTGACTGACCTTAGTTTTCAGTTTACATGGCAGAGAAATGCTGAGGGAAAATATAAGAACTGGGGAATTGAATCTATATAAAATACAAGTTCTTAAATAGGTATTTTTAAGCCTTTTTTGCAGCAGTGAAAAACAGTGTTGCATAGGAGAAATTAAGCATTTCTTTTCTCCTACTTCATCAGGTCTCCACTGACATATAGGATTTAGGTTTTTGCCCCGTTTACCTAATATGTTCAGTAGTTTTAGAAATAATACATAAATTATTATACTATTAGGCCAAAAGAGTGCAATGTAATCTCATATGCAAAGGAGAAACTGGACTCACATTTGAAGTCTCAGTCCTCAAAGAGAAAAGAAAATTATGAGCTCCTTAGCTAATGCAACAAAAGCTTATCACAGCTTGCAATTATTCTTGTCCAGAATTATTCCTAGCATGCCTATGCATACAATACCTATTCACAAAATAGCATCACACAGACCTAAAATTGACATTTTTTTCTGTTTGCTTCTCCTATTTCAAATTAATAACTCCAGGTCTTCAGGTTTGACATGTTTCAAACTAGTCATGCTATGACTAAAATGAATTTTAGGCCTGGATATTTGTAAAAGATACTTTAACAATAAATTGAACTTAAACAATTATCTGAGCCTAAAGGCGAAAGGCGTGTCTACTTCCTGTAGGAGCCACGAGGCTCAAACTATGTGCTATATTTGTACTAAGGAAAATCATTGTCTAGTACAATAAAATAAGTTGGACTATCAAGTCTCTTACAAATATATAATTAATTAGAGTCTTAAAAGGGACGAGGAGACCTGTTTAGCAAAATGAAAAGGTTATAAATTATTTGAAAATGGGGAGGCACAACTGAGATGAGTCAACAGAGATTTGTAAAGAACAAATCATGTTAAAATTGGCTCATTTCCTTCAGCAATAGGGTATCCAGCTATGTGGTTAGGGAGAAGCAATAAGCATCATGTATCTTGTCTTTAAAACATGACATTATTTCACATTACAATCTTTTAAGCTAGGGAAACATGGTCTAGATTAAATTGCTATAGACTGGGTGCAATAGTGGTTGGATAGTATCTCCCAGAGGACTTGCCAACTGTTCTCTGTCAAAATGGAAGCAAATATTAAATGTCTCCCCACAGGGCCTTGTCTTTCATACAACTCCATTCAATCTTTAATTAATGAAAGAGGAGAGAGTAGGCTTCTGTGTAACATTAGAGAAAACATGAAGACAGGAAGGACTGTGTTGAAAGTTGGGACTAGCAATCAAAGAGATCTCAAGAAGCAGAGAAATGCTCCAGAAGCAATTCAGGAGGGAGAGGTACAAGCTGCTATACTTAGGAACAACCAGCTGCAAATGTACTAAGCAGGGAACAACCAAGCAGACAGCTCTCCTCCAGGAAAGGGCCCAGAGGTGATGTGGTATTACATGCTCAAGCGAAATCAGCAGTGTCATGTTTTCATGAGACAGGCAGATGTCACCGTGGGATGCATAAATAGAAGTCCATCCTGAAAAATAGATGAAGCTATCCTCTTCCTCTGCCAAGTGCTTGCAACATCTCAGCAGGATGCTGTGCCTGCCTCCAGCGCTTAGTTTTGGCTAAAAGGAGAGACCAGCAGAACAAACCCCAAGGGAGGGAATACAGCAGCATGAGAGAGACCTGCAGGGCACTTCTGAAACGACCAAGGTTTCTTCCTGTAGAGAAAGGTGAATAGAAAGGAGTACTGGGGGAAATAGTGCTATCTTACACCTCAGGCAGGTGAAGTGATTTACTGAAAGAAAAGAGAATAATCTATTCTCCATGCCTGTGCCCAATATGGGAAAAAATTAAAGGATTAGATCGCTTGCTCATCTGCAGCTACTTTTCAAATTGGTGGCATAGTGAGCACTCAATTTTGTCAAACTTCTGTCAAAAAATGGCACTAATATAGCAGATCCCACTTTGATGAAGAAAGACTGACTGATTTCTGAAGGTCCCTCTCAGCTAGATGGTTTTATAACAGTATATAATAGATGCATACTGACTAAGGTTTGTCTGTGTTAATACGTATATGATTCATTATTGAAAAAATCCTTTCCAAAGGATTGGATGACACCAGCCAATATTTTGCAGTCAAATAGGACTAACTTTTATTACAAACATTGTTCATAACACAGACACTAAAGAATATGAAAAAACTCTGTATTATGAGTAAGTATTCATGCAAAATTACATTCATTATTCTCTTTATTTATTTGCTAATTTTTAAAATAGTCTGGTAAAAAGACACTAGGAGTAGGCATAAGCATTTAGCTGGGTATTTAACCTCTAAGTGATACTGTGTAAATAGGTGCATTATAAATATTTAAAATTCTATGACTAAGCCTCACATTAATCCTTATTAACAGACTTTGAGTGTGTAGAACAAGAATATTACCCATACTCCCTCCCTAAGTAATGTCCTGTGAGAAATGATGTTGATAAGCCCAACCTCTGAAAAAGCAAGTGTATAATCTGTTTCTGTTTGCTTCTGTGGTGTGGGTCACTGGGTTACATGCTTGAAGCTGAACTGGAATTAGTTATTTTATTTATAAAGACTGTGTACATATAATTTCATTGCTATGGTGCAGTGAAAGATACAAGGTATTAAAGAATACTGTGTTCCAGTTTTACAATAAGTGTCTCAGGTGGCTGGAGGGGAGATCCCGTAGCAATCACCATAGAGGTCTGCAGATGTGATTTTCCCATGCCTTTTTGTAAAATAATACACAAATGGAAACACTAATATTTTAAGGTTCTTAAAGTTTCTTCTGCCTGTACATGAGAGATTTAGCTGTTTGCAAAATTCTTTCATTTTATAGGATTAATTTTTCTGGAAAAAATCTGAATTATATAGCTTAATGCATAGAATTATAGCTGCATTCTTTAATTTTGTCTATAAATGAAATGTTTACATTTTGTTTTCTGTGTAAAACTTTTTTTTGTGACAAAGTCAAAGGTGGTTAGATGAGTTGTCTTCAGTAAATATGCCTCTAACATTCACACAAGCTTTTTCCAGATATTAAAAAAACAGCATAGTGCCTCATACTTATATTATTGGTGAGACAATGAAGTAGCTTTTTGTCACAGTCTTTGGAAAAAAAAAATGTAGGCTCATGCAAATACAGACCCACTCTCAGTAAAGGAAGAGTATAAGAACCGTTACAAGACTGTGTCTCCTAAAAATCAATGGGACCTGGCAATATCCACCTCAGGGTTCAAGAGAGTTGGCTGATGTCCTTTAGAGGCTGCTCTCCATAGTGGTTGAGAAGTCATGGAGATCAGGGGATGTCCCAGAAGACTGGAAGAAGGCTAATGTCAATCCCATCTACAAGGGCTTAAAGGAGGATCCAGGAAATTATAATGCTGTCAGTCATAACTAAGTCCCTGGGAAAGTTATCTTTTCATGGGGGCTATCACAAGTCAGATGAAGTGCGTGATTGGGAAAATTGGGAAAAAATACAAATTGGGAAAAGTACAAGTTCACCCAGGGGCAAATTGTCCTTGACCAATCTGATCACCTTCTATGACAAAATAACCTGCTCAGTTGATGTGGGACAAGAATTGGACCTTGTCTACCTGGATTCCTCCAAGGTTTTTAATAGTTTTCCACAGCCTCCTGCTAGAGAAATGTTATGGTCTAGACAAGTGGTCCGTGCACTGGGTGAGGAACTGGCTGACAGGTAGCATCCAGTGGGAGGTGATAAATGGCTCCTTTTCAAACTGGCAACCTATCACAAACCTACCAAGCTGGGAAGCAGCTCTGTGGAAAGGGACCTGAGAGTCCTGGTGGGCAAACTCAGTAAGAGTGAAAAGTGTGCTCCTGTGGCAGGAAAAGGATTCAATGGGATGTTGGGTTGCATCGGCAACAGCATTACCACAGAGACAAAGAAGTCATTGTCCCACTCTACTCAGGGCTTGACAGACCCTACCTGGAATACTGTGTTCAGCTTTAGTCCTTGTTATACAGAAAAGACATGGACAGGATGTTGAGGGACCAGAAAAGGGTGTTGTGAGTGAGTGTTTTAAGATCACTTAAAGAATCACTGGAAAAGTTATCAGCAAAAACAAGTTTAATATAAAAGCAACAGGACTGGGAAATGCGCCATGTGAGGAAAGGCTGAGAGAACTGGGTTTGTTTCACAATGAGAACAATCAGAGAGATGAGAACTTCTCAGGGAAGTGGTGGATTGTCCAGTGTTGGACACTTTTTTAAGATTCAGCTGGATACAGAGCTGGGCCATCTCATCTAGACTATGCTGTTGCCAAGAAAGTTTGGACCAGATGATCCTTCCCTTCCAATCTGGTATTCTACAAATTCTCCCCCTTCTGGTAAGTACTAAAGAAAAAAAACATACAAAAATAGGCTAGATTAGTTTAAGGAATTGCTTCTACAGAGACACAGTAATGGCACAGTATGAGCCGATAAGGCACAATTCCTGTTTATAATGCATATAAGTTCTATCTAGGGATCGACTTTTATTTAACATAATAGATTTCCCATTAGTGAAAAATTTTCAAAGGTAGCTTTAAGAAACTAGAATGCATAGATTTTTCAATGCAATCTAACAACTTGCAAGTGAGCAGATGATTATGAACCCTCGGCTGGGGTCTGCTTCTGATCTTGGATTAACAAAAGCCCGGGTTATTTAGGCAGCTCAATTTCCCTCCCTCCTCCCGCGCAGCATTCAAAGGTATCTGACAGCACATGCCCTTTGCGTATCATGCATTATGCACAGTCCTCTTAAGTCTCTATTACCACATAGATCTCTATGAATTGCCTTTTTCTCAAGTGCCTGGAGGATGGCCCCTCTCCTTTCCTGCTCATTGCTCCCAGTGACTGATGCCTCTGCCTGGGCAATCCCAAAAGTCATCCACTGAGTAACATGCTAAAGAGGCCTCAGCTACTGAAAGAAGGGAAAGTTGAGAGGTCTTTGCCAAATAGGAAAGAACACATTTTACTGAGCGGCATTTCAGTGCTGTAAAAGTATTACCTTGCTTCTATTAGGAATATTTGCCACTGGATAACTATTTGATCCACACTGACTAAAATGTGCTACAGCCAGTAAGTGAAAAACTGGAGGTCAACTATGTTAACTCTTTGACCCATTAGGTCAATCCATTACCATGCACAAGAGAAAGGTGATAATATTTGTGGATGAAGTGAAAAATCCAGTTTGATAGGGTATGACAACAGAATATCTCTCTGAGATGCTTTGTTTTCATTTAGTAGGCAAAATGACTGTTCAATATTTGTTCAAAGATGTTTAATCAAAACAAAAATCTATGAATCATGAGGGTTTCCAACAGGAAAATACCTACAATATACTTAAAAAACCAACATATTTAGAAACCAACCTATTTTGAGGTTTTTTTTTAAAAAGGGTATAACTAGAAATATATATTTTTTTGAGAGTTCAGTGATTTCTAATTAAGAAAATGTTTTTTTCCCAAATTTACTAAGATGTTTTTGCTGTATGAATCCCAGTGTCTGCCTGCCAAAAAAGACAGGTTGTCAATTATTTTATTTTTTTTCACATTAGCCTCTAAAATAGGTTTTGATTAACTCTGTGTGAAACATAGGCACCTTGTGTCCTCAGTCACGCTAAGTATTTGCAAAATTTCTTCATGCAACTCTGTTGACATCACATAAAATTCTCAATACCTAAATAACTGTTTCATTCAAATCACAGTAAAGTTATCAGAAGTCTTTCTGCTATCGTCAATGAACCTTGAATCTGGCAGGGATGAGTCAGCTGAATGATATTAATTGATGTGAACGGGAAGAATGAAGGGAAGAACAAGCACTGACTTGTGTACTATACATCATTTATGATGAGAATCAGATTACTGAGGTAACAAGGGAAATGGAGAGAGAGAAAAAAAAATATTAGAAGTCTGGATATTAAAATAGAATATACTCTGTACCAAGCCACATCCTGAATGAGAAAAAGTCATAGCAAGTTATTTTTTATGCTTTATATCTCACAGAAAAGAACAACTTTATTATCAGGAGTGATTTCACTGTGACCTACTCATGACAGAGATGTCATTCCGCCAATAATAAAAAATAATCTGTGAGTTTCTTAACAATTGTCAAAAACTGGAGGTGACAACTTTCCAAAGTGAGTGATCCAGCATACTGGACTATGTCAGATCTCATTCTCACAGAGAGAATTGGATATCACAGCTCTAAAGACTGCTTGTTTAAATGCCATCCGTGTAGCTTGGTTGCTTTTATACACAAGATCTATAGATATAAGCTGTTAAAGGAATAGTCTCATGACTGCAGAGATTCTCATAAAGAAGTAATCATTATCAAATAAATAATGAGAAAAACTAAGTAAGAGAAAAACATACCCATGAGACTCATGTGAACTTTTGGTCCCTGTCTTAAATTCTGCTGAACAAAAGAGGCTGGTCTAACACAAGTAAAACAAAATCCCAGCATTCTTAGATAAAATAAAGGTATTAAAAAGGAAAGGGGAAAACAGACAATGACAACAAAAAATATGAGAAATAAGGAATTTAGAAAAATACTAAGGGAAACAAAAAGAAGGAGAGATATTATTGTCAGCAGAGAAAGCACAATTCAAAACAGCTTTTATAGCACATATTGTGGTTAGAAAATATTTTCACATTTTACTGGTAGGTGGGGTTTCCTTTAGGATGGCAAATGAAATCATCAGTCAGACATGAATTTCTAATGTCTGAGGCAAAAGAGCAGAAAAAAGGCTGCATGTGCAGGGCACACCAGGTAGGAATACCAAAAATTATTTCCTGTCTTTGGAATAACCAGTACTAACACAATCTATCTGTGTCTACTACATTTGATTTCAGAAGATTCCGTAAAATTGAAAAAGCAAAGAAATATGAGAATAAGATTAGAAGTCACATTTCGTTATCAAAAACCATGGGCACAACAGAGTATATTTATTCTATCTTTTCAAAGAGGAAGTCAAAAACAAATGAGGTCTAAATAACTTATCTGTGGAATATTCATTTGATTATAGTGGGATGTACAGTCTCTCAGACAAAGATTCACATAGCAGAAATGAGTCACGAATAATTCAAAGGTGGTAGCAATTTTTAGATAAACAATTGTTAGCAAAAGTTAATCTAGACAAATATAGTAACTTTGTAAAATACAGATTTCTGAGTCAGGCTAATTAATAGTAGAATATGCACCTTATGCAGCTTTTGTGGGCTAGAGGAAAAAAGAATTCTTATATTTGCAGCCAAGAATTCATTACTAGTCTGAAGTCTTTCATGTCTGTTCAAAGACTTACTACCTGAGCTACAACAGTACTAATGTTGATTGTCCAAATTATATTATTACACAAAAAGCCTCATTAATAACACTTCTAATTTTTTTATCCACACACCTTGGGTATCTACCCTCTTTCACTGGTGTTGTGTTCTCCCTTCCTCTGCTCCTCCAGATCCTAAAGTCAGAAGTGAGAACCATTTGCAGGAGGCAAAGGTGAGGGAGCTGGAATCAGGGATCAGCATCCTGCCTTCTATACCACGAAGAATATGGGTCTGGCAGTGGATTTTCTCCTGCTCCCTCTCTAAGGACTGCATGACATTGATTCTGATTGGTTTTAATGCTTGCTATACCTTGATCTTCATTAGCCTGCACCTCCACATTATATCGTCATATACTGTGGTACACACAGTATGTATTGCATATTCTAGACATTTGTTCTTCCTTTTGTTTTGCCCTGTAACTGGTTTTATATGATTTCCAAGGCTAAGTTTCTTGGCAACATTGGCAATTTGTTTATAGCATATTTATAGCCCCTGCTGTCATCCCCAGGCTGTGCCTTCAAGGCCTTTGCTACCATCCTTTGCCTGTTTCTCCTCCACTCCATATTATCATTTTGAGGTCAGAGATAGTTCACTTTACAAAGAATAACATATTATTATTACTGTCTATTACTTACAGAGATGCAACAAAATTATTATAACACTGCACCATGCAATTGCACAGAGCTAACCTAAAGCTAAACAAATAGGTAATGTTCAAATGCTCATTACGCAAACAAGATAATCCACATCTTCAAGCAAGCCTAAAGAAGGGGAACGAAAGCAAGCCTGGCAGGGGCTTTGCAGGACTAATACAACATCCATGTCTTCTGGCTAACAATGGCAATACCAGATTTACCGCACCACAGAGCTACCAATCAACTGACCTGCAATACAATGAATTCTTCAAAACTTCAATTTAAAGCTCAAATTATATATAAATTTGTTTAGGTGAGAATTAATTCAGGAAGGTAACTACCACTGCCATACATGTAGTAAGTATAGGTGACTGATATGGTCCTTTCTGGACTTACAGTTTCCAAAAGAAAGTTTACAATGTCTTGAAGAGCCAACTAACTCCTCCCCAATATTCATATTTGAATGTAAAATACAGCTGGTAGAACAAAATAAATTTAATTGTTTCTTTTTCAATATTTTGCCTTTGGATTGTAGGCACTGCTTGAAATACCAGAATTTGACAGCAGTATAATTCTATCAGATGAGCTTTGCATTCAAAGCTCCAACTTTGTCCAGGAAAAAAGAATAAGGGTTTTAAAAATCATAACATAGCTGTCTTTGTAAGCAGAAAAGTAATTTTTTGGGTTTCTTCCAGTGGTCAGTGAACTTTAAAGACCTGGAACAAAAGGTGATGTGATGTACAGATAATCTGCTCACACCTAAAGTTCAAACTAAGATCAGATAGATGGAGAAAACAGATTTAGGGTCACTAACTCAAGAGAAGAACAACTTTTCTTGCATGTATGGGTTCTTTTTACTACATTTTATTTCTCTACTTATTCTGCACCTGTTCCCCTACATATCAGCTGCTGCATTGTAGGCTGCCCTTTAGCTGATTGGTGATACCTTCTGGGGGTTTATAAAGCAGTTCTGGACCAGGTGGCATTGCAGAAGTAATTCTGCACTGGGGACAGAGTCCTCTTTTTTCTGTTCTCATCTTGTATTTACTGCTGGATGACCTGCCAACCTCTTCTAAACATAGGCATGCTCTGAGCTACACTTGGCTTTTTCACCAGTTGGAAAAGTTTGGGTTTCCTTACTAATAGGAGACTCGAGGATGTGTTTAAAGTTAGCTATATACATCAGATAAGCCCAGCTGTTCCCTTTTATCATTGAATTTGGGGAAGAGGCAGTGCAATATTTAGTTAGTTTGAAACGTAAAGTCAATGTAAATAAGTGCATTACAATGCTGTTGTATTTACAAGACTGGAATTAATGAATAATCACATTAATATGAAATTTATTGAAATACTGTTAAAAGTGGGCTAGAACTTTGGTAGTGTGACTCTACCTCTGATGTACACTAATTACCAATACAGCAGTGATTGCCTGGAGATCAAAAAAGACTCAAGACTTGTTTCTTAAGCAACAATAAAAGTAAACTAATGAAATACTACTTTTTTAATGTATACTTTGGGCTAGTGACACTGTTGCAAAACCATCTTTAGCAACATATCTTAGTAATACTCCATCAATAATTAGAACCACTGCTGCATCCCAGGGGGCATGAGTTTCTTGGATATCTTTATCTAATACAGTTTTCTGCATGGCAGCAACTTTCCCACCAGGAGTCCTCTTTAGCATTTCTCTTGTCAGGTATCTTCCTTTCCCTTTGATGAGATGTCCCAGACATGTCAAATACTGTTACTTCAGAGCCCTCCTAGCTCCAGAGTTATCAAGCACAGTGTCTTCACCCTATGAATGCCAAAGTTACACCTCAGTGTGTCAAACAAGTCTATTGTTTTACCTTACAGTGACTTTTACTTCCACAGAATGCTTGCTAAAAATCTTTCCTTGGTCTGCCAACTACTCCTGCTGTTATGTATATTAGCCTTAATAAAATCCATTAGTTATGCACAGTGCTTTCTTCATTAATGAAATATAATAGCATTGATGTTTCTGGTCTAATATGTGATTAAGTAATTTTGGGGATTCTATTCAGTTTGCTATAAAATTGAATACACATAACATAAAAGGAATTAAATTATTATCTAGAAATTTTGAAATTAAATTCAGTAAATGGGTTTTAGCACTTTTAACCATTGATGTGATATGACCTTCATGCTATTTCTCCTTAAAATACTGTGAAAAAATGTATTACAAATTTTTTATTTCTGTTATGTCAATGATTTAAGGTGAAATCTTTCTTAGCTTTTCTTGAAAGTGAGGTACTGACTACTTGTAAACACAAAACTAAATATTGTGGTAGGTTGACAACTAAACAAGGTTTAACTCTTCCTGTGCTTTGCCCAGAGCACAAAGTATTCAAACCATTGTTGCTGGACTAATGAGAGAAGAATTCTTACCCACTAGTGTTTTATCCCTGTGCACAGATATACACACAAATATCTATGCATTAAAAAAACAACTCAACAATGCTGTGAAGACAGCCTAAATTGCTGACATGCTGGAATTCGGGAATTCCTCTACTTTAAGTCCACCTGGGCATGAGATCACACACTTATTTAAAAGATTTTCCATGTCCAGAATAATTTATTAGAAGAAATTATAGAAGAGGAGTATGGAAATCTTCAGATACTCTATTTGTAATATTCCTCAGTAATCTCTCTTCTCTCCTCCAAGAACCCTTTTGAAAAACGCAGTGAGTATTGGAGTTTTATAGGAGAGCTGGGCAACAGTTAGGAGCAAACTGCAAGAGAAGCCTTGCTCATTGGTGAAGGTGACCTTGCCATTCAAAGCACAGTGGGTTATAAGAAGGAAAGAATAGGTTTATGTAGTTCCACTGAATGCATTGTAATAAATACATGTCATTTAGGTTGGAAAATATCTCTAAGATCATAAAATCAAACCTTTAACCCAGCACTGCCAAGTCCACCACTAAACCATGTCCCCAAGTGCTACGTCTACATGTCTTTTAAATACCTCCAGAGATGGTGACTCCACAACTTCCCTGGGCAAAATGTTCCAGTGCCTGACAACCCTTTTAGTGAAGAAATTTTTCCTATTATCCAATCCAGACCTCCCCTGGTACAATTTTAGTCCATTTCCAAAAAATTAGTGAGAATGCACCTTTATGTACCACTAAAAATATCTGTTGAAACCGTCTTATTCACTCTCTATTTTACAGTAGAGAAAACTATAAGGTCAAAGACTCATCTGCATAAATTCCTAAAGAGGTGCATCCTTGGGAAGCTTGGGGTCCATTTTCACATTTTGAAGACCCTTGCTCAGAATAAGTCACAGAGTGCTCAGCTATTATATGAATCTCTTTTTGCCCAAGTTGTCTTCACTTTTACTTTCTACTATAATGAAAATTACTACATTAGCAAGTATTGGCAGCATTCCTTCCTAGTATCTCACATGACATCCAAGTATATATTGCTTTCAAATGTTGTTTACCTTAACAATACCCTTTGAAATATGTAAAAATGCCCCCTAAAACCTTTGCACCATATAAGCAGAAGTAGATAACATGCCACTCTATACTTCTTTAACTGTTTTTGCAGTCCCTAAATGAAGCCTGTTTTTCTCTGATCTACTTTAAAATATTGTGCTTTGCCATTCACTTCTCAAAATGATCAAAATTTTCCCATTTCATCTCACAACAAGCTCCAATCAAATGTTAGGCTAAACACTGCCAGTGCTTTAGTTGGTGGGTATAGTCCCAACTCTGGCTCATAATGTGCTCCTGCATGTGCCCTGACAGTATCAATCACAAAAATAAGAACTTTTGCTCTTCTGAGGGACAAAGCTCATTGCCAAAGCTTTCAGTACTGATGTTATGAACTTCTTACCTATAGCTGGTGCCAAATATGAGACCAGACTTCCCTTTTCATACAAGATACCCTCCCAGGAATGCCATGACTCTTTAGTGCCACAGATTACTAACATTTCTGCAGAAATGATTATGGTTTTGGCTTAGTAGAAGCCTAGGTGCAATGCTGATTCCAGTTCCATTTAACAGTGTTTGACAGCAACTAAGCCTGAGGATAAATCAAAGTTGACATATTTAGAACAAAGTAGTGGAGCACTTGACTAAGCCAATAAATGGTTCCAGCTGGGACTTGTCCTGTGGTTGGTGATGAGGACATTGGGGGCAGTTTTTGTGGAAGATAACTTTAGCTTAAGACATTTGGCATTTACAGGAAACAGAAAATACTTTTTATCAATGATTTTTCAAATGCAGATTTTTTTTCTTTTTGCATCATTATGTATCTCCCCCGAAATATGTGTCAAATACAACCACTTGTAGTGAGTACTACGCTCAGCCTCAGCATGGATCTGATTGAGAGTTTCCATCAACAAATGCAAAATAAACTACAATACAAAGCTGGACTTAAAGAATTTGTGGAATATGTTTGGAGCAACGGATCGAGAAAATTATGGTCACTCTTTCAGTTTACATGCTGAGGGCAGTTCCCTAGACATAAAAATTCTAAATAGTCTATGAACACTTAACCAGCTGCTGAATGGTAACTGTCATTTTAATATTATTAAGAAATTTTTGTGGTAAGTATAACCTGTAAATACTTAATCAGTGTCTTAGAACAAACAACCTGTTCTGCCTGTATTCTTTCCTCGCACCAGAACCTGACAACCTTTAAGCCCTGGTAGAGAACAACAGAATAATTAGAATGCACATTCTGTTTCAAAAATTGTGTGCTAGCCCTTCTCCTATAATATGTATGCAGAAGCATAATTTAAAGTCTTATAATAATTTATTTTTTAAGTTATCTGATGTAGAACATAAAAAAGAGGTAGTTTCCACCAGTGGCACAGACAGCTTGATGTGGGGGGCAGGTTACTGAAAACTTTACATATACCACAGTTATAACCATGGGCAAGTCATTGCTACCAAATGTCAAAAAATATCTTTCCCCTGCCTTTGCTCTCTCTATTAATTTCAGTAGTGTACCAGCTTTTGAGAAGCAGACATTTTGGGTGTTTTTAGTTTACTGGCTTGATTTTCTCATCTAGATCCTATATGATGTATTCAACACAGTATAATTTCTGAAAACAATGACATTTTGTAGAACATAAAAATATCATTCTCTGTTTTCAACCTCTTCTTGTCCTGATTATGAAATCTGTATTCAGATAGGCAATGTTTTGCACAAACATTTTCTTTCACCTAATTCATACTAATCTGCATTCCACATGCGGTCTCACTACATATATCACCTAAATTCTCTTTTTCTTCTCTGGCTCTGCAAGAGATTATTATTAATATAACTTTTATTATTATTGTCATTGTTTTTACCTTCTTCCCAGATTCCAAATTAAATACAGAGAACAGAAGAAACATATCTTCTAGATTTTTGTTCGCAGTAATGAAAAATGCAGCTTATATAACATCATGTAGTTCATATTCCAACCAGTTTTCAGCATGATTCTTCTCAGTGTTCTTTTATTGTCCTTCATTTTAGGATCATAGAATCATTAAATTTGATAAGATCTCCAAGGTCGAGTCCAACCTTCAATCAAATACCACCCTGCCCACTAAAAGAGATCACAAAGTGTTGCATCTACTTGTTTTTTGAATATTTTGAGGGATGATGACTCAATCACTTCCCTAGGGAACCTGTTGTAATGCTCAATAATTCCCTATGAGTCTCACCATAAATTTATCCATTTTTTAGCTTTGACTTACACAATGGCACCAAAACAAGTATAGGAGTCAAATAAGAAGTGCTTTTTCCTGTACTTGAAATGTCTACTAAGCTTTATAGAATCATAGAATTGTTTGGGTTTGAATGGACCCTAAAGGTCATCTAGTTCCAATGCCTGTGCCATTTGCTGAGACAGCTTTCACTAGACCTGGTTCCTCAGAGTTCCATCCAACCTTGCCTTGAATACTTCCAGGGATGGGGCATCCACAACTTCTCTGGGCAACCTGTTCCAGTGCCTTATCATTCTCACAGTAAAGAATTTCTTCCTAATATCTAATCTAAAACTACTCTCAGTTTGAAGACTTGTCCTGTCACTACCTGTCTGTGTAAATATTCACTCTCCATCTTACTTATAGGCTCGCTTCAGGTACTAGAAGGTACTAGTCAGGTCACTGCAAAATATATCTTACATTTATAAAATTTGGTTACTTTCATATTTGAGTTCTTCAAATGTGGACCAAGAACAAACTGATTTTCAATTTGCAGTCACATGGCAGGATTTCAGAGGACAATATCAATGCAGTTCCCAGCAGCATGAAAACAGAAGACTCCGCTGTCACATCTAAGTACCATTTGCTCACTGAGGTGAACAAGGATGACAACACCTATCAATGGGTTCTGCATCCCGGTGATCTTCATGGGATTTCAGAAGTGCTTCCTGCTACCATCCAGCGTAGCAGAGAGGATAGACACAAATGCACACACAATGTGGTGTTTGTCCAGTGCTGCTGTCTGTGCAAAGCAAGTGTTGAAAGCCACTGTTCTGCAGTAGCTCTCTGAAAATCTATATCGTATCATAGAATCATAGAATGGTTCAGAATCATGCAATGGGTCGGAAGGAACCTTGGAGATAATCCAGTTCCAACCCCTCTGTCATGACCAGGAGACATCTTCCATTAAATCAGGTTGCTCAGAGGCCCATCCAGCCTGGCCTTGAATGCATCAGTGACACTGTAACATCTACTGCATCTCTGACTACAGCAGGACCGAAGCGGTCCTATGTCTTCACTGCTCAGACTTTTCCAACAATAATATTGCAGAGCTGCCAGATGAAATATAAGTACAGAAAACTCTCTTCCTGTTTGAGCCCCATCTAGCCAGGCCATTTAAGCTAGTACTGGTTCTTACCAGTGAGACAATAAGCTTTGCTACTAACCATTTTTACATGCAAAGAGCCTTTGAAAGTACTGAATTGTATCCCTCTAAAACACTAACTGCTATGATTCAAATGAAAGGACTGAGTAGAAAGTACAGAGTAGTATGGGAGTCTTCCTACAACTATTTCTTGTTTTTCTCTTCTCTACCTCTACCACTGTAGTTACAACAGAGGCATTATCTTAGTCACATTTGAAGTACAAAATTTTCCAGTTTGTGAACACCAGGAAGAATAACAGCAGAAATGTCATGTCATTTTCTACCAGCAGATGATTACTCCTGAGAGCATAGTCTTTGTTCAATCTAGCTGAATCTTTTACTACTTCAGGGAAGGAATGAGAAAGCAAGGCTGCTGAAGGAAAAATAATTAGCCATCGTGTTTTACAGTAGAATGCTAAAAACTCTCTTTTTCAATTTGACAGGTTTCATGTAGGAGTATCTTTTTAAGCATATATTTCCTTGCACTTGCTGAGCATATGCAGTATAGTACAGATCCCGAGGTTTCTGCAGTTGTGGGAATTCCAGTTAGTGGAGGAGTCTGAAATTGTCCTGAGACAGAACCAAATAAACTTTGATGGTAATAGCTTTAGTAAGATTTTGTTTGAGCTTGACCTGTTAAGGGCTTGATGGATTTTCTATAAGGCCCCCACTGACATATTTTCAATATACTTTTACCTACTCAGAAGCCCACACTGGTAATTACAAATCTGAGGGTGTCTCAGCTTCAAATGAATCCAACTTTTCCTACCAAGCTGAAATATTATCTCCATTAAACAAGTGTTCAGCATCACAATACAATATTCTTCCAATTAAATTGAAATGTGTTATATAGCGCATAATAATTTGGGGACTAAAAGTGTGAATACTTTTAAATGTGGCATATAATTTTCTAATGCAGGATACTTTTCAAATACGATCTCCTGCTGAAATAGTTCATTGTATCAAAAAGTAGAAGCCTGTCAATAATACCCATGTGTCCTATAAAATGTTTTCATTTCTCTCATGGTATGTTATGCTTCATCAGTTTCCTTAATCCTAGCTGCAGTTCACGTTGCCGTGCTGAAACAGCTCACTGAGCAGTAATTTATCTCTTGACTGTGGCATAACAACCACAAATACAGGTTATTCTGGGAGCGAGGATTTGCATTGCATAAACTGTATTTTTTAAATCATCTTCAAATGAGATTAATTCATGATAGGGAAATTTTTCCTCTATTTTTGGATCTGGTTTCCAAGACACTTGAGTCCGAGTCTTGAGTGTTTTGTTGGGTATCGGGCAGAATCTTCATTTGAGGATTAGGGATTTCTGTAAAAACGAAATGATACCACCAGAGAAATGAGAAGATGTTTCCCCCATTTACTTTAATACCTATTTAAAATTGGCATTGGAAAGATAATGACAGATTGCATTTTAGCTGAATTTTTCAGCTGTGCACTAGATGACTCGTATTTCTTTTCAATTAGGCTGACTGCTTTAGCGTGGTGGGAGATTACTTCTCCCGCATGCTGAAAAGATATTAACAATTAAAATGGAGGGGAGAGCAAGTAGCAGAGGATTATTGCGGTTTTCTTTGCCAAATGACAAGGGCTTCGCTTTGTAAGTAACTTGTTTTAATGTTTGCTACTAAATGAGTACAGTATGCATTGAATAGATATATTTATTATGATAAAGTATAGTTTTGACAAATGTAAATATTTACAGAACAGTGGTACTTAAATAACTTGGCCTCACGCATCAGAAGGGAGCAAAGTTTTCTTCAGGCATAACACTGTGTGAAATGCATTTCTCAGGCTTTCAAGGCCCAGATGCAGTAAACAACACTTTTCTTCATGCATCCTTCTCCAAAGTAGGGAAAAAAACTAGTTGGGAAGATGCACAAAGTGCCCCCTCTCCAGCAGAGGAGAAGCTTAGTGTGTTGCAGGGGAATGTGGGTGACCCTACAGCCTCAGTCATCTGCTGGATGCACCTTTCTCCTCCTCTCCTGGGGGCAAACCTCACTCAAGTTCTCTTGGGCACATCTCTGCATTACTGAGATACTCCTGGTGTCTTTCTTACAAATTATTATTGATTTTGTCAATGGGAATAAACGTCAGAATAATAATAGCAAACCCCACTTTAGGCACTATGCAATTAACCAAACTCTCTTCTCTAAACTGCCCCCCCGAGAGAGCAGGCAGAGATATTGCAGAAATCAGTGGGATCCTGTAACTCTTATGTTCTCCCAAAACAACTCCTTGCCCTTTTTTTTCCCCCTTTTGATTACTGAAGTGGTTTTGACTGCAGAGGTATTCTTCATTGCCAATGCCCTTTAAGACTCCCTGACTATCTAGCTTACCTTGATCTACTCTGTTTCCACCCTGCTGATTTTTCCATAAAGGCTTACATTAATCCAAACCAACAGTCATTTAATAAACATTTCAACAAGCAAATGAATATTTAGCAATCCTAACTCCATTTCCATCACAACAGGTAGTGGCGCAGTTGGCTCCAAATCATGTCTACTTTTATCCCAACTCTACACATATAAATCCCATTGTTATGATTTATATTAATGCATTACTAGATTACACGTATAAGAGGGTTTAAAAAAAAAGAAAAGAAATAGAGGTGTGTAGAGAGATGTCTACGCACAACATAGAACTGTATTAAGTCAATGAAGTTCGTTTTGGTTTTGTCCAAAATTACTAAGTCTCACATACAACTTTTTTAGTCTTATCAGAACTATTCAAAATCTTGGTGAAGGACATTGGCACACTGGCTTTTTCTTCCAAAGCTAACCAGCATTATTAACTTGCTACAGTACAATTATTCCTAGAGAATCTTCTGTAATATTATCTAGTAACAATATTCCCATCTCTTTTGATTAATGCATATTGAAAACAATCTCTAAGATCCAGATCTTCAATTTCAGTAAATTTGCATAGTGCGATTGGTCTTATATATACACCAATTAATAGTATTTGAAAATGTAATTCTAGACTGAATTAACTCTGGTAACATCTCTGGCAAATGTTTCGTTCATGGAGTCTCAGGACAGGCAAGTAAAATTACCTTTGAAATCTAAGTACTGAAGTCCTAATGACTAAAAAGATACTACCTATGGTATTTTACCTGGACAGCATCTTCAAATAATTCATGAGCAAACATTTTATGTTCTACACCTATTTTTGCTTCTTTTTTTGAGAGAGAAATTCTTCTAGTAGCAAAAATAATTCTGAAATTAAAAATATTTTTATACTTATGCATACACAAATAAAGACACACTTAATTTCATATTTATATTAGCCATGTATCTGTAGCCTGATCTTCCCACATACTTTTTAGACTAGTACAACTCTGCTAACTTCAGAGCAGCTGTTCCTGATTTATATCAGAGCTAATGCTCATCAGAATTATACCTGTCCTCATCTTTCACATGGAAAGGTTCAGGTTCAAAGTCCTCACGTCATGTGAAGATTTCAATCTTCTATAGTTTTTGTGATAAATTTGAGCAGTTCCTGTGTTATGTGAGGTTTTATTTCACAAAACACAACTGAATTTTTGGGCAGCCAAAGTGAAGGGATATACAAAGTGTATAGGTAGAATGGATAAGAGACAAAACTACTCAACTTTCATTTGAAGTCAAAATAGACCTAATAAAATGTTTTCTGAAAGTACTTGGGAACAGTATTTATGAAACAAATAGGCTTAGAAACAAAATGCCCTGTGTGGTGGTGATGACAGCAATTACCATTAACCATCTGAATAGACACGTTGTGATAAAAGCTTTGGTTTGAAAAGCAAGGTGAAGGTCAGTACGTGTGAATCAGCTTTGTGTATCTGAGGTTTGTCACTGAATTAGACGCTTTGAACCTGCTAATGGTAATTAATAGCTATTAATTATTTTTCATAACAGTCATGTATGTCTATGCACAGATGCACTAGGTGCTTTAACAATAATGTTCTTTCTCAAAGTGCATGAACCCAGAAGCACAGGGATCAGCATCTTGGGGGGTCCCAATACTGACTTCTCTGTTGAGATGACCAGAGTTGCAAACCAACATTAAACTAGAAGTTCCAGCTGCTGATTTTTTTTGTGCTCTGCAACCACGTAGAGGTCTCTATGGATTCCTGTAAGAAGATTCCTGTGTATCCTTACTGGACAAAGTACTTAATTAATTCTGATTCCTTTTATTATATTTTTAACAGATAAGTTTGCCTCTTTAATGATTAAAAAAATCTGCATTTATGCCTATTAAATAGATCTAGTATTATTTTTCTTGACATTCTAGAAAAAGAATAATCATTCATTATTAAGTATTGAACTTATACATAATTCTATTTAAAGAATAAAAGTTACTTTGGTGTGAATTCAAGAACCATATTAGAATCCGAGATATTAACAAATAGACCATTTCTGTGCAGTAATCATCCACAGTAATCTTTCAAATTTCTAATACATAAAATATCTTTCAAACACCTTATAATACTTAATATCTGAAACACCTAAAGTGTGTTTGGGCTTAGTTACATTTTTTTACTCATTAACAGCTCCTTACCAATCCTTGGTTCATCTTTCTTAGAAGGTTTTTAATAAAAGGATTATTGTAAAGATATTTGCAGTGAGGATCAATGGTGCAGAAGGATTTTAAATGTCAAGTTCTTACTGACAGTCAATATTTTTGCTGTAAAATGGCACTGGACCGTTACAACAGACACCTAGAAAAATCCAAGCTGGACTTGGGTGTTAAACTTGGAACCAATATTAGGTCAGCCCTACAAATAACCTAATATCTATGATAGGAAGAATCGGAATTTTTTTTAATGCATATGTATAAATACTTACTTATATATATGTGTGTGTGCATTTTTCTTCAGATAAGAACAGATTTGATATTATTCTGGTTCTGGATGTTTGGGATATTTTTTATTTCCTAGAATAATAAAACGGGAAAATGTTCTCGTGTTGGTAGGGCATTTTAAAATCAGTCAGGGAAGGAAAATCATAGAATTGCTTTCTTGGAGATCTTTCAAGAGTGGCCTCTCAGCATAGTGGTGACACATCCTTTTCCTTTTCCTTGGGAAGCTCCACTATTGAGTTCTTGCAGTTATAAATCTGCTAGTCACTAAAAATTCTAAATAAGGATTTCTGAATACATAGATATTCCCTAAAAAAACTTAATAGATATTCCCTAAAACCTGGGAGGAGAGAATCATTTATTTCTAAGAACCAAGCAATTTATTTATTGAATACTGAGAAATTATGTAAAATACAAAACATCAGAGGAAAACAGAGACTTCTCATTCAATTTCAGGACATGGAATTAAGTTTTAAGAAATAAATAAAACAAAAACATTCTATTTTTTGCCTTTATAGGATTGGTTTTTTTCGTATTGGTCTTACTTCAGGCATCAACTCTTCAGTGAAGAGTTCAACTCTTATCACCTACATATAATTTAGCAGCAATAAGCAGCAGGGATCTGGTAACAATGTTTGTATGCAGTCTAAACTACATAGATCTCTAACTGGGGACCTGATACACTATAAATGCACATGCACATTTATGCTTAAATACACAAATAGAAAAATAAAAGGAAGAGAGGTAACGTTACATTGAGGAAAAAGAGAATTAATGAACCATAAAGCAATTCTCTTTCCAACAGTACTTTCTAGACCTCACAAATGTATTTTTAATTCCTTACATTTCCAACCTTTAAAGCTTTACAAAATGGCTTAACAGTTTAAATAGTAGATATTACAGCTCTTGCTGCTTTGCTTTTCCACACTTAATGTTTGTAATGGCACTCCTTTCAGAGAAAAAGTAATACTCAAAAGTAGAAATTCTCAAGAAAAGGGCTTCTTATAGACAAAGAGTTCTGGTAATAAGAAATTCCAGGTGTAGTTTTAAATTCTTCACCTACAGCTCTGATAGCACCATCTTGGCCAGTATTAAATGTTGTTTGTTCCAAACTAAAAATACTAATTCAGATGGCAAACACCTAGTCTCCCCTCCTCTGCCAAAGGCAACACTGCAGTGGCTGTGAAAAATAAGGCTCTGTATTACTTTATAGTACCAGCAGATCAAAATATTCTGATGGGGAGAAAAAAACCACGAACAGAAGCATTTGATAAATCTTTGCATATCATCACTGTTCTCTCTCTTGAGCAATTCAGAAATAGAATAGGTGCACACATACATGAATTTTACACATATATATCCCCACATATATGTATATATACACGCACAGGCACACACTTCTGAAGAAAGTTGAAACAAATTCCAAGGCATAATAGTCACCTCTAGGGACCGGTCTATTGCAACATCCAGAACAAAAATTTGCAATGCCATTGCAAACCTGCTCAAGATATTTGGCTTTACTCTGAAAGAAACTTCAATAAAATATGTATTTTACTCTGCTGCCCCCCAAAAATAGCATTTCGGTTTTCCCAAGTAGAGCTGAACTGAAAAACACATTATGTAATTTTTACTGCAAAAACCCAGTAATGCTGTTTGATCACTCAGTTTCTGTAGACCCCACAGCTTCTACTATATACAGATCAAACACAGTGGGAGATTCTGTCAGCTGCTTCTGAAGTGTTGTGGGTTCAGGCTGAAGTGCCTGAGACTTTCTTTTGCTGAAATGCCTCAATTGCACCAAGTCCTATCAGCCACAAAGACGTACATGCTTCCCTGAGGCCATGTGCAGCCCATGCATCCATTGTCTATGTGAAGATTAGGCCCTTAAATAAGTCAGAATAAACTCCATGTCAAATCAGAGAAGAGCAGAATTTGTTGAAAATAAAACCAAGGCAGTCTTACAAAACTCTTATCTTGATCCAATCTTATTTTCCATTTATGCTAACAATATAGAACAGGTAGCTTGGAGCTCTTTATCTTTTCACTGATTATACCATTCTGTATTCCGTAAGTACTTTATTGTCCTCAGTTATAAATGAGCTATAACAGAATTTTAATAAAATTCAGGAAACATTTTCTGATTCCTGTTTGCTGTTAAACACAAGTAAAATGAAATTTATTATTTCGGTTGGGATGATACATTTAATGCTGATAATGATATATCACCTAAGATATTAACTTCTAATCAGATGTTACTGAAATATGTTTTAGATTGTAAACACTCAAGTATTTTGTTGGGCTGTGCTCTGTTTTTTTACTGCACAACAGAAATTATAATTTAATAACTAGATTTTCTGTGTTGTAACCCGTTTTGTTAAAGTCATTCAACCAAGGAGCAGCAAGTTCAAGAAATTAGTTATTCCCTATCAAAGAGTACGTTAGTGTAATATGTTGAATAGTTTCCACATGATATGGAAGAAAATAGAGATTTCACTTTTGCAAGCTTTTTTTGTTGCAATGATTTCCTCTTGTTTCCTTTGTAGTTTATGAAGGCTATTGAATCAGACTGCCTTGGGCATCAGGTACCTGGACACATGGGGCACATGTTCATTTACAGAGCATTACTTGTATGAAATATGTAAGCATATAATGTACATATTTAACTTGTTCTGGTTTGATAATTTCCTAATACAGATTGCATTTAATTAATCCTGATTTGGTAGTCCATGTACACTATTAATAAAATAATTATTTCAAATAAACCTTTATTTAATCCTTCTTTCTGAATTTTGGCCATGGTCCTGTAACTTTACTCTTGCTATATGAACATACTGTCATTGTCTACCTTGTCCCTTGGAGGGATAACTTACGGATCAGTTATTTGACAAGTACTGGGAGAAAGCCATTTCCTCTCTGTTTGCCCAGCTGTTCCGGGCAGTGAGAATAAAGGGACTCTATAAACCATTTTACCTTCCTTATATCCCACAGAGATCAATAGATACTGCTCTTTTTTCTCAATCCCTCAGTCCCATGTCTAGGTAATACTTTTACTCCAAAGTTCAAAGGTTTCAGACAGAACTAAAAGATATCACAGCTTTTTCAGCACCAAAACTTAGCCACCTTCTTGGTTTGCTAAGACCATATTTAACAACTCTAAAGAGAAGACCAACATTCAGATCATGAAACAAATTCAGTGTAGGTAAAATTGCCAGGAAAAAATGGACACATTCAGAAATCTGCTATACAGCAGACAGAAAGTGTTTTTTCTCAGTGAGTGTCCACAGAGCTCAGCTGGGGACAATGAGATGCAATATTTTAGATTTGCTCTCGAGAATCCTGAGAATTTGCTAAATCTCTGTGTTCAAATGTTTTTCTCTTTGTAAATGTCACAGCTCACTGTTATTAAATGTTTATCTATTGTAAAGTTACACTGAAACAAGAGGCATATTTAAAATTTTGTCCTTTTATTTGTGGAGAAAAACCCTAAGCAACTAAGGCACAGAAGCCTTTTCTCAATTCTTGTCCTTGTTAAATACTGACAATGCCACTGCTATGGCTAAGGGTGAAAGATGCACACTAGCAACATCAGACATTTGAGTATTGAGATTGTTTTCTTTTCTTGCTGGAGTTTTAAGAGAAAGCAAAAACAAAAAAAGAAATTACTTTGATCAGAATGAGATGGAGAGCTTATTATATACAGCCTGAACCAGGACAAAGGATAATTTGCTTCAAGACAGTTATAGTCCTTGAAATAAGCTAGCTATATGAAAATGCAAGGATTTCAAAAACAGCTGTCCGCCTAAGAACTTCAATTTCATACTGTTCTAGAATAGGAAGCAATAACTTCACATATTGTCATCGTCCATGCAAAGTCACTTCAAGAATTTTAAAATATATCTCTATCTGATGTGATGTAAAAGCCTAGAAACTTCTGCAACAGGCTTAGATAGAACACAGAACTTCCAATATTGTCTTCTCTGTGAGGCAGCAGGAACCTTGGGCACTGAAAATCAAAAAGCAAGTCTCAACATCGATTCTTTGGCCCACATTCTCCCTGTGTGTTCCCAGTGCACCTCTTCACACATCCAAAACTATCATCACTTTCAATGAGTATTTCCAACATATTTGCTAGAACTATAAAAGCCCAAATGCGTTAAAGAACAGTGATTCTTAAATGGTAATATTTTATCTTTAAGAGAAGAACTAATCCTTCCCAGACTGCAACCAGTCTCTTAATGAGCATAGAATATAGTAATGTCTTTTCCCATTTAAACTGCGTAGTGACGCTCAGTGAATTCAAAGACAAATAACTTACCTTGTACAGTCCTGGGAGACTCACAGGTTTATTTGGTTGCACAAGAATAACTGGAGAAATGAAGCATTCACTTAGTTTCATTTAGATTTAAACCCTGAGCAACTGAGTTTTAAGGGAAGAAAAAACAAGACAATTTGCACTTACAGGTCACTACCTCTTGCAAAAACAGTGGGAATAGTGGAAATAGGAGGGCTTGGCAACTGCATTGTTGGCAGTTCCCAGCCCTGTGACAGAACAAGGCTTGACCATAAAAATAAAGGTTCCTTGCCCTGGTGACTGAATTCCTTTCTTCGCAGAGGTGGCATCTTAGGACCTCAGAATCTCAAACCTCCACCCTTCCAGGACTCATTATGAGATGCTCCTTTTTATATTTCTCTCTGTTCAGTACCAAACCCCTACTCAAGTCACATGCAGTCCCTCTGCCAGCAGGAGCTCAGCAAGGAAGACCCAGGCAGGACCACCTGGCACAGACTTTGCACTGCAATGAAGAGAATGGGAGCACCTTCATGGAGCAGGAATTGCAGGGAAGCAGCACAAGACCATGGTTCCTGTTGGCCACAGTGGAGCTGCTGTGGCCTAAAGCCACAAAATTGCTTTGGGGAGTGCTTCTTCAAGAAACCAAGGCTGTGGATTAACCCTCCTTCTCCTGAGAGAATATACCTCTTTGCAGCCAAAACCTTTCTTGAGGGGTCACTGAAAAATTCAGGTTATTACCTAATGGTGTTATTTTCACTGCTGCTGACCTTTAGTATGTGAATTTGTATAAATATAAGGCCTATCTGGCTGAAGGGCAGTAGTGCTGAAGTCTCCTAACCCAAGAGTAGAGAAGAAAGATTGAAGAGATGATTCTGTATAACTTAGTTTGAGAAGACTTTTACCTCCCTGAAAGTGAGCATGTTTTAGCATGACTGCTTTCAAAAGTAACTGATATTACTCTTATCTCCCCACTTTTTCCACTGAAAATTAAAAAAAAAATCACTGTACAGTTAGTCAACAAGAAATACCTTAAGCATTTTTTCTCTATGAAGTTGACTGTGTTTAGAATGCTTAGCTGAAACTGTTTGTATAAATTATGAACTAGATATTGGTTTAAAACAGGTTTTGTATAGCGTGTTTTAATAGAAAATAATCAGCGCAGTATATACAGGACTTTTCCATTAAAGAGTGTTGCAGCATAAAAATATTTTATAGTGTATTGTAAAGAGTTTATGTTTACAATACATTTCCATTAAAGAGATCTGTATTACAGAAGCTGTTTTTAAAAACAAACAGTAAACACTTTTCAGTATAGAATGTGTTTCCATTAACGTTCTCTGCATAAGGGAAGCATATTTAGAAAAAAAAAATCTACTGATTGTTTTGCATAAAGGGTGCATTAGCAGAGAAAATTTCAGCAAAAATTATAATCTATTTTTTACATCATTTTATTACTGCATTCCTTGTAGAAGCACACACTACTCAGGTTGTAGGTGAATCGTCGGTTTAGAGAGAAAAATATTCATTATAATTGCTGTAAAAGCATTATCTTCTCTCAAAAGAATTTCTGATGGTGAAAATACTGGATTAGAGCATTGTGTGCCTCACAGCAGCACCCAGAGGTTCAACCCAGATCAAGGCAAGGCGGTACATCAACACAAGGTTTCTTCCCTGAAGGATTTCACTATTTTAAAGGAAAAAGAAAAAAAAAGGAGGTGGGGGGAAGAGGGGAGGGGAGTATCTGAGGTGATAGGCTTTATCTAAGATCGTATCCACATCCTTACCACAAGAGGGAAGAGAAGCCAGATTGCCATAGTTTGAATGAAGGTCTAGTAGAGGATATCTAGTAGGATATTTGGTATATAAAGATTTTGACTTCCTTATTCTCTGCTTGGTTTGTTTTTCACTGGTACTGGAAACTGCCATATCATAATCTTCTGCCCTTTTATGGATCCAAGAACAAAGATCACAGATTTACAGGGAGCCAACAGGGAATACCTTCAAAGGCACTGTAAGTTCATTTTTGCTCCTACAGATCACTAAAATGCAATAATTGTAAATATCTAATTGTGTTTGAACTGCACTTACTCTTCCACCATGTAAATAGAGGTTAATGTTTGGGAGTTTTTTATTCTAGCTCCAAAGACCACAAGAGACTTTTCTGAAGGATTCATGATTTCAAATCAAATACATTTGCCAGAGGTAGCTATTTTGTAGGTGGTTTTATAAGTGTTTCCTCACTGCACTAAAAAATGCATAGAGGTATTGTAACACTGCAAGGTTCAGGAGTTGATTCAGAGCTCATTTACACTTTTATAAACCAAAGAATTCCATTCAAGTCATTTTGCTATAATGATTATAAGGCATCAGGAATTAATGCAGAAATCTAATACTTTTACCAAGAATGTGAAAAATATTTTCCAATTTGCATTTTGTTATTGCATTACGATATTTACATGCTAAAGAGTGTATATTGTATATAGTATTAATACCTTTAAATCAATTTAATATTCAGTGCAACTACCTTAATGTAATATTATGGTTAAGAATTTAAACACATAAATGCCAAGAAATTTTAAAGCAGTTTCCCACAGCAAACATAACTCAGTCACATATAAATCTTAATATAACTGGAGTATTAAAAATATGAAAATTAATTCAATAAGAGAGCCTTTTTGGAAGAAACAACATCTCTTCGTTGATTGTTCCAGGGACTTACAAGCATTTTGCTTTCAGTAACCACTGGGAGCCAAGCAATCTCAGATGAGTACTGCTTCATCCAGGTCTTGTACAACTCCTACAGCCTGCTCAGAACCATTTCTGACTGTTCATTTGTGAGTGTAAGCAAAGTTATTCTGGGTAACACGAAGGTTTCAATGAGGAATATACAACTGGTTTTAACTGGTCCTCAGCAAAGGACAAGCTGGATGAGGTTTGGAGCAATCTGGCCTAGTGAACGTGTCCCTGGCCGTGGCAAGTGGTTGGAACTATATGGTCTTTAAGGTTTCTTCCAAAACAAACCATTCTATGATTACTTTTGATTAATTTTCTTGGTCTTTTCCTCAGTCATTCCCTACCCCAAACTGTCAAGGTATTTCAGCAGCCAGGCACTGGATGGTATCTGCAGTTCTGCTGCTCTCAGAACCACTGCTAGGGTTGATAAGTTTGGAGGCACAAAGTCATAATCATTCTCAGAAATGGACATGGGACAAATAGTAACATTGAAGACCACTTCCTTTGGCTATTACTACCTTTCATTAAGATTTTCCTAACAATTATTTTTGCCCAGTATTTGTTCTAGCTAGGGCAGAAATTTTTTTGTGGTGTCCTCTATTTCTATTCATCATGTGGGATGAAAAAGCTTCCTTCTACTCTAGTACCAAATAAAAGCCATGATCAGTAAAGTGAAATCCACCAATCCTAAAGATCCGTTCGCGTTCTTTATTCCTCCTTCAGTTCCTCATTTATAGATGATGGTGAAAGTCAGACCAAAGTGAATGACATATGGGAAGAGAAAATTCCACTAATATTTCAGAGATGCCTGTCGGTGTTCATATATATGTGTATATACTCATGTATCAAAACTCTGTATTCATTCTGTAAGCTTTAACATTCACGTTTGGAATTATAGAACATCCCGAGTTGGAAAGGATCAAAGATCATCAAAGTCCAACTGCTGGCGCTACACAAGATAGCACCATGAATCACACAATGTGCCTGAGAGCATTGTCCAAAACATTTCTTGAACTCTGGAAGACTTGATGCTGTGACCACTTTTCAGTTCCAAATGTGGTCACTACCCCAAAGAATTAATAAGGAAATAAATAATAATAGAGCACATACACAGAAATGAGGAAAAAACACAGAAATGAGTATATGATGTAAGAAATGATTGGTGGCTACCCCTCACCCTCCAAAGTGGCATCTAGTAGCTTTTTATTGATCAATTGCACTCCCAAGAATAATGATATCACAGGAGCTGTGAGGAAAATAGGACTTTACAAGACCAGTAAATATAATATATGTGGAAGTGCATACTACACCTATCAAAATCTGTTTGGCTGTTGCTCTTGAGCACTCATGGGAAACATTTAGAATAGGTTACAAGCACATTTGTACTTCTGCACAGGTAAGAAAAATAATGTCTAGTTATTAAAGACTTCTTCCAGCTTTAACTATGAATCTCACAGCTGTGTCAAGAGGAAGCAGAACAGTAAGAAACTGTTATAATGAAATATTTGATAGATTCACTGGAGCTATGCAAAAGAAAAAAGGCCTAAAAACAAGTGCAGGTTTTTATTACTATCTAGCTAAAATATAAGCCAGGAGACACTGTCATGTATACCCAACTTTTGTGGTGAAAAAACCCAAAAAACACATAGCAGTTAAGAATCAAACTATAGAATGTGAAGTAAAGATAAAGAAGGGCCAGTTAAATACCTGTTATTTAATTAGGTTTATCTTCATAAACAGTTATGCATAAATTATTATAGGAAATACTGTATGCTTGCAAAACAGGAAAACAACCTGCATGTATAAAATTCTATGACACATACTACAGCTTATTGCCATACTCACAAACCTGTAGAGTTAGCAAAAGTAAGATAACTAAGAGTAGATAGATATTACTTCTATAGGCAATTATCATCTTTAACTGAAGCCTCAGACATCTTGCTAATGATTCCATACAATATGATTAGCATGTACATTTAATTTTTTGCATAAGCCCTATCATTGGTAGCATACCTCTTTCTACTTATCCACAGAATCACAGAATATGCCAAGTTGGAAGGGACCCTCTATGACAAGGATCATTGAGTCCATCTCCTGGCCCTGCACAGGACCATTCCCAAGAGTCACACCATGTGCCTGAGAGCATTGTCCAAACACTTATTGAGCTCTGTCAGGCTTGGTGCTGTGACCACTGCCCTGGGGAGCCTGTTCCAGTGCCCAACCACCCTCTGGGCAAAGAATCTTTTTCTAATCTCCAACCAAAACTTCCTCTGACACAACTTCATGCCATTCCCTCATGTCCTGTCACTGGTCATCACAAAGAGATCAGTGCGTGCCCCTCCTCTTCCCCTCCTGAGGAACTTGTAACTGCGATAAGTTTTTGCCTCAGTCACCTCCTCTCCAGCTGAACAGACCAAGTGCCCTCAGCCGCTCCACACATGGCTTCCCCTCAAGACCCTTCATCATCTTCATTGTCTGGCCAACAGTGCTTTGTCTGATGCCCCCCAGGGCACAGCTGGTCCTCCTGGCTGCCAGGGCACTGGTGACTCATGTCCAACTGGCTACAGACCAGGACCCCCAGGTCATCTTCCACAGCACTGCTTTTCAGCATCTCATTCCCTAGTCTGTCTGTACATTTAGGGTTTCCCAGGTGCAGAATCTGGCATTTTCCCTTGTTGAACTTCCTATGGTTGGTGATTGCCAATCTTTCTGATTTGTTTAGGTCACTGCAGGACCTCCTTGCCTTCAAGGGAGTCAACAGCTCCTCCCAGTTTTGTGTCATCTGCAAACTTGCTCAGTGTCCCTTCCAGTTGTGTGTCCAAGTAATTTATGAAGATGTTGAAGAGCACAGGGCCCAAGATGGAGCCCTATGGAACCCCACCAGTGACAGGGGTAATAGTTCTCAAAAGCATGACTTATGCCCATGACTAGGCTAAAAATCCCTAGAAATTAACCACACAGTACTTGGATGTACTCTGAAAAAGCAAATCCTTACTGTAGCTGAGGAGTCTGTGTGTCCAAATCAACAAGTGGAAAAAAGATCAACGTTGTAAACCTAGGAGCATTGCTCAGAGATAAAGATCTCTCATGTGTCCATTATGCAAAGAAGGGCTACTAAGGTGGTGAAGGGCCATAAGAATAAGCCATACAAGGAGCAGTTGAGATCACTTGGCTTGTTCAACTTGGAGAAGAGGAGACTGAGGGGAAACCTCATAGCTGTCTACAGTTTCCTCACAAGGGGAAGCAGATGGCAGGCTCCGATCTCTTCTCTCTGACGGCCAGTGATAGGACCCATGGGAATGGCATGAAGTTGTGTCAGGGAGGCTTAGGCTGGATATTAGGAAAGAGTTCTTCACCCAGAATGTGGGTAGGGACTGGAACAGGCTCCCCAGGGGAGTGGTCTCAGCACCAAGCCTGACAGAGTTTGAGAAGCATTTGGATGATACTCTCAGGCACATGGTGTGACTCTTAGGGATGGTCCTGTGCAGGGTCAGGAGTTGGACTTGATGATCTTCGTGGGTCCCTTCCAACTGAGCATATTCTATGATTTTATGCATTTTAATTGTAGGATTTCTACAAGCATTATTCGTGCACACTCTTATACCCTCCATAGCTCTTCTCTACTTGTATAGAAGTGGTTTGTCATCCTTGTCAGAGACATAAATCTATATATATATTTAAGTAAATGTCTTAAAGATTAAAGAACAAAACAAAATTGAGACAATAACCTCCAAATTAAAGGAATAAGTGAAAGGAGTCATTTTTTGCAATTCTTCTTAAACATATCACAAGGAGAGTACCTCTTCCTCAAACACCTTCCATTTCCTCTTGACCATTGATGGAAGAAAGCTGTTTACAGTTGCAATCCAGAGCCCAGGGAAGACTGCAACCATGCTGTCATGGGTAAAAAGAGTTTTCCCCTGGAGTTGGAAAGTAGTCAACTCCAGGGGGGTGGTGTTCTTGGTGTGGAGCCAATCAGAGCTGCGTTTTTGCTCCTGTGAAAATCAACATATTGCAACAGGCCGGAAAAGAAGGGAGATGACGTAGCTGGAAGAGAGGTAGCCAGGTTTTGAAGCCACGAGGAGAGAGGGGCCAGGAAGCCCCACTGGGGGCCAAGGCCCCCCAGCCCTGGCTGGGGCTGCAGAAACTCGGAACAGGGTTAAACTGGGCTGAGTACTGTAGCCAAAGCTGGGGGAGGTTTCTTCGCTGTGAGTGGACAGCTGGAGACACTAAGACTGCAGCGGAGCAGCACTGAACGGGGAGCTGTGGCTGAAAGCCAAGGAGATAACAAGCAGCAGAGATGGCACAGAACCAAGCTGAGAGACACAGAGATGTCCAACGGAGAGAGGGATGACTAAGGTCAGCAAAGACTGTTTTGGGTGAGACCTGCCTTTACTTTCCCCAAACCTTTTGAGACCCCTCTTGGAAGGAGGGGGTGGACTTCCACTTGAAGGGAGTCTTGAAATGCAGCAGCAGGAGAGAGAGGAGCTGAGAAGCTCAGAGATGTTCTGGAGCTGGACCAGGACAGGCAGAAGGAATGCAGGGGAAGTGGCCTTGCCCCCCCCCCCCACTGCCACGTTGGCAGCTGAGACAGAGTAAAGGACCTCTGGCAGAATGCTTGGGGCAAAGACTGAACTGAGAGCTGCCCTAAACGTTCTGACTCGAGGGAACTCGACCCCTCGACGAAGGGACTTTCATGGGATGTCTTGCACCCCATGATATGGCCATGGTAAGGCAAGTTTTGTCCCTGCTTTGCGAGCCCAGGGGAGAGAGACCTTTGGCTGGAGTCAAAGGGCCAAGGGGTGAGAGAAAACCCCTGTGTTGTAACGGAGACAAAGATTTTACAGCTACGACAAATCCAGCTATGACTGCTGCCTTGAAGAGGAGAGACACTGCTGCCCTGAAACTGAAAAGGACCTTTTCTTCTTCCCTTCTGAACTTTTATTGGAGGGAAAGGAGGGATTTGATCTAATGTAAATATATTGCTTTACCATAGAAGAGATAGTTAGAATTGTGTATATAATGCATTATGGTATTTATTTGTGTAAGTAATAAATTGTAATATAATTCCCTTCCCCCCATACTGAGTTGTGTTATGTCTGGAAAACCCTCTCACACTGAAACAAATTGGGGGGGCTTGGAACTTGGAAATTGGATTTTTCTTTTTGAGGGTCTCAAACCACCACACATGCCTATCCTATTCAAGGGAAGCACATGTCTATCTTATTCAAGGGAATACACAGGCTGACTCTTCGAGAGAATTTTTACCAAAATCTTTGCCAATATTTTATGTTGATTCTAAATGTTATGAGTAATATCCCTTGAGGAGAATAAGTGACATACGACCAACTTTAATGATCATACAAGCACTTATCCTGTGGTGTCATTCTCTAGGTCAGCCATATTCTGAAAGCCAGTTGATTATACGTATTTTAGTACACACCTGAAAATATTTTTAGAGCTCTTGCAACTGCAGAGAATTATTATAGTACTTCTAAAAGACATTTCTTTTACCTTGGAAAGGTTTTAGACAAGGGGGAATTCCTTTGGGAAGGGTCAGGAATTAATTAGAATTACTCTATGAATAGGAATTTTATATAACAAAACCCAGCAGGATTGAAACTTAATGTCCCAGAAGCAGAAGGCACGTACTCAAAGTATTATAGGAGTCCTTGTTGGCATAATTTCTAGGTAAAATCTCAGCCATTAAAAGGTCCCTTTTTATAATTATCATTTTAGAAACATATGGCAAGTGCTTATATTAATGTCTGAAAGTACGTACTTAAGAAAATTATGCTCTTTTTAGACAAGCTAATTCTTAAAATTGACTTGACTTAGACAAGTCAATTCTTAAAATCTTAAGATAAAACTAAAAAAATAAAATATTTATTTACTTTCTTGCTCATGCATGTAGTCAAATAAGTTTTTTAATCTTGTCTTTTTATACTGTTTTAAGTATTACCATATTTCTTTTCATTTTTTAGGCATCTATCATGTTCACTCTACAGATTCAGTGGTCTATTTCAATTTTTTTCTGATTTAAAGGATAGTTGTTTTTCTTTTGCTGCATATGTTTATGTCTACTGAGGATATCTGTGTTGACAGACAAAAGTCATCATAAATGTCATAATATGACCTCTAGTCATCATTAGAGTTGAGATCTATTTTCTTAATTTCGATTGGAATAAGGACATATCCAGAGGTGTTTATGCATCACTATGTAAGAACCAGTTTAGGCATACTAATCATTATTAGTTTTTGAAAGTGTCTTAACATATCAGTGGTCTTCCTGCAGGGAAAAGTCAACAGGCCAGGGCTGGGAATCACAGACATCAAAGAGCCTTGGCAGCAGGCACCTATTAAGGATCTACTTCCTACTGAAACACTCCAACCAGGACTCTGGCTGGTCAATTTTGTTTGTTTGCTTTTTAAAAAAACAATCAATACTGTCCAGAACCTTACAATAATCCCCACCCCAACACACACACACACACACATCTGAGACTGCAGCTGTGAGAATAACTTTACACCAGAAATCATATCCACTTTTCCCAGGAAAAAAAAAATTGAAAATTCAAGCCCCTCATGCAACTCATCAGCATGTCAATACTTCTTATTTCTCTGTTCACACCCAGCCATGTGCACAGTCATTTGCTGCTGCAGAGAGGTGGAAAAAGAAGAGCTGGCACAAAAGCAGGGGACTTAAAATCAACTTAACCCAACATACTACCACAAGAGTGAACATCTTCTGGAGGCTCCATTCGGCACTGCAGGAGGGACAGTGCCTCCTACGCAGCCCAGTGTCCTTTGACTAATCATTAGGCCTCTTGCTTTCTCATGCATGTAAATTAGTAAATTAATATTATTAAACTGGCTTTGTATAAACTGTGGATTTTTATGACTAATGAAGACTTCTGTGTTGGTTTGGGTTTTTTTTTTGGTACAATAGAGGGAACATAGACAATAGATTGTTTTGCTCAGCTTATGATGCCCATAAATAAGGACACTAGCAGTTTTTACCACAAAAAAGATTACAGGCTTATGCATCATTTACCACAAAGCACGCAGAAAACAAAAGTTACTATGAAAGTTTTAATTATTTTCCTGTAAGAGCCAGATTAGTTGTCAAAGGCCAACTTACTGTTTGTACCCCACAAAACCATGCTACGGTTTTGTGCTTGGGATTTAATTCCACGGTATGATGATGAGGGCTGGCCACTGAGATACCTGCATGAACAATGAGATGCACATGTATGACCAGACTCCATCATTACGGCTTACCCAGTTATCAACTCACCCGGACTTCAGCAGGTGAGGAAACTTTTATTATAAATAATGGTTTTGTTCCATGGTAGAGATGGAGATGGACATTCTGAGTAGGCAAAAATATCCATGAAATCAGCTACCAGAGGATAAGCCCCACCTTTTCATCTCACAGTCTGCATTTTGTGTTGTCTGTCAAAATACCTCCATTATCTGGTATCTCTGCTTTTGACACATTTTGTAAATAGATATTACAGAAAAAAATATCCTCTTAATTCTAGTTCTAGCAACTGAACCACAAGCCCACTTCTGAAATTGGAAGGAAGAAGAGAGTCTACTCCCTCTCCCCAGTGTGCACACAAGTGCCAGAAGTAAAGTGATGCTACAGTTGCTGAGTTGAAATGAATTTTCTTTCTTATTTGTATTGTCTTATTAACAGTAATGCATTTTCTAGCAGATGATCTTACTGTCACTCCAGACAATATGTGTTTATTGATGAAAAGAAGAGAAAGTCATTAGCAGTAATGTTGGTGAAGGTGTATATATTGGCAGCAGGAAAATAGAAAATACAAATAGAATATTAAATGGAACAACTAGCAGGAACACAAAATTAGTCAAGTGCAAAGATGCAAGACAAATCACTCTTAAGAAAAAGAGTCAATACAGTTCAAGTATTTGTAAGTAGTCCAACCCTGCTAGCTACAGTCAACTCCCTGCTACCTGACATACTAGGGGACTGAAATACCCTGGGTAATGAATAATCCAAGATTATAGACATATTGCAGGGATCTAAATGGCTCTGTAGACTCAGCTGGAATCAAGCGGGCCTCGTAAGCTGTAGTTCAGACCTGTCCCCGGCTGACCCGGGCTGGTTCCTCACACAGCCACTGAACAGCCTCCATGCTCCATGACAATCTGCTCCACCAGGATCTTATTAGCCTGAGCACCACAACAGTCCTGAGCCAATGCTCTGAACTCCTGTGGTGTGGTGCTGGAGCTAATAAAGCTTCCCAGGAGCCGTGTTTTGCTGTGTAGGATGACACCAGCTCTGCCTGGCAGGGCTGTCGCCGAGCTACTGCTGGCCCTACTCCACTGTCTGCAGGGCCATCTGGTGCTGCTGCCCCGGCTCCCCAGCCATGGCCAGGGGCTTTGCCACCATCCAGAAAGCCCCCAGAGCTGGCTGGGGATTAGCTGCTCTCTGCGCTGCCTTTATCTGGCAATGCATTTATTATGTAATGTACTTTAACAACAAAGGAGAGATGGGGAAGGGATTAGTTCTGAAATTAAGTATTTTAGTATAGTCAGAGCACAGGCACTTGACTCCTGGAATTTCCCAGGTGTCCAACAAGCACGGTATTTAAGGGCAGGTGTAATTTTAAGCATGCAACTAATCTCCCAATGTTTTGTGTGGTTAAGTATTTGCCAGCATACAAAAAACCCTATAGAAAATTAGAATTCACTTTGCTAAAAATACATGTCTTCTATTGCTAAAAAAAAAAAAAGAAACTTGACAAATAAACTAATAAAGAGATGTATGAATACCTTCCTATTGAAATCTTATTACAGTCTTCAATAAAAAAATCCAAAATTTCTGAATATACCTCTTGCCCACTGAGTAGAGCTTAAAGGACATGTTTTCCTTAGATAACAAATATTATCTTCCAAATTAAAGTGAAAGTAAAACCTGAAGTGAGACCAGAAATCCCAGTGGACTGCTCTGCTGGAGCTAATTAGTGCATCCTGAAGCCATGGCAGCTGCCTCCCACCCAGGAGAGGACACTGGAAGCTGCCTGCCTCCACATCCAGGCTCAGCCGAGGCTTCACACATGATGGCTGTGCCTACCAGGAAGCTACTGTGCATAGTGATCAACAAAAGTTAGAGCTGGACAGGAATTTTCCACTGAAATCTATTCTTCATTGAAAAAAAGCCCACAGTTAGTATAAGAGCTACTGCCTCTCTTTCTGACTCAAAACAAAAGTCAGGCTTTTCATTTTCACAATCTCTCTGGCATGGGAGGACATGGTGTTAACTGATGATGAAACCAGTGTATCAGGGAAAGAACTGAAGAACACATTTTAAAGCCTGCCATTTCATAAACCCATCCATGTATTTCATATATGCATTTAAAGCTATAAAGCATTTGTTTTACAGTGAATTTTATTCTATTTATTAGACTATAATTCACTTCTGTGTGTATCATACCTACATTAATAATATTATTAGGGGTTGCAGTGATCTTATAAATATCTTGTTAAACTTGCAGAGGTCAGAAAAATCCAACCTCATAGCTACTCAATCAAAACATCCATAATCATCTAGTATAAGAATATTCCAAAATGATGTGTCAACATATCACAGTGACCAGAAAAATTACAAATAAGAACCAAAGACTGCAATGCCATCACTCTGCTCTACTCTGCTGTTACTCCTGCTCCTAGACCAAATGCCCGGCCACCCCACAGTCCTATGTCAGGGCACACAGTCTCCACAGGTATCTCCCTTGATGGAGGGTTGGAAGCCCATATGCAAACCAAAAGTGCTACTGCAATGCAGGTATAACCTCTGGGATTCAATTCCTTTCTGCATGCACAGCTAAAAATATCTGCTAGATGATTGATCTACTGCTTTCCAATACTCTGCTTTTCTTTTTTAAGTTGTATCACTTGCAGAAATGAGTTGGATTGGATTTTTTCCAGCAAATTCTATGCTTGATGTTGGAATGATCCTTCCTTGTTATTTCATTAAACAGCAAATCACCCCAAGTTGTTCTTCCACCTTGGAATGGTGTTTGCTTCCTGCCCTGTTATTTCATCAAACAGCAAATCATTCCAAGTTGTTCTCCCACCCATGTCCTGAAGAAAACTTCTTTCCTCTTTTATTGCATTCTGTCCCCCATGGCCTTGTCAATCAAAGTTTCCTTTTAGAGAATTGTCTACACTAGTTCACACAGGTTGCACCCAGGGAGATGCTGTCAGCTCAGGGAGTCACGGATGGAGAATGAGTCCATGAGATTTTCTGAACTGCAACTCAGCAAGGCAAATCAGTGCCATAGAAAGTGCAGTATAATATTGAAATCACTCTGAAAATATGTTTCACTGTTTCCTCATTGATTACTTTTTTTCTGAGTGCTTGTTAACAAAATCGTGTGAAATTTCAGGGTTCCAAGTTTGACTAGATTTGGGAAAAAAACAAGTGTTAGAACACTGAAGTTTCCCACTAGACGGAAATTGTGATTTTTAGCTCAGCTCTAATCAAGATAGTTTTGTTCAAAATGAAACAAACAAAAAACCCCAATCTCAGGTTTTTCAACACAAACAATTCTTGCTCAAGGAAAACATCTGGGAAATACTAATCAATACAAAATGGATATTCAACAACATTGAATAAAGTTATTATTTCATATTTATCTGATATCTGGGTTTTTTTAATAACTGAGTTTTAGGACTCAATTCAATCCTAATTTGAATACATATAAGTTTCATTGGTTGAACATATGCTTCTTGCTGTGATAACTCAAGATTTTCAGAAACAGAAAATGCATTACTTTTTAGTTACTATGCAAAAATCACAGAAATTGAAAACCAGTAAACCAGATAAATGGTGAAGGACTGATTTAATGAGAAGCTACCTGTACTTAGGCATGAACTAACAAATACAATTATTTTTTAATTGCAGTCTGTGTCTAGCATTGTAGATGTAAAGCTTTCTGAATGCTGTTAATTCCCCTAGATTACCATAGTCAGAGAAAAAACTTGCCTAAATAACTCTGAGATTCAAAAAGCCCAAGAAACCGAAAGTTTTCAGTCCTATCTCAGAAAATATTTTTAGGAATCCGAGATTCTGGAAATTATTTTTGTTCATGGCCTTTTTCCTTCCAAATTAAAAGTCTCAAATCTGTTATAGTATCCTGGACAGTGTTTTAGAGTAGATGTTCACAGTGAATTTATTGAATTTATGGCCAGGTCTGTTGTTCTGAAGCTGGCAGAGAGCTGACTTCAGGTGTTTACGAAAGAGAGACACCCTATTTTCACCCAAATCTAGCACCTATAAGTACCTATACTTAGGCAACTGAAGCATCCTCCACCTGCCCATGGGAAACGAAGTTTGTTATTAAGAGGCAACTCACACTGGTTTCTGAGCAGGGAAAAAATATATATATATTTGGATATTCAGAGGGTGTGGCACTATAAAGGATGAGTCAAGTTCTGTGAGGTCTGGAGTCAGGATTGTGAGGTATATTTTGTGGCACTTGCTGATAGAGAAACAGCTTTAAAGCAAAAGATGGAAATTTGAAGTCCTTTGCTGGGAAGTTTTGAGAGGCTATTTTGGTCTGGGCCTGTCTTCAGGGTCAGAGTAGATACCTATATGAGAACATGCCCTGCAGTGGTGACTGAGACCAGAGCATCCCCCAGCATCACGTCCCATATTGTAGTGTCAGGGCGGGTACTGTGGCCAATGCCTACCAAAAGAGGTAGGCCAACAATGTCAGAACATACCCTGGCCTTTAAAATGTGCTAAAATATAACTCTTTGTTTATATTAATTGCTCCTGCAGTTACTGATGCTGCCTCATGGTGTTTTTTAACGTGCTGACAGAATGGGTTAGGTATTAATGTGGCACACCTATGGCTAAGGGTGATAAGTCTGGTGAGATTAACAGTATCACTAAATCCTTTCCCTGACTTGAGGGGTATCCAGGATGTCCATGGTTATAGCTGAGGGTGGCTCAAGAGAGACTGAAGTATAAAGGGGAGGGGGGGCAAGACTGAGGGGGAAGAAGTGAAGATAAATCAATTTCTTGAAAAACAGGACCGCAGGTGGAAACAACAGATGTAAAACTAGAAGCTCATTAAAGATGGGACAACTGCTGCCAGATTTACGTATTTGCTAGTACAAGATATTGGTACATTGCCTGGGCATGAGGAATTACTCATAAAAGGCATACGTGCAAATATGCCTGGGTGCATAATTCCTTCAGAATGAAGTCTTACCTGGCTGTCTCCACAGGATTCATTATTGCCATTCCATACCTCTGTACAAAAACAGTAATAAGAGAGGTATTTTCTTTGCATTTTCATCTTATTTCTAAAATTTTGGTGGCATAAGAAAACACAGTATATACTGCTTCATACCTAATGTTAGCTCTGGTAGTTTGCCTAATGAAACAAGAGTCCATAACCCTTCAGTGACATTATGGTATTACATATGTTCAGTGTGAACTGCAGATGTAACACTGAAAATGTCGTCCTTTAGCCGATCTAGATGTTAATCCATTAACTGAACAAGTGGAGAACCTCTCAACCCATTATGCCTGCGAGCTACAGAACAAATGCTCTGTCATGTATGTCCTTATGAATACCTGCCAGGATCCCAAAAGCAGTATCTGAAGCAAATTCCTCTTTTTAAACCCAGATGTTTATTTTGACAATAAAAAAACCTTACATGTGTGTAAGTTTCAGACATGCATTTCTCTGCCATAACCTATAATTGCAATGAAATGAGCAGAACTAGCTCTCAAAGGCTGCTTTGAGTATGAAAAACAAATTTACACAAAGCAGTCCTCCAACACTGTTGACCCACAACTCTTTTCAGGTGCAGGACAGCATTTCTGGTCTGTCAAAAGGAGAACCAGTTCAGCCTGGGCAATAACTTTTCCAGCAAGGCATTTATCAAAAATCAGGAGAACCCAGTTCATGTCCTCAACTAGTCTAATATTAGGTTTATATGCTCTGGGTTTTTTAATAAAGTGTCTTTTATATTTCATTTATTTTTCCATCAATTATTAAAAATATTTTGAAATATCTGATAAGAAATGTTTAGAAATGAGATGAACATTTTCTTTTGATATTATGTCATAATATTGTGTATTGTGAGCATTTTTCATTATATTCTAGTTTACAGAGACACCTGCTCCTCTCACTTAATTGTTAAACACTTGTTTAACTCCTCCCTTCTCTTTCCATTTTATTGGTATCAACTTTAATATTGTACTGGGCAAATGGAAGTACTATAAAATTTGGATTAAAGAAAAAAATTAAACACATGATGAGAGACTGCCTTCTGGGAACAAAATACTTAAGAATAATAAAAAAGCCTCAAAGAAGGCCACAACCCACTCATTGAAACACGGGACTAGCTATAAGGAGGTCTCTCAGCAACAGCGAGTTTTATAATCTGTGAAATTTATCTCCATCATAAATGAGAGTCTCACAGAAGAATCTGGATGCTTCAAAGCATTTATCAGTCTTGTGATAACTGGTGTGCTATTTTACACTTTAAAAGCTAAAAAATGTTGGTGGAAGAATGTCAATTTTGTTTAAATTACAGACATCATTAAATTTTATAGTTATTTAACATTTTCATGCTAAATTTATTATTTCATTTGACAGATCAAAATGATGCTAATATTTACTATTTCAAATTTTCTGTTTCTTACATTTTCTTGTAAATACAAGTTCATTACCTGCCATTTGTTTTCTTTCCTTTAATTATGTGAAGTATTTATGAGATACATTCACAAAATACAGAAAATTAATAAATTGAATGTTATTTGGGGGGATGGATGGGGTCTTTAAGACCCATTTTTTCATTACTACAAATTAGATTATAAATATTTCAGCCATTAATCTATTTATAATTATTTAATGTGGGTCATGTGTTTATCTAGTACAAAAAGCTGTTCTAGAGAAATCAGTAACAACTACATTACTTTACTTTACTAGTTAGTGAACTGGCTTTTTGGGTAATCCATAATAAAGGTGCTATCATAACTTGCTTTTTTAAAATTGCTTGATTGGTCATCTAAACTACAGAATTTCATCTCGCTTTTCCCTCAAGACTTCAAAGTGGTATTGAAACACCAGAATAAACATTTGAAGCTAAACTACTTTTCCTTGCATTAACACACAGAGCACTGATCTCCTGGAGATATTTTTTGAGAATAAGGAGTTCTTAATTTTGCATAAAATGTATATTTAAAAAGACTAAGTGCTAAAAGTGCACTGACTAATTCGTTAGTGCGGGTTTTATTATTCATAAATCTCCATGATATTTCCTATTTACACAAATGATCATATAAATGTAAAAATTAAGAGAAAGAGTACAAGTGTATTACTTTGTATACCACTCAAAGAAAATACTGTCTCAAGAATAAATGAATTATCACTGTGTCTGGAGGACCAGACTGAAACTTGACCAACCACAGATAAATGTGGCCAGTACAACAGGCTGCACAAAACTGCACCTCAGGCACCATAACACTGCTATGCTATGCTCCTGTACACAGCTTCTCCCATCACAGAAACCTATAACATCTTCTACAATGATACAGTCTGCCACTGCATCTATTTTGTAATAAAATTTGCACTAGTCTCCTTTTATTTTAAACCATTGCTGGAATAATCGGTCCAATAATGTGTTTGAATAACAAATGCAAAGAAAATGAAGAAAATTCAAATTATTTGAAGAACAACCACATATCCAGTTTTAAGACCAATACACATAAAATACAGTGTACTGAGTTTAAAATCTAACCAGAGACAGCTCAAGTGCCTACACTATTTCATTTTAAAAGAGACATAGCACAAATGCATTAATACCACAACTGCATCACCATGTTCAATGCATCTCTAGAAGCTCTCCAGTTAGATTCCTAGAGGTTTATCTTTTTTCCACAATGCCAGAACTATAAAACATAAACCTTTACAAAGGCTTGCCCCTGATGTAACTGATGACTGAGGTTAAACCACTTAATGGAGGAATAGCAACTTCCCAAGCAACACTCCTATGATTAGCAAAGGGATATAAATAGACAATGACTGCTGCCCCCACTCTCCCAGGTAAGGCTGTAGTTTTGGATCTCACACAATAATTTTATCAGGAATTCAGTAATAGAACACATTTATTAAATAAAGAATTTAAAGAAAGCATAACAGTCTAATTGTAAGGATTAATTCCCCACATTCACATCATTATCTTCCCTTTCCTCCAAAAAACTACATCTTGGCAATGTTAGGAAAACCTTAATTCTTCACCATAAATACCTTCTATTATTCTTTCTTTTATCCATTTTTCAGATTTTTTTTCCATATACCTTTAAAGTAGACCTTTGAGAATTCATATTGCAGTTTTGATATATTTGGCTTAGTGTTCTAAGTTATATTGAATTTAATCATGGGGTCACCTGAACCAAGTAGCTTTGCTGTTTCTAATCTACCAACTGCACATTTTTGCTGAGATTGGAAAGGACAAGTTCTATTAGGACTCTGACACCACAGGTCAATAACTCTTTATTTCTCTATAATTTTATTTTTCATTGTGCCATGCTTTTCAGTTTTCCCAGTTCATTCTAGGAAATTGAAATCAGCCATCAGTACAGCCTGATTGTTTTCCTATTTTCCTCATGTTGTGCTGAGGGCTGTTACTCTCTTTCTTCTACTGATGGCTTGTTCCAGGAGCAGCCAGCATCCTTTTCCTTTACTGAGTCTACTGCTACTGTGTGTAAATACTTAACACAAGGAGCTGCTTTAGAAGAAAACATAGTTTTGCAGGTAGAAAAGTAATTCAGCAGGTTCCTCACATATTTCTCATCTAATTCTTTACATTTAATTAACCTCTTCTACAAACAAGGACATCAACCAGGAATAGTTTAAGGACATCATCTGCACGCTGCAACTGAACTCTCCATCACAAACAATGTCTACTTCAACTTTAGAAAACAAATTCTTAATGCTGTTACTGAATAGTATAAAAAAGCACTATGGCAGGGTCTATGCAAGTCAAATCTCTCATCAAAGAAAGAATGAAAGGCCTGTCCTGTGGTTTTAAGGCTGCCATCACATGATGATTTTAATGTAGTACATCATACTGCCACTGGAAGAGCAAGTCTTGTCCCTCTACAACTCCCCCCTCCCCACTCATGGGGAACCAGCCCATGAAACACAGCATGTGGAAAACAGGAGAGGGGATCAGAGGCTACTGGGAGACACTGGCAGGCTGTACCCTGTCAAGGCTCTGTACTGCAGAGAAGTGGTGGCTGTGGTCTCTCAGTCCTTGTTTTATGTGCTCATACAGGCTTGTGAGCCCACACTCACCCGACTACACATGCATGCAGGTATGTACAAACAGCAAAGATCTTGGTTATGCAAAGAGATGATTCAGTTAAACTCATTCTAAGCAGCATATTCAAAAAAGCCTCTGTGCTTGACTTCATTCAACAAAAGAAAGAAAAATCCAGAGCAGAGGGTGAAGTTGTACTTGACCAGACCTTTGTTTGTCCTTAACCTGTTTTGCTGTGTCTGTAGATACTGCAAGTTCAGCCTCACATCCAGTTTTGCTGCTGCTCTGATTAAATGCTGTAAAGCAGTGTGTCTTCAAGGCTAAATGTCCATGGGGGTCTATACTCACTTTCTGAAAATAACAGCTCTTGACAACACACAGAAGAAGAAAAAAGCTTTTTTCTACATAAAACAGTTACTAAGTAAATAACAGGATATCACTATTAGAAGTACAGCTGCAATACTACCTTTTTCTTGTGAAGTCCAACCAAACAATTGCCTCCTTATGGCAGCAGTGTTTTCTGACAGAGATGACTAAACAAAAAAAACTTTGCCTATAAGTTCATTGGAAAGAAACATCAAAATGCGCAGCCTATGCTGTGCAATGAAGTTTTCTGATGATAATTTCTTTATACAGCCTGCTTTTGTATGGCATACCTGCAGCTTATGTTCAAAGTCACTATCCCCCTATGTATCAAGAAAGTAACGATCATTGAATGACTACCTCCTTAGACAGATGTTTGTCTCTATGGTTCTTGTATTATTACGTTCCAACGACAATACCAGAAGTGATGATTCTTATTTTTGAGGGGTGGAGAACAAAAAAATGAAAAAACTCAGATAAATCTTCCAGAGAAAAGAGCAAATATTTTTATTTTCATCTATTTTTATCTGAAAAAAAAAATTATGAAAATAATTTTTAAGAAATCCTACTCTTTATGTCATCTTCTGCTTTTCAGACCACACATCAGATGATTGGCAGGGTTTGAAAACTGAGAATGTTCATTAAAAAAAATTAGAATTCATTTCTTTCCTACTCATAGGGCATAGATTATCCTCACTTCTCCCATATCACATAAAGGCAATGTTTACCATCATAAGGCCTTGAAATTTAAAACGAAACAAAACACACTTTAGCTTCTGTCATAGTACAAATAATACAAAATAAGTTACTCAAATGGAGAACATACCAATGCATATTTTATGATGATCCAAGTCAGAACACATAACTGATTTATTTTGGTTCATTCCTTAAGTATGGTAAAACACACTGGTAGAAAGTTGGAGGTATTACCAAATACACAAGAAATCTACAGTTTGAACTGACATTTATTTTTGTTCCCTCCCTCCTAATCAGTATGTATATTTTAGATATTTTACTGTATTTTAGTATTACAGATGATGGTATACATCTTTATAAATATTTCTATATATATGTATACACACATCTATATCTCTCACTTTCTACAGATATATATATTTATAAAGAGGGAAAGCAAATTATCTTGGCTTTATATAAAGGTATTGAGTTAAAAAGGGAAAAGGGAGAATAAAATTAGCTTGGCATGACTGCGTGAGATTAGACACTAAAATTATCCTCTCACAGTCATATTTAGTTCTCTAAACAGCTTCAACTAATTTGCTTAGGCACACTACTTTTTATTGAAACTAATGAAAAAGTATGTAACTTCTGTGTTCATTTTTGATGAATTCAAACCTCTAAATGTAATAAGATTTTTTTTACCTTTTTTTTAATCAGTTTATCTTTATAAAACTCTCTTTGCTTACTCAAGCTTGCATTTTCGACAACAGCTTGTGCTAAAAGTGCTCTTATTTCCTAAATTTATTCATTTAAGGAACTTAAGTGATATTACGTGACTGGTATTTTCACCAAAAAAAAACAACAAAAAAAACCCCTAACCAAACCAAACAAACAACAAAATACCAAACAAACAAAACCCCAAAAACAAAAACACAAAAAACCCAACAAAAACCAACAAATCATGAAAAAATCCCAGGAATTTCAAACCTGAACATAACTGTTTATAGCCACCAACAGAATTTTTAAAAATTGCCCATATCAGAGAATATTTCCCCTCAGAAAAAGAAAAACAAACAAAAACAAAACAAAACAAACAAACCAAACAAACAAAACAAAAACAAACAAACAAAAAACCCACCCAGGTAGCACTTGTTCACATGAATTTGACCACAGAAGAAAGAAAACTCCAATAACCAGACACATAATTTATGACAGGTGGGTTTTTTCAGCTTTGTTTTCACTGTTCCAGACATTAAACAAGTTAGAAAGACTAATAGTATTGATTTAAATGCGTACCTTTCTTCATGTTACATTTCTGAAAATTCACTTAGTTTGCCCAGAGCTAACTCCTGAAAACATCTGACCTCACATCACTACTAACCAAATAACTGGCTTTATGCTTGCTGGGTGTTTGTTCACTCTGTCAATGTATTTTACCACATGCAAATCCGTGGAAACCAGGTATTATTTAATCAAAGAAGAACTTGTATCTTCTTGTGGCCTTTACATGTGCGTTCTTTTTTCTGTCTTGCCCCATCAACTTCTATTTCTCATCCAGATCAACAAGCACTCAGCAGAAGTGCCAATAACAATTAGGTGGGCTTGGTTTTCAGGGAGCCCAAGTGTTTTACATCATCCTTTGTTTCCTAAAGAGTCAACCACAAGTTTTGCAACTAATGACTTTTCTCTCTAGTTATTGCTTGGTAGAAATCCAATCCAACCCCACCTTGAATAATTGCAGGCATTTTGGCTAAGCAAAAGAATGCTAATAGTTGGGAGTTTAGGTTTAAATGGACAGGCAACTCCCCAAAACTGTTAGTGTGTTGAAAGTTTGTGTGTTACGCTCTCAATCAGCAAGAATATAATTTTCTGTTTTCTGGTAGAACTAGTCTCCCAAGGTGGTTACTACACAGGAATTCTTGTGTACTTGTTACCCACTGCTGGACAGACTGGTATCCTGCCACTTTCGTTTACAGCAATCATTTTAACAGTGATTTTTTTTTAAATTTTTTAAAATATCAAATGGAAAGCTAGAGTGCACCTTGTGAAATGGTTTAGATGAGCAGTCTAGAGACAACTAGCAGGTAAACCATTCAGGCAAACCAAGACTTTTTTATTAACAAAAATGCTACTCATCTGATGTTCCAGGGCACTTTCTGTTAGGTAATCTCTACTCATCCTATAATTCTTAATCTATGATGTACATATGACAGACTTAAATCATAAGTAATATAAAGTTTGCTTTGAAAAAGTCAACATTTGAAAAAAATTATTTCAAGCATCTACTAGAAGAAGTAATTTTCCTGTTTTACTCAGTAACAGCTACTGTGTGTAAACGGAACACAGATTGCTTACAGAGAACTCTTAGCAACAGTGTTGCAATTATCTTTGGCAAACTTCTGGCAAGTTTAGATACTTTGTTTAAAAACTGCACGTGGGAAAGCAAATGCAGCCTGTGGAACATTTGTAGTACATTAACATAGATTTTTGTTTTAGTTTCCAGTAGTCCAAATGAAAGTTCAAGGATTTCAAAAGCATAATGTAATTTAGTATTGTAGAAGTTCCATTCTATCCTCTGCTGTCTTTAAAATCAATCCCAATTTAGGTAGCAAAATGTGTTTAAAATGCTGTAATTCCATTCTAAATGCTAAAGTCTGGGCCATATATTTCATGCTGTTGCTAAACATGGCCAGCACCTGAACACTAATAAGGTGCTAATTAAGAACTGCCATTTTAAGTCTATCGTGCTTTTGCATGTGAACTCACCATATGCTCCAGATCAGATTTCCTACTGCGGAAAAATTGAGATGGCTCAAGCTGATGATGTGAAATAAGCCATTGCATCTCAGTATCTCCTCCTCTAAAAGTGCCTGTCCTCTGGTAACTGTAAGTGTAGGCTTTTGAGAAGATTGCCATATGTTTCTGCATCTTTTTTCAGTTTATTATATCTGCTCAAGAAACCTGCTTTGGAAAACTGTGGTATAGTGCTAGAGAACTGTCCATGAGATGAGGACCTGCCAGCTTGCTGAAGAACAAGTATTTATGTTCTTCCTAATCTCTAAAAACTACACAGATGTGATGGTTTCATTCTAGGCCTTCCTGGAGACCAGCTTATAACCAGGAAGGAACTAGGAAGGTGATCACGGAAGTATTCCATGCTATTCCTTTACGTAACTGGAGGTATAAATAAAGCCAGAGGGAGGGATCTCTCTCTCTTCCTTTCCGGCGAGGTTCGAGAACGGTGGGTCCCTGTCTCGGTCTGGCTTATCTGGAGCTGAGGCCCACAGTGACTGCTGTTATCTGCCACGCATGAGGGGAGAGCGCTGGGCCGTGTCCAGCCGTCCTGCTTCTCTCAAGGGAAGTAGTGAGATTTTACCAATTCTTCAGTTTGCTGGTCACCGGGTTTTTAGATTGTGTAGACTGGTTTTGTTTTTGTCCCTTTTCATCCTATTTTGTCCTTTTCCCTTCTCCCTCCCCCTCTTCCCTTTTAGGAAGATATTTAGGGTTTCTGGGGTTATAGTATATAATATTCTTACAATATATATCTGTTTTATATGTAAAATACATATATTTTTGCTATAGCTTTGGCTGCATGTTTCGTTTTTTTCTTCCCTCTCTGGGAAGCAGGCCTTGTTGTCAAGTCTGGGGGACTTGGGGGGAAGCCAGCTCGAAACTTGCACAACAGATCAAACCAAACAGTGTTGTAGAAGAAAAAATAAGTTGGTTCTAGGCTAAATCTGAAGTAAACAACAGAAATTCCCCTCCTTTGTTGGCTTTACCCCCTGTCTAGACCATGCTCCTTGATACACCAGTGTGGTCAAGCGACTGTGAAGAAGATACATTTATTTCTAATGTTATAGAGAAGAGATGCACAAGGGTATAGAATATTCAGCTAAAACACTGTTCGAAACCTTGTATATTTCTGATGCCTGTTTTAAATATCCTCTTGAAGTAGTGGACATAAAAGTCCTACTATATTTGATACACTGTCTCATCACACATGTCATATCATACAAGTCTTATACTGCTATGGACTGAAATTGTAAAGTGTTCTTGTAGCCCTTATTAAGGGAATATCAATCAAACTGGGCCTACATTTGAATGAAATATAATTGTGTGGAAATGATATGCAATGCAAATCAAATTTCATTTCAGGAAGAAAGAATGAAATTTTATTTGGTGATTGTTCCTCAAAACAAATGAAACTTCCATTTCTATCACATAATCAATGCCGTTGACTGTTGTAATAGGTTTAGATTATTTATAAATTATACTTCATTCTGCTTTCTTTTTGTGTCCAGACATCAAAGGTAGAAGAAATGAAGATAAGCCAACTGTCCCCTGGGGCTTGCACTTGTGGCTTTTTAGTCCTAAATTTAATCACAGTAAATAGGAGCAGTCTTTTTTGTGTTGCAGTACACAGGCAATCTTCAAACGATGTATTTCTCAGAACACAGGTATTGTATGCAGAGCTGAAAATGAGAAGATAGCTTTAATTTGCAGGCAAAAGAAACCCGACAAAGTTCAGTTTGACAGTCAATTTCATGACAGTCAATATTTCATCTTGTTGTTACAGAACTAAGCCATTATGCTATATCAAAGCCTAAAGTTGTCGAAAACTGAATTCCTTTCGGATGTCTGCAAGGCAATAAAATGCATGTTCCGGATAACATCAACAAAAGTGTATTTTGTGCAGGTAATTGAGATCTTAGATTTGTTGTGAAAATTCAATGCTCATTATACATCAGGATTTTCCATTTCTTATATATGTTGATGTGGGCTACTGGCAACATCACATTGTGCCACAAAAAATACGGTCTGCAGCTTTTAGTCATGTGTGTTGTCCCAGGGCATAGTGCCACATGGTCCCTTAGGAGAAAAAAAAATATAGGAGAAAAGAACACAAGGTCAGACCCCTAGGGAACATTTAATATGTATAATACAAGAGTATCTTGTATTCAGCCTGCCCTTCTTACTTGTCAACAGCTTTGTGTTCAGTATCTAGACAAGACTTTCGTCTGCCACATTTGGAAAGAACAGACTTGATCTGCATAGTTGTGGTACAGAGGGAAAAATCTCTATTTATGCCTTGCAGGAGGTACTAGGTATTTCATAGAATCATAGAATCATTAAGGTTGGAAAAGACCTCTAAGATCAAGCCCAACTTCCAGGGAGGGTGATTTCACCCCTTCCCTGGTGAAATGTCAGCCTGTTTCAGTGTTTGACAACCCTTTCACTGAAGAAATTTTTCCCAATATCCAATCTAAACATCCCCTGTCTGTATTGCATCAGTTTGAGCAAGTTAGTGTTAGCCACAGAGGCTCACAGACTCCACTCCAGCAGAGGTGAAGCTGATACACCCCCACAGGACAGGCAAGACGCAGGACTGATGATGCAACACTGTCATCCTTAACTGATCTCCCCTCTAGCTGGAGGCAGGAGTGTCAGTTTGCTATCAAGCCCACAGACAGAAAAGCATGTAATTGCATTGCCCCCAGAGCAACCTGGCTGAGAGATAGTGACTTAAAAAAACACATATCCCTCGCGGACTCTCCCTTGCACCGGATGGAAATGAAGTGACATACATCTGCACCTGGGGTGATCTATGAGCCCAGAAACATCAATGTCATCGTGCCATCAGGTACGCTTGGGAATTATGCTTCTGCTCATTCTTCATCTTCATCCATCTCTTGCCACTTGCCTGCACAAAATGGGTTCTTATTTGTTCCCCAGAGCTAACTCACCCCTTGCACAGAAAGCCACTGTGACTCCTCAGCTTAAAACAAGAACAGAGTGGCCTCCTCCTTCTCCTCACATTTTTAATGCAGGATGCAGAAAAGGTGTTTGATTTGCACATAGCAACACACCTTCTACCCCTTTCTCAAAAGCAGCTTATATGCTTTTTAACATATTTAATCAAGAAATAATTGACACACAAGAGGAATGTTGAAAAATGCAGTCTCGGAAGATTTCACAAACATTTATTTACAGGTTTAAGCAGGTATTATTGTACATTCTAAGTTAAAATCTCTCAAAATTTCTATACGACGTAGTAAAAGTGTGAAAATTAATATTAAGTTCCTTCTATGTACACTAACAGGAAAAGTGATAGCATGAAATTTAGAGATTAATAGGGTTGCTAATATCTGCATCAATATTGCAAATCATGATAGCAGGGCTGGTTACTTATTTCTTGGAAAAAAATAAATCAGCAAACCAATAGCACAATTCGATGAAACAAAGAATACTCCAGACTTGTCTGGCTGGTTTATTTAGATTTCTTTGTGTTTGCCTGGAGGCATACAGGTTCACCACAGAGTGAAAAACAATCACCTTTTAAGAGGAAAACCTAAAATATGAAAAGGATTAATGGAGATTAAATTGATATTATTAATGGAGACCTAAGAAGATGTCCAAACCAAAAGTATTTTAAAAAATGGTATTTTAAATAACTTTAGAAAGTTAAAGAGCACAGTAAGAGCACATGGCACAGAAGAAAAGTGGAAAATAACCCTAACAGCTCTGTTAGTGTTTACAGGCCCCTGTAAAGGCATGGGCATGCTGTCTGGGGAAGTGAGTGCAATATAAAACCATGAAACTTCAGGGTAGTTCTGCTGATCCTTTAATCGCTGCATCCCTTGATCAAAACAAAACCAAAACAGAAAATAAAACACCAATCTTTGACCTGCTGTGCTTCTCTAAGGGCTGCACTGCTGGCATTCACTGAGCAGCAGCCCCAGATCCAGACATGAGAGAGGAGCCCTGCTGATATTGGGCAGTCACCTGTCCCTAGAAGCCCTCAAAGTGTGAAGCCCACTGATCTGTGCCTGTGTTGCTCCATCCCAGAAAAGCATCCTCCTCTCAGCTCACCAAAATATCTCTCCACAGCTGAACAAATTTGTGCTAGCAGACGAAAATAACTCTGCAGGGGAAGTTTACAAGCACTTGCTGGTGTGTATATAAATAAATGTTGCTCTTTCCAAATTTACCAAGGCTATGCACCTTTCACATACCCTAGGGCCCACCCATAATTGCAGAGTCCCAAACACTGCAGTGTAGAGCAGAGATTAAATTAAACTGTGTTAGGAAAATGTCTGGAGTTGGCGTAAGAGAGGAGCGGTGATTTTAGGCATTAGAAACCAGACAATGTGTCAGGGAAGGGCAAGATTTGGTTCAGTGGCAGTTTTGGTGATGTTATGCAGAGTGTTTGCACCTCAAGTCCTCACCTTTGTAAGACAGCTCTGTAAGGTCTGTCCACCTCTCTGTCTCAGTGTTGCTGTTCAGACTGCAGCTTGCTCAGACTAATTCCTTGTGTGCTGTATGTAAAAAACCCTCAATCTGCAGTCAACACACGTTATTTGATGGAAGTTAAATGACACTATGATTTTCTTCTGTGTAAATCGGATCACATGAATCACAGAAGCATTAAGATTGGAAACGACCTCCAAGATCATCAAATCCAACCATCAAATAGTACCAACAGTACCTCCTGATCTGGGTCTACTCATTGAATTCCTGTGATCCAGACTCACTCAGACCCATCCATGTTATGAACATTCCTGTTTGGATGAACTTCTTTCAAACTTTATTTGAAGGAACCTAAGTTCCTCAGGTTTCTGAGAAAATAAGACTTAAATAGCTTTCATTGGCCATAGAAAGAAAACATCAGAAAATTAGTATTTTGGATGATGGAAAAACTCTCAGGGAGAGAGTTTAATATGATAGGGGAATGAGAAAAGCAGAAAAGCTATCAAAGTAATATCACGCTGGAGATGCAATTCAAGGTATCATATCAAGGGAAGTGAGGGCAAAAAGAGAAATGTTACACTTTGAAAGCCACAGAGGCTGAAACACAAAGTATTTGCTTTCATTTGGGGTTAAAATTCACCCACTGTCAAAACATCTGTGGGTAAAAATTGCCTTCATTCCAACCCACCTTAGTGTTTTGTACCTCAGGACAACCCCTGAGCGAGTCTGCAGGGGTAAGGGAAAAGCAGAGAAGGAAAGGAGAATGCACAGGAGTGGACAGGTCTGACCTTTCATTCCTTTTGGCTGAGAACCCCAGTAGTTGTTTCCTCTCTCATTACCAGTACACATTTCTGCTTCTGCCATGAGACGTTGCATTGTTGTTCCCTGCAGTTAGTCAGTTATTTATGGAACATGACTTTCTTCCTAATTTACAGCAGTTTCTCACTGAATACCTCGCTAGCAACCTGCTTATTCTTGCCCATAATTTTATTTTTATAGTCTCTTGCAATAAATGTAAACAGACAAACACTATAAACTTTTACGCCAATTTAGAGATTGAATTCCAAGAGAAATAAAAGAGAAGGAGTGACAGCTTGGTGCTACTGAACTCAGGAGCAAACCTCTGTTCTTCTACCTGAAGTTCATACAACCCATGTCAGAGGAGATCAACTAGTCCACAGGCATGTGACTCACAGGACATATGGTGTAGCTCATGGAAGCACAATAAAAATTACTTTACATAAGTGTGTCCATGTGTTAACTGCCCCACCTTATATCCTTCAGGCCCTTTCTGTCCTCCAGAAGCACAGTAGATTTGATTTTAGTTTTATAGAAAAACATCCAAAGTCTATGAAGAGTTTTTACCCTTTGCACCAAAGGGTTTCTGTGAGATGGGATGGTGTTTCAGCAGAGGCATAGTTACTGAACTCTTCAGTCATGGGTAAACACTTCCCCACGTAGGTCCGTTCATTTCTGTAGGGCCATTTATAAAATAAATTACTATGCATGCAAGGTACCATTAATGACAACTGCTTCCTGCAGATAAATAGTGCCTGAAGGCTAAGAAACCTGGTGGAAGCATTGCTCACTTGAATAAAGAACAAAGCTTGTGTTTAAAGTGTGAATATTTTGTTTGTTTATTCAAGTAGTGTTTAATCCAACCATGACAACAATAAAACTTTTTAATTCTATTTTTCCATCAGTCCAGAGCCATGGTTTGCAAAATGAAAAATGACATTGCTTTAGCAGTCTTCCCCATTTCCCTTTCCTTGTGATGGCTGGCTAGTATCCATGGATCACAGCTGAGTGAATCTGACAAGGGGTGCAAGTGAATAATCCTTCATTCATTTTCATTTTCTAGGAAAATAGTTTCTTTACCTAGTGCTTGTTTCAAACAGTCAACAAAACTGTCATGGAGCCTAGGAAAATGACTTAGCATCAGCTAAGCATGTTCTACGTAACAATACAATAAGCCTCTCATATCACCGCTTCAAATCCTATTTTTAAAAAGAACCAAAACTTTGCATGCCATGGAATCAACGGGGAAATGGGAAGTGTACAGTCACAAAAAATTCATTTGGTATTCATTGTAACAGTGTTTATCATAATATATTCATTTGGCATTCCTGTGGCTGTCACATGTAAGAGTTCAATTATAATGTACACAGCTAATGAGCATATAAAGTGTTCCTGAATCAATATTACTGTGCAACATTTTCTTATTTGCATTATTCATATGCTTCAGGTTTAAAAATCCATCACCAACAAGCTGTTAAAAAGCAGCAACGCATTATAAAAGACACATCTTGGAGGCCTTGCTTTTGAAATCTGTTTAACTGTCTGTCTAAGCAAGCGCTCTGTCACTGAAATATTCCAAGTACTTGGAGAGTTGCCCATGGTTTTCACATATGCCTAAAACCATACTGTTAAAATGTGGTCCTATTATTTCCAACATGGAAAGTGCAGCACAGCATACGAGTCCAGATGGAGAAAGGTGAAGATGAATTAACTTCCTTTCATTTTAGTGGGAACATTTAAACACTTTTGGTCTTCAGAGGAGGGAGTGCCTCCTTGTGATCAGGTTGCAAGGTACCACAGAGGCTGGGTGAGACTGTTGCCAAGGTAAAGCCCCCCGAACAGTAACAGGTAACTTCAACTTTTTAAAAAAGTTTAGCAAAGTCTTGGATCCTGAGGGATAAATGAGAGGAAAAGACTAAGAAAGAGAAAAAACACCTGAAAAAATATTGACTTTGGGAACTCCTGTCTTTCCACCCAGCTCAAGTTCTTGCAACACCTCCCATCGTCACAGGCAAGAAACAGACACCCCCAAAAAGCAAAAAAATAATTGTTCTCTGAAAATCACAAGTAGATAGGCAATTAAAATAATTTAAAAATATATTCAACAAACTTGGCAAGGCAAGTTTGCTTGTTTACTCAAGGTTGATTTTGACAGGAAGGGATCTTGACCTGCAGATGCCCACGTGTCCATGCGGTGCCAGGAGCTCAAGTACGCAACTCAAACTTTAAGCAAGGTAGAGACTATAATTATTTCAATATCCCTTTCTAGTCTGGAAGAAGCCTAGGCTGCACAGAAACCTCTGTAGTTTTGGAGCTCTGTAAATACAAACCAGAAAAAGAATAGAAGAGCTGCTTTGAATGGAAAACACTGATTATGTGCATGTGTGCTTTTCCAACTACTGTAATATCACTTCTTTCTAGGCACCTGCTGCTTCCTACCTAGTTTTGTGCACTGCTTTATACAAGATGTCCAGCTCATCATTCTTTACATTGTTTTTTTTGTTTTCAATGTACATTCAGCTACCCTCATTCTTTTACTTGCACCCTACTTCCTACAATGTTCCTGCGACACTTTAATTTCTACTTTTTTCAAAAGGAGAAAACTGGATTCACACTTACCTTTGCTTGGTGGTATGAGAAGGGGAGCAGCATCATTTTACAGAATAACTTCTGCTTCAGGTAGCTTCCCCACTCTGATGTTCACAGTGAGCTTTTAATGTGGATCCACCTTAAGTCCCCATTTCAGAATCCGTACAGAAATTCTGAAAAGTCAGCGAATTCTCAGCAACGATATCCAGCATTTCAAAGCATATTGTGCATTTCCTTAAATCCTTTTAATACATCCACCCTTCCCACTAAACTCTGCAGCACAAAATTGTTTGAAGTTAGCAAAACAAGATTTTGCTGCAGGTATTTATACAGTCTAAGCCAATAGTCTAGATTTAAGTCCATATAAGCAACCAGTCTAAGAAATTATATAATTTTATGAGCTGAAAATTGTTAAAACAATGGGAAATTAATAAAAGCTTGTCATGACTACAAATATGATTTTGTATTTGGCTGTTACAAATGTGATTTTGTAACTGTAACTTGCTCATATGTAGTAACTTAAGTTGGGTGCAAGAAACAACTTCATTTATATCAGAGAGTTGTTTTTTTCTCCATCACAGTTATCACACTCCCAGCTGTGTTTGCTTAAGCACTGAAACAGATTTGGGCCTAGTAACCAGCTAAATGACAGTATTTCTTGTTTGTTAGAATTTAGAAGCAGCATAATGAGGAAATCTTTATCAGACAGAATTATCGAAGCCTTGCCTTCGTTTAGGTAACACAAATATTTGCATGTGATCGAAGAGAAAGAAAACAGAAAAGAGAATGCAAACATAGATTTTAAAGAGAGACTATAAATAAGATACAGTAATAAGAAATACAGAAAATTAGAAGGCTAAGACATCTCAGGCTCTACGTCAAGGGAGAGCCAAAACCGCATCTACAGTATCTCTTTTCAATCTCTAGTATATAAGGTATATTTATTACAATTTTAAAATATGGATTGGATATAAATATTGCCAATATAAGAGACTGCTTTGGGTGTATTTTAAAGTAATTTGAAGCAAGTTTTTTTACTGCTCTACTTCCCCTGTAAAATTATCATCATACAAAACCTGAGAGATCTCTGAATCCCTGCTGTCTGGCGAGGTGATAAGACTAGAGAGAGCTGGAACTGCCAAAGTAGAAGCACTGCTGTTTTTTTCTTGAGGACCCCAAAGCTGTTTCCATACAGTAGCTGAAATATTGATCACAAATTAGATATACCAGTGGAACAGCACACGTAGTGTGCAAATATACAGTGGGCTTTAAATGAAAGAATCCTAACTGTGTCTACTAAATCCCTTCCCTCCTCTAAATATATTGCTTTCTTGGAAAACATTTCCCCTTTCACATCAGTGATTCTATTGCCAGGTTCTATCTGCTAATCATCTGCAATTCAATTTTGGAGAAAATGTTCAGGTGCTTAAATTCTCTACTCAGCAGACATGCACTGGGTTTTGTTTTCCACTAAAAATTACAAAAGTGTTTTGTAGGCGCTGAAGAAGAGTGCAAATAAAGCTGTTAGCATTTTTAAATGTTTTTCTCTAATCACATAACCGGAAGAGCATCCACATAACTGACTGCCTCTCCCAAGTCAGCAGTCACATCAGTGATCCATGTGACTCTTCTATTACTACAGATCATTATTTGCTCTAAAAAACAATCTAAATAATAATACCTGCAGCTCTATTTTATTATGATGTTATCAATTACAGATTTTTGTTCCTTCAGTGCTTCTAGTATAAGACAAATGACCCATTTGATAAGACTTAAATAAAGGAAGGTAAAGCTGGGTCACAATATCATGTTAGAAAAGCATATGCAGCATGTGATATAAGCTTTAGCACAGTGGGGGTTTAGGCTTTATTGACAAGCCTGAAAACATTATCTCATAAATTCATTGCACAAAATTCCCCAGTAATCAAGGGGTTTGAGTATTTTATGTATTTTTTTAAGTGAAATATGCATATTACAGATTGAAAATAATGAATGTTATGATTGGGAGAAATTACTTATATGTGCTTAAAGCCTTCAGAAAAACCCTTTCATTAAAGAAGATTCATTTTAAGCTAAATATTAAAGAAGTTGAAGTCTCTTTTAGGTAGAAGTCTCTGTTTTGTGCTTTCTGATAGCAATAAAACCCACACTACCATTTGCTTGAATATAAAATACATTTAAACAGAATATAGATGCACAGTGAAGTCCACCTGAGATCACAACAACTCTGTTTAAGGATGTACAATGCTAGAATCAGGGCTTTAAAGTAGTATGTCTATGCTCACCACTTGTTTATACGTGTCCAAATTTGCAAAGCTTTCATCTGACATCCCAATGGAACCAAAGCAAAGTGACACACCAATACTCATACAATAACCTTGGCTAACCTACCTTGACTCTTCTGAAATCCGATAGTGCAAAACCAGACCTTTTTAAGAGCAAATTGCCTTTTCCATGTCTTTCCACTGCTGACATCACTCCAAGACCTCCCTGATAAGGACAGCATAAGGATGCTGAGCATGCACAGCTCCACCCAGGACCTGTCCACCCACGCCTCAGGTAAGTGTATTCCAAGGCCTTTGCTAAGAAGCAGCAGAAGCTCAGCTTTCCCTCTTTTCCACATTTCAGAGCTCTCCCAAAACTAGTGATTGATCCTGGATCTCTGCTCAATTAGTTTGGATTATAGAAGATAATTTTGTCTGCCAAGTATCAAACTGTGCAATATAGGCATGTACATTCAAACTAGTTGGCTGGGTGCCCTTTACAGTAACCTTAATTCATCTTACACTAAATTAGGACATCTAAATCACTGCCACCAAGTCACCAAACAGCTCAGAGGACAGTGAGGCAAAGAACATATTTAATTTTCTAAAAAGCTCTGCTATTTACCTATTCTCTACATAAATTGCTATATCAGTTCCCTTGTTCACTAATACATTATCCCCTTATGTCTTTATTCTCTGTCCATTACAGAAATCTTTCAATAACAATGAGATTCTTTGGATGATATTAGCAAAGAATGGATACTGCCAATGTCCACTCTCATTTTCATTAAATGATGTATGCCTTTTTATAGATCCTATTCTTCATTTGCCCTTTGTGTAATAGTGAGCAACAGGTTTCTTAATTTTTCATGCAGTACAATTTTCATTTATATTTTATTCATTTAACTGTCCTTGTCTATAGGGAACATACTATAGCTATATAACAGACTTCAAGGGTTTATTATTTCTGCACTGAGCATCAGGATAAAGGACTAGAAAAGACAGTTATATTTGAAGAACTTACTGTACACCTTTACATGGTCCTTTGAGAATCTGTTTGCCTCTGTAGACTGGGCTCACTCTTGGAAGAGACCTTGGTTCATCTGACAGCTAAGTACATTTGATTGCCTGTAAAATTGGGATAGCTGTATTGCCTTCCTTCTTCAGATGAGGAAAATAACATTTTACTCAATATTAAATAATTTGAAATGTGTTCTATCAGCTGAAAAAAGTAAGCTTAAACTTCAACTCTCTGATTCAAAGGAGAGGTGAAATTGTACTTCCAATGGCAAATCTCAAAATGTTTGAAAGGTCTGTGAAGAAGGCCAAATGTAACTCAAACTTTACCAAGATGTCTTTGTTCTGAGGAAGACAGGTCTAAGTCATCCAAATTAACTGATGAAGAATAGTTCTCTAATGGTGAAACTGTTCAAACTTGCCAGGAAGAATTTCCAAACAGATGTCACTGAGCAAGAACCCAATACTGGTGAACATATAGCACAGCTCTCTCAGACTGCAACTTTAAGGGACATAATTGCCTGAAGCCAGTTTAATTGACCCATTTTTTCATGGCCCTCTACTATGGAACGAACAGTGCCAGAACCATTGCATTCAACTAAAACTGGAACTTTTCTGCATTTCTGTGTTATGTGCCACAGTCTTCAAGTTCTTCCCTACTGAAAGCAGCTACCTCTGCTTGCTTGCTTTCTTTGTCCACTGGAGTAACATGTGATGAGCCACACAATTCCACAAAATATCATTGATGTCAGTTAAAATTTGAGCAAATATTAATATTTAAAACACCATCTAAAAAATATCCATTTTAATTAGTACATTTGACATATTAAAAATAAGTACTTAAGTAGTGAAAGATTCTGCTGTTTCGGCTGCATTCCACATGAATGATCATTTCTAAATTAAGAGATGCAAATTTAATCAATAGATTTAAAACTTTACATCACTTGAGGCACTCCAATTGCTTCTAATCAGCCTAGTAAAGTGAAAGCAGCATTTGATTGTTTCTTCCCCCCCCTTTGAAAGACAAGCCCACCTTCAGGCTGGATTCTGCTCCGAATAAACTAGATTATCTGCAACTTTTGCTCTTCTTTGTTATTCTCAACAATCAAAAGTGTATTTATAATGTCAGGAAAGCAAACAGTTTATAATCCCAAAGATCATTTCATCATTTAAGAAACTCGAGCAGAATCAACTTCTTCACTTGGATTTTAAAACAAAATTGGTAAAATATAATTCTCACATTGTAATATTTTGTTGCTAATAAGAAATTAAAATTCATGCAATTTATGTGCTTATTAAAAAAAAAAAAATTCTCATTTTGTGAAACAGGCTGTATAAAGCTCTCATGCTTTGGTAACTGACAGTTTGAACCAGAGATGATTGAAAGTTAAAATTCCTTCTTTTCTCCTCCCCGTTTTTAAGTTTCCACCCACATGTTAACAATGTCACAGCTATCTGTTCAAATATCTGCAAGACACCCTGAAATACAGTTCATGCTAAATTTTAGCCTTGAAATACATTTTATTTTTCCAGAATATTCATCAACAACTTATTGAATGTACGTCTGAAAAAGGGCAAGAAAGACTGAAGACTTAGGTTTACCATTTTACATGAAAAATCACACTGACATTGATAGAACTACTCACTTTCTTGATGACTCTTTACATCTGGAATGAGTATGAATTTTTTTCTTCGTATTTTCCAGGATTATATGTGCACAGTAATTATTACATATGCAGTTGAAAGTATCTTAAAATCTTTTCATCTCAATATATCCTGAAGATTTTCAGGCTAAATCTTTTGACAGCATGCCTGAAACCTGTATTTCCTTTAAAATGGACAGGTGGAATTGTAATGGAGAAGAATACAACAGTTTTCTTCTTTTTTTCTTAAAGCTATCTGTGGACAGCGCTGCATGGAAAGCCCCATACTTTCAAACAGAGCAGAGTAACTTCTTTATAAATTCTGGTATGTCACTACCCAGCTATTTAGCATTCAATAGTATTGCATTTATATAAAGAAACTTGTTGACAACATACTTAAATTGTTATTCACCCAATTTTCCCATAGGCCACCAGAATTACATAAATAATTACAACCTGCACTTACTAGTAGCTCGTCCTCAGCAAAAAGTCTGCTTCTGAGTCATGGGCAACAGGATACTGAGACATTCACATGATGTGAACCAGGTCAGCAATCTTTTCTTTCCACAAATTTCAAGGACAAAAATCATATGACACACACTTGAGGAAAAAAAACCTGTGGGCACCGCAACCAAATTGCTCTTGCATTCTTTGATACAGATGAGTCACCCCAGCAGGACTTTCCAGGGCAAAATATTTTTGGACACGGGAGGGAAGCAGAAATTGTATTTCATCTCTGAATTGTACACAGGCTGTTGCATGGTCTCAGCACAGTGACTTCCTAGATCTGAGCTAAAAACAGCCACAGATGTCTAACACCAGTCTTCAGCTAGCAAACAGCATTAGTTATTTTGTGGTGTTGTGAGGACCTTCAGTAACACATTCAGAGCTACCAATGTCTCAGTGCAAGGTAAACTGTGAGTAGTAACTCGCAGGCTGGTGCAAAGGTAATGTCCTTCCCAAACATGCAAACCCAGTTAGGATCCTGACTAAAAAACTGAGTTCTGTCCTACTTTTCATTTCAATACAGCACAATAAGGACAGTTAGGGTTTAGAGTCTCAAACACTCTATTTTTCATGAAATGTTCAACCCAGTTGAGTGTTTAAAAGTCCCACCAGGCTATAGAAATCTTGGCTGAACTACTCGTAGGGGTACTGGAATCTGGTAAATTTATTCCCTAAAGTCCACATCTCATGAATGTCAGATGTTAGGTGGAAAAAATAAATTCCATAACATATTATAGCTTTAGCATGCATCACCAACTCCTCATATAATGAATGGTGCTAGCATGACTAGACATCTAGCAGGCAGCTTTTGAAGGAAAGGCTGAGGCTGCCACTAGAAGTGGGCAGCAGCTATTTTCATATGCAGTACAGACCTTTTCTTCTTATGCTACCAAGTGGGAACTACTTTCCATACCATCTTTTAACATCCTTTGACAAGGGTGACAAAACGCTGCCCAAGGGCTGGTGTGAAACCCACCCCACTCCCTTCTCCTCCACTTAGAGACATTATACAGAGTGCTTGCACACACAGGTGTCGTCACACGTGCTCAGAGAGGGTCACTGGAGGAGAAAATCCAAAGAAAACTAAAAAAGGAAAGCACAGAAAGAGTTGAACTTTCAATTTGATTCAGCTACTTTCTGTCAAGATTTTATTCTTCATCTATGATCATCAACTGCTCTTGGAAGCCTCAAGTCACAGCCCAGCTTTTGCAATGTTGGGTATGACTTGCAGTACGGCTTTGAATTGTTTTTAAAATCTGAAATAGTCATCTGGCTTGCATACATTTTCTTTCATTATCCATTTGGCTACAGTGCTTCCCTGTGAAGCATTTTTGCCAAAGTTTCATAGGTATTCTGTAAGAAATAAGAAGTTTCCAAATTGTCATCTTTCCAAATTGTCATGCAATTCAGAAGGATCATCATTCTTTTCAGAAATTTAATGTGTTATTACTGTGTAAAAATCTATATTGCTTTTATTTTCTTACAATTTCCAACTTGTATGCAATAGTTAAAATTAGGCAGCATGCAATATCTTATTTGTGAACAGAAAGATCATTCAATATCATCTCTAAAAACTGAACAGTTGTGTCTGGGAATCCATATATTGTCCAAAACAGTCAAGTTATGTACTTTTCACTGATTTTGTAGAGACTAAAATGTCAGTTATTTATTTATTTTGCTAGATAATGTATGAGCAATCAGTTATTCTCTGACCTCAGATCCCCTGGGGCACTTCCCATCTGTCAGACATTTCTGTAACTACATGTTCTTTCCTTACATCAGGCTAATGCACTGGGCTTGTACACATCCCTTCCAAACAAAAGGTTGAAATAAAAACAAGAAAGATGCCATATCCAAAAAAAACCCTCACCTTGTTTTCCATGTTCTTCTCCAAAACTCTAGGGCCTCATGGTTTTGACTATCTGTTTGAGCTTTGTAATATTATACATTTACAAGACCATCATGTGGTTTTTCTTCAGTGTGAGTGAAAGCTGGAACTCCACTCACTAAGGCAAAAAAAATCTTTACAATGAAGCAGGACCTCCAGGGATCTCTTGTGACTCTGCAGCAGACCCATCACAAATATGAGCCCTAAGGGTTATTTTCCTCTCCTTGATTCTTTGAGTAGGTAATTTTAATGAAATACAGAGTAATTGGACCTCTTTAAATGGTTAAATGGGGAACTTCCTGGAAATGTTTTCCTTATGTATTTACACAGGATCATCTAAAGTGTAAATATAGTCCCTGGATAGTTAGCTCACATTGTAATGGATTTAATACAGTGGTTCAGATTCACAGTTGACATAAGTGTTTTGCAAATATAGGGCCATTAAAGTCAATGACGCTAAGTCAATTTACACCAGTTAAGGGTATGACAGTGTGTACAGAAGATTTCCTTCACTGGCATAATCATCCTGGCTTTTACAGCTCCATTGGTTGAGGGAGCCTTTAATACCATAGTGGGGCTTCCCATTAGAAGGATTTCTTCTGACATACGGAGGAAATGTATGGGGAGAAGGAGAGGAACTCACTGAATAGTCTGGTTATAATACAGTAGTGTTGAAAATATCTGTATTATAAGAATGTGATGGTGGTGCCTTCACTTTCCAGGTATGTGGGCAACTGACTTGGACCGCCTCAGCTGTTAGAGGTGCCCAGTGATATGGTTTGTATTTCTATTTTGCCACAACATATAGCCATTAAAAGAAGTGTATATCTCATTCAGGCCCACAGATTTAAAGTTCTCTCCCATGTGTAGTAAAGCAACAGCACACCACCCTTGGGAAGAAATCACCATCATAGCTACCTGAGGGCAGGCTAGGAAAGACGAAATTTGGGTCTCATGTACAAGTGTGGCTCTGACTCACCCAAAACAAGAAAAACCTCTAGGAATCATGGCTTCTATTTGTATTTATTTGGTTTGTTGTTTTCCCACAGATAATTTCCTTTCATATTTGTGATTCATTGGTGAGGAGCTAACAGCATCTGAGGCATGGGCCTGAAAGGAGATGTGCTAGGCAGGTAAAATCACAAGTTTGCTGCTCATTTGTGCAATACATCCTTCTGCTTTGAAAAGTAATTCTCTGTAAGCAGAGAACATGAACAGACAAGTAAAATCATCCCTTTTCTAGTTATTCTAAACAGTTTAAAATTTTGTTATTATTTCTTTTTCACTACTCTCCTCTAATGCCCATCTATGCAGAATGTATACAGCCTGAACACAAGGGTACAACACCCAACAGGCACTTCTTAAATATATACAGCTCACATATTCGGCCACATTTTCTGATTTATTTCCTCATGATACTCACTTCACCTAGTCTGGTTGTCATGGCCTGTCCCTATTGCATAGACCTCAGATGAGTTTTCAGAGAAGAAAATTGCAAAAGTTACCTGACAGGCTTTCCCATCACCACCTTGCTTTTAATATAAAAAATATTGAAATACTACAACAACTAAAAAATAATGTTCCTTATTAACAACTTTTATCCCATTATCAAAACAAATACTTATTTTATTCTCTAAAGGCTTTCTTGGTACTTTAAAAAAAAATTTAAAGTATGTTTTTGAAAATTCAGGTTACTGTTTTTTTGTTATTTTTTATAAAAGAACAAAGTCTGGAAACTATTTATATGCCATTGTGAACATAATTGCTCAAATTGTGCTGGGAAAGGTGTTGGCAAAGATTTGGTGGAAATGATAGCACTAAGTACTTGTTCCTTCAGAATAATTTTTCTATGTTTTCTGAATTTTACAACAGCCTAAGAAGACCTCATGGAGGCATTTACATTTTCCTATTGGGAGAACGGGAAATATATTTAGTGTTGAACACAAAAGGAAGGAAATCAAACCCCTACTTACAGCATTGATTAAAAAAGAGTCTCTTCTAAGATTTTTTCATTTCTTTGAAAGACTCAGATTACAAATAATTTTTCTGGAAGTGTTACAAATAGATTTTGAAAGTGTGGGAGTTTGACTTAAAAAAATAATCGCACATTTAGCCCTGTCTGATGTGAGGAAGAGATGTAAACCAAATCAGAGGGAGCACTGTAATGAGTAGAAAACACCAGAAAAGGAGCTCTGATGTGGTTATAATGTGAGAAATAATGGACCTGCTTGAAGTGAGAATATTCCACTTGATATTTTTTAAGTTTACCAGTGGGAAAGTTATGTAATGCTACAAGGCATATGCACCAGTTTCAGTCTGCATTTTTCAACATGTCATTTAAAGCACAGATTGGTACATAACTACTCAGTTTTTACTCATTGCTTCAGGATGCAACTGCATTTCCCTTAATATGCTTGGATAATAAAACAGTTGGTGGCAATTATCCTAATGATTTCAGCCTGAAGATTAGTAACCCTTGTAATTTTTACTCTTGCTAGTATAAATCAGTTTACAAGGGCTCAAAGTACTTGTTAAACTGCCAAAGCATTTTAAGTACTCAAATTAACCTCTAGTTTACAACAGCAATACTTTTCTTATACAAAAGTAATGCTTCTCTACTTTTTGAATAGGAAACATTACTCATTGAAACACTAGTTGGGAACAGACCGTGGACTTAGAGCACCTTTTCCAGAAGGAATGAGGAAATGCTACCCTTCAAAATGAAATTCGGATACAAATGATCCAGGAAAAAATCCCTCATTTTCCTTTATTTTTTAAAGAATGTTCATATTTTGGTATATTCATCATTACTGTAGCAATACATTAATAACACAATAATACTATATATATTATATATATATATATAATTGGAGTAAATGAAGATCCTCTATTTAACATAGTTCAAAGGCACTTAACTTGAAATGCATTTTGCAGCCTCTCTTTATCCTGTAAGTCAGTTCAACAAATTCTGCACAGTATGAGGTTAAGTAACCCCATAACCTGAATGCACAAACACATTCTGCAATGATACCAAGAGTCACTTTTGTAGCCCTAATTTGTTTGTAAAAAATTCCATTAAGGAATTGTTCTCCCTAGTATAATCAATGAAATACAATATATGCATTTCTGTACACATGAAGATTGCAAAGCAGTCAAACACTGTTTTTAAAGACTAGTACACACATACTTGTCCAGTAGTTCAATTTTCTGTTGAACCTCTGTGCTTTTTAATTACATACCCAATTAGTCCATGTCTCTTATCTAGAAACTCATTTAAGTATGAAAAGACTGTTCCAATCCATGATTTTCCAGCACAAAGCAAGAATCAGGGAGCAGACTAACAAGAAGTCTCTAATGGAAAGAAAAGTTAGAGTGAACATTTAGATTTTCACCCACAAGCAGATGCAAGACTGATAGCAGCTTATCTGACAAGTTTATTTAGCTTGCCCTTGCATCCAAGAGACACACTAGATTTGTCAGGCACACGGCAAAAAACATTATTTTCTTTTTGTCAAAATTAATTTTCCTTGCAATATCTCAAAGATGACTATTAGAGGTTTAAAAGTGTCATGGTTTGAGCTAGTCCCCAAATCCAGTTCCCTAGTTCCATCCCCCCTCCCACATCTCAACCTAATGTGAGATGGGCTTTTCCAGACAAAACACACCAGACTCAAAGTGGGGGAAAGGGAATATATTACAATGACTGTACAAATAAATACCATATCACATTATACACACGATCACAAACTATCTCTACCATGACATATAGTATTTACAGTGGATCAGGTCTCCTCTCCCCTCCAAATAAAAGTTCAGGAGGGAAAGAAGGACGGATCCCTTCCAGTCCTTAAGCAGCAGCTCTTCTTCTGTCCTCCATGCAGCAGTAACTGGGTTGTTGTAGCTGGATCTCTGTTCAACATACACAAGGGGGTCTCCAAGCCCCTTGGCTCTCCTTCGGTCCAAGCGAAGGCCTCACCTGTGGACTGCCAGCAGGGACAAGACTCGCATCACCACAGGCATATCACGAAATGCAGGGGCATCTTCGTGAAAGTCCCTTCCTCAGGGGATTCAAGTTCCCGTTTGCAGAGCTCCGTGCCCTGTCTCTCAGGCTGCCACCGCGGCAGCAGTGCAAGGGGGGGGGGAGCCAAGGTCAACTCCCCCCGCATTCCATCTGGCCATCCCGGTCCAGCTCCGGGATGCCCTGAGCTTCTCAGCTCCTCTCTCTCTCGTGCTGCATACTCCAAGGCTCCTCTAAAATAGGAGTCCATGTCCCTCTTCTCCAAGAGGGTCTCCAAGGGAGTTTTGGGGGATCTGGTACAGTCTCTTACCCCAAACTCTGTCTCTCAGCTGCTGGCTCTCTTTCTCCTGGCTCTGTCTTCCAGGAGTCTTCTCTGCGGTGCTGCATGTTTCTGTTGCTCCTTCAGTTCAGGTCCTTATCTCCTGGCTCTCTGCCACCTTCTCCGGCCAGTGTCGGCTGCTGCTCTGCGCCCATGGAGACAAACATCTCCCAGCATAACTACAGGCACCTAGCCCAGCTTTATGCTGTTCCAGGTCCCTGCAGCCCCTCAGCCGGGGCTGGGAGGGGGCCAGAGGCCCCAAGGGGCACAGAGCCCCTTCCTCGTGGCTCACAACATGGCCACCTCTTCTACAACCAAAAACTACAACTCTTCTCTTCCGGTCTGGTTGTGATATGTTTACATTTCTGCAGGAGCGCCCATTGGGCAGAACTTCAAAACTTCCAAGGGTTTCCACCCCTTGGGGTCTACCACTTTTCAGCCTCTGGGGAAAACAAGGCCCAAACCACGACAAAGAGTAACCACACAAAATTTTCTGCAAAATATTTTTCAGCAACTTTACCTTTGTTCTTCTTCTTTTCCTGCTTTACTTAGCTTTTACCATTTTCCAGTTGTCTATAATGTATCTCTTATTCACTTTCCATGATATAAAAACAAAATGGGGGAAACTCTCCTTTCTTTCTATATTCTCCATTTCCGGGTGCATTTTTTGACAACCATCCACTTAGGTTAACTTCACCTCCCTCTCCCATTCATCCCTGTCATAATAAAATATTGACAGGAACAATTTCTTCCAGGAAAATAGGAAGTTAATCGGTAAGTGAAAGCTTGACTCGTTCTTTCATTAAAATCCTGGTGTACTCTCACAACCTGTGTTGTATGTATTTATATGATCACATGAAGTTATAAAAAAATTAAAAGGTAAAGCTACAACCCCAGACACTGGATTTCACAAAGGGATTCAGACTATACCTAATATTTACAAATTACTGTAGAGCTTTTGCAAATGGCAAATAGCATGTCAGATGAAAGTCTCTGGGTGCAATACATGTAGTGTAAGAGGAGGCTCTTTAACAGCAATTAAAGGGGAGAAATGACAGCAGGTTTATATAAATGAGAACAAACTGGTGAGGAAGCCAGGCCTTACATAACTTCAGTATTTCTAAAATCGTGTGACCTTTCTACCTGTTAGGGTTGCAGGCAGGTGAGCAGTGCCTTTCCTGGGATGCACGGAATCAGCAAGTACCCACTATCAATAATTTTTCCCTTCTCCCTCAGTATTCAGAGAAGGATATCCTCAAGAACAAACATGTAGCTGGAGAGAGACCTTGTGTCGCAAAAGTCTTCCCTTGCACAACAATTAGAAATTCTGATTTGTCTCTGTTTTGCCAGGTGGCTTTGGCAGCTCCATGTCAATGATGAAATTTTGATGTTCTGATGATTTTGTCTGGAAAGACCCTCAACATTTTTGTAGTTGTTATATTCTTAGTTGATATTCTCTGCTCAAGGTTCACATATCTTTCTACAGATGCTACACAACTCTGGCAGCTTGCATGCCATTGACTATTATCCTGGCTGGTCCCTCTGTGAGTGGTGTGTTCCCAGGATATTGTCTCACATCTTACACTCTTCGTCCTCAAGCTTGAAAACTTGCATTTCACCATTTCAAAAAATGAGCATTTTTTTCTAAAAGAAACACCTTAGAAAGCAAATTAGACCAGTGTATGTGTATGAGCTACTTTCATAATTATTTACTGTTGAATCAGCCTTAGTGTCATTTGCACATTGTCCCTATATTTTCTTCTAATAGCACTGGAACAAGCTGGTAAAAATTCTCATTAGAAATATCCACAGCAGATGATGATATAATATTAGATAAGGTACTTTTTGCCACCTACTACTTTAGCAGCATGACCGAGCATCTTTGTCTTTTAAGGTTGTTTCCACTAACCCTGTCTCCAGCTTCTAAGAGGTGCTGAATTTAAAAGAAAAAAATCTCAGATATAAGAATCTATCTAATAATTAGAATATTTAAATGGCTAATAGAAAACGTAAGAGATTTTGCAAATTAGCTTTTATACTTGGAAGCTGATGGTAATCAAAGGACCTCAGCAAAAAAAAATATTAAATTGATGAGCAAGAATCAGATGGGGATGATGCTAACAGCTAAATTGTAAGGAACATAGCTTCATACAGGTTTCAGAAAATCTCAGATAGAGTCAAACTGGTTTCTCTTGTAGCCCTTGTTCCTGAGAAAGAAGAAAAGAGGTGGCAGAGAAATAAAGGAAGTATCAAGAAAGACAGACAAATTTGCTGCAACCATTTTACAAGATTTGATAAGAAAGCTGGATCAACTCTCAATTTCCCATGTCCTTTGTCCTTCTTTTAAGGAATTACCACTGAATACTAAGCCTAAAGCACAGAGATGGCCTAAATTGTACTGATACTTCAGTTTTACAGGACATTCCAGGGTAGAAATGTAACCAAATATGGGTGATATTAAGTGACTAATTAAAATGTTAATTTTTGGAGGCTTGTGTAGAGCTGTTGAATGTGATTTTTAAGTGAATGCCAGTTACTTTATTAACCTTTCAATTATACTGCACCAGTAAGTTTACATGAATATTACATGAATAGATGTTAAGGTCAAACAGTATTATTTCATCACATCCTGAAATATTTACATACAGGAAAACTTCTACTATTATTTTGGAAAAATAAAACATACATATAGTGTTTATAAAAACAACAAAGTTATAAAATTTTCCCGTGCAATAGAAGTAATGCACCTTTAGGAAGGTATTCAACAATTCTTGAGGTCTCTTCCAAAGATTAACTCACAAGCTCTGAAACAACAGTGTTCAAAAGTATAGATAAAAGTATATAACAAACCGCTTAATCACTGCTTTGAGTGCAAACCTGAAGGCAACTTTTATTGTGGAAATCTTCTTGCCTTTCCATTAAATTTTCCCTCTTCTGAGCAGATGGGGGAAGGGAGGGGGAATTATTATTTATTACTGATTTAATTAAGCTACTAAGATTACTGGTCCAGTCCACCAGGAAATGACAACTTTGAGATTGTGAATTGGATGTAATCATCTCACCTCATTATTATTTTTGGCATGAAAATAAATTAATTTTGTATATTTTCTGTTCTCATTACTGTACTTGTCACAAGAGGAAACTATCAAAATTCTAATAATACCTGATGTACTTTGGTAATTATGGTACTACGCTCTACAACTTTGACATTTTCAACCCCATTCTTGATTTGCTGGCTATTCCACTCCTCCCTGTCAGGCTAATAAAGGCTGTAAATATGAAATCAGCAAGGTAATTTTCTACAAAATGCAATTGCCCCACTTTATCCCTCTCCAGTTTTCAACTATAGTTGGAAGGGGAGGAAGCAAATAGAAAATTAAGCTGAACTGCACTGATATTAGTGCAATTTAAGGTATGGGATTTTTTTCTGTGCACTGAAGTGAATTATAGGATAAATATGAAATAATATCTATGGATAACACATTAATATTCAAGTCCAAAAATTAAGCTCTTTTTCTGGAAGTAGGCAGGTTCTGCTAATGAAACCAAACCACAATTGCATGGGTTACAACCAAACAAATGTTTTTGTGTTTTTACATGTAGAAACATTTTTATAGATGACTAGAGTAAAAAAAAATCTTGAATAGCAAAATTTGCAACAAAAGCAAAACAGAAAATCAGAAGCTTCAAAATACAAAGTTATGACATTATTCGCCCTTCTTTGTGAATCTGTGGCAGAGAAAAGGACATGAGACAGGCTGCTTTAGCTGTCAGCAGCGTTCCAGTAACACACTGCTATATAACATTTATTTTCAGGTGAGGCAATCATTAAACCTTCTTCAAATCAGAAGATCATTTAACTTGTGAATGGAGGAAAGAACAACACATAGAGAACTGAAAAAGGATTAAAACCATGCTAGACAGCAGAAAATCTTCAAAAAGATATCCCCCTTTTCCTTCGATACCAGCAAAATTTACCCTTAAAGTGATGTAAAGCTATACTTCAAACAGTAAAGTTTTCCAAAAATATCTTTCGCCATCCATACCTTTTTAGAAACGTGTTTCTCCTGGATGAAGGCAGACCTAAACTGACACATGTCTTTGTAATCCTATGCTCTATTTTTGTAACTCCTGGGTAAGTCCAAAAATCAAAATTACTTATGAAGACTATGTGACTGCCCTCCTTCTTCCAGGGCTCTGGGTTGAGTAGGAACATGAAACTTATGCTGAAAAACTTCCACTGGCATCCAGGCACGTTCTTACACCAGCTGAAAGCCTTGAATCAAGTTTTCAAAGCAGTTAAGGGATCAAGCTCCAGCTACATCAGAGAATGTATTTTGATCTATAAATCACAGAAACCAAGATATTTTTTCAGGGAACACAGAGAATGGAGATCACAAAAGCCAGAACAAAGCATGCAAGAGCCAGGGAGAATCATTTTCTCTCTAAAGAGGCACAGCTCTGAAGGGATCCTCTGTCTTTCAGAGGACACCAGATAGAGCGGGTTTGATTGCCTTTCAGATGCATCATATGGCCCCACTTTAAGTCACAGAACACACTTTTGATCTCTAGCTCACTAATCCTCCCAGAAGTCTTCCCTAACTCCACTCACAAACTAAAAATTAAAATGCTTAGTCCTCATAAAGTCTTCTAAGCAAAAAGGCAAAAGCATTAAAGTCTTCATAAATTTTATGAGTTATTATAATGTTACTATGGTGTGTGAAGCCAGGTGCTACCTGGCTTCTCTACCATCATCTTCTTGATCAACACTAATGAGAAGTTTCTTTCTAAGTCTCATAACAAGATGAGCAATCTTGGAGATCAAAAATAAGTAGTTTATTTGGTAAAAATAACACTAGTGAACAGAAGAATTAAACTATACAAATTAACTATAGAAAGACGTAGATGCTGAGATGCTATTTCTAAAATCTACTTGGCACTTAATCAAAAGTATTATTTTAGAATTTGACATCACATTGCAAGCAACTTTCCTAAATGGTACATATGAAGCTGTGTAATGCACATCTTGCCACAGAATTGGGATTTCAAATCACATGAGAGTTTGAAACTCATATCTTCTTTCTTCTTTAAGGATAAATCTGTCCAATATCCCAGAATTAATGTAGATGTCCCATCAGTCTAGAGTTTTCTAGAACATGTTCTCTAATTATAAAATTTACAGCTTTGAGCAAATGCCTGTCGTGAAAGAGCAAATTTTTGTGGAGAAGATAAGGGTTATAGAAATAACATCAGATAAAAATGATGAACATGATTACTTGCAACCACTGAAACAATTTCTATGGAATAGACTCCATGTGGCTAGAAAATCTGATTAAAAAAAATATGGCAAATTATTTTTGTAGATATATTAATCATTTGGAGCTTTTAAATCAAATGAAACAAGTCTGTGGAGAAAACAAAACTAGTTTCACTTAAATGTAGAGCAATATTGTCACTGACCTTAATAAAATCAGTGGGTGTCTAACATGATTCTGCTGTGTTGGGCTTATTATTTTGTCTAGACAAAAGGCGAGATCATATCTGTAAGTCACATAACAGTTTTGTATCTGTTAGGGAACAATAGTACTAAGCAAAAAAGATTAAAGATAAATTGCAGCAAAGATTTGCTTTTTTCTGAGGGCACATGACCTATGCAAGAAAGATACATATCTGTCACCTCATAGAAGAGACGTCCTCTGACACCGTTAGCAGAAATAATTATCAAGTTATACTTTAGTTGGCTTTTTCCTTCATATAGAAGCTATACAAAGTTTCATTTTAAGCAGTTTGTAAATCCCAAATTTGCAGGCTGGGCTGTGCTGCTTTTTAAGCCTTCTAAACAATCAGAAATTCATTAGCAGCTTACTTTTTCCCTGGGATCCAAAAGCTCTGAGGCAGGTATTAAGTACTCCGACTTTTAAGCGTTCAAAACAAATTCACAATCTGTTCCATATTTACTAATTCACTAAAGTTTGATGGTCACTTGAAAGCAGATGTTAGGGCTTTCCTGGTAATGTAAACATCTGTGTTTGCTATGAATAAGCAGAGCTCTTCTAATACAAAAATCATTATGAAGGAGCAAATAGAAACCTTCAAAGAACTTAATAAAAATTAACCTGTTCTAAGTAATGTATTTTTGCAGAGGTGATCTGAATGCTAGTTCTTTCCAGGAGACCAAAGGAAGCCTCAGGCTGTATTTCCAGACAGTATATAACAGAAAAAAAATAACAATTACATAAATATGTGTGGATTATTAGTGGTTGCCAAATAGATTCATTTGATATTTTTATGATCCAAGTGTTTTCCATTTAGCCAGCAGACACTGGTAATTTTGTTCTGCAGAGAAAGCCATAACAGGCCAAATAAACAATAAAGCTGTTCTGCCCTTAAGGTACAGAGCTTTTCCATACTGTTTCCATTTGAAAGTTGATTCAGATTATGAACCCCCTGCTGACACTGATACCTCCACTCTCTCTCTCCCTTCCCCACTCTTAGTCAAATTGTTGGGTCAGCACTTGTACTTTTACTTTGATTATGAGAAGTCCCTGTGGAAAGATACAGTACATTCTAAAACATCTTTATTTTATGGTCTGCTGTGAGCTTACATATTTGAGTGCCTAATTTACAGGCATGCTTAGGGAAGTGTTGATGCAAAGAAACCAGCTATTCATACATAACCCAGATCAAAGTGGTGCTTCTCAGTAACGCGCTTTATAGCATCAGTTAAATAATTGAGAAAAAGTCTACCCCAAAACATCTGTAAGTAATTTAAATTAAATTTTAAAATTCATGGCTGACTTTTGCATTGCTTTGCCTTTCTGCCTCTCCTGGAGTCTGGGTTTTGTCAGCAAATGACCCTGTGCCCTACCCGGCGTGCAGGCCACCTGAACGATGGTGTTGATGCACACACAGCCTCTGACCGGGGCAGATGTAGAGAAGTCCTTTTTCATCTGATCAGAGACTACACAAGGCACCAAATTTAGGTGTCTGTGCCCTGCCTCTCAGCTGTGCTCAGTAGCATGGGCTTACCATGGCCTTGGCTGTGCTTAGACTACAAGAATCAACTTTTAGCAAAGGCAAATCCACTTGCACCTGCCTAAGATACACTGCACAAAGCCTATCCCATTACTGACATCTCCATAATAGAAAATAAATGTGAAGAATCAAGATAGGTGCCTTAATGCAGATATGATTCACCAGCTGAAATGCCTTTTTGGACTTGGGGATCAACGTGGTTGCAAAGAGGCATCAGAACAATAGTGATGGAGCTCAGCATGAGCTGCCTCTGTGCAGACGGCGCCATAAGCCTGCAGAAACAGCCATACCATTTCTATTTACACTATCTGGGCTTTAGAATGTTCTGCTGTACAGTTCTTGTTCCTGCATGTGAGAAACAACCACCTCTGTGGGCAGCCCTGAACAGCAGAGAACGGATTCAGCTATCAAACAACACACTTGTCATTTTTTTCCTTCAGAGGGGAATATTTTAGCTGGATCCCGGTTCATTCACTTTGTAGTATTGCTTTGGGCAGGAACCATCAATGGGGATGAAATATTTTAACCTAATATTGCTGCCAAACACTTTTTAATCTTGAAAGACACCTTGAGTTATGGTTTTGATTAAGTTAATATTCATATATTCTTAAAAGATGTGCTCAGCACTTTAGGATTGCTCAGCATGCCAGATTAAGAAATTAACAACAAAACCAAAAATTTTAGTGATGTTGCTGTTTAGCAAGCCAACAATAATCCCAGTAATGATACCTCAGGGGAGTGAAAGATTTACTCCTTGTGTATCAGGACTGTAAGTCATTACAGGACACAGTACAGTCCACCAAGAACTAGCAAGGGTTAGGTCAGAAATCACAGCATTTGCAGTAGAATTTATGAACAATTGTTGAAATGTCAAGATTTTCTTTCACAAGCAAGAGCTTCAGATGGACTAAAAAAATGGTTGAAATTTTCTATGGTTTAAAATGTTCAGTAACCGCAGTATGTCAGGTGGATTTCCACATTTGCCTTAAAGACTTTGGTTATATGACTTTCCTCAAAATAAGGAAGAATGAAATAAAAGCAAAGAGATACAGTTGTGTGAGAAACTGAAATGTTAAAGATTAATGACTCAAAAAATTGGCCATTTGCAAAAGCTGTGGGTATTTTCCTGAGGCCAGATTTGCACCCCACAACAGAAGGGGAGCAGGAGAGTTTTTTGTGTGCAGTGGGGAAACCTCTGACTGGCATAAGAACAGCCCAGGTGCAGGGAGTATCAATCCACCACCAGAGAATAACCAGGACAAACCAACCTTTGTTTAGCAACACACTGGGTTTTGAGCCAGACAAGGGAGAAGGCAGATAAGGTGGGATAATTCTTTTTATAATGCCAATGTCCTTCCTTATACAACTGGCTCAGGTATAAAATACCCTCTGGGGGAAGTATCAGGACATTCATGCATAGGCCTGAAGGTGTTCATCCCTTCTGATAGGGCATAACTGGCTCAGTCACAGCGACTGAAAAACATCGGCCATGTCTTAGAAGGGCTCATAAACCATCAAAGACCCCCAAGGTACCCCCAGACTCATTTCTGGGGCCTTCCACCAGAGGACTGAGCAAGATCCACAGTGTTGCAAAAGACAGTGTAAAACTGCCCCCACCAGGGGAGGTACCTGGGTGTTCCCACCTGAACCTGAAAGCACATTAACCCACTGAACTTCCCTGACCCTTGACAGATCAAGACTGTGACTATCACTTCAACCAATGGACACCTAAATTGCAACAATAAAGTCTTATCACTGGATCTTTCCTCTTCGCTGTCTTGTCCTTTCTTTCACTTTCTTTCTTTTCCTTATATATTTTAAATGATAACTTTATATTTGTATAGATAATAATCAAAATGTCTACATACCTCCTTTCCATTGCAACCAGATTGTTCTAAAATAAACCTGCCACATATAGATATATTTAATATGTATGTCTGTGTGTGTGTGTGTGTGTGTGTGTGTGTGTGTGTGTGAACCTTGAGCATTCAGTGTCATTTCATTCTTATCTGCCCCAAGGGGTCCATTAATAAGAACCTCAGATACCTTTGCCTTCAGGGGCAGATAGTAACAAGTAGGCATACCAGTGATGGAAGTAGAGTGTACTGAAGCTTATATTGATTTAAGTAGCCCAGTTTCCAAATATTCTATTTCACTGTAATTCTAAAACTATAATAAATCCAGATTGTCCTGAATGGTTGTATATAACCCATAATTTTAACTCTATATATATCAAATTTTTATTGAAGCTGAAAAGTAGAAATGCAAGTTATCCTAAAGAGTATGAAACCATCTTGCAAGCTCCTTTCCTCATGAACTCATACTGACTTGAGTGAGATTATTATTGCTATTGATTACTAGAAATTACTATTGCCATCTTCTGGTGCAATTGAAAATTGGAAGTTCTTCTCATTAAAACATGTGTTGAGATTGCTATCTAGTGCAGGGAAAGGTACTGTTCCTTTTGGAACTGAACACAGAATGCATAATGGGTGTGGCTTTCCTCTAAATAAATAACTTTGTGATTTTGCTCCACAAAGCTGTTTTGTGAACTTGATCAAGCTTGCTAAATTTCTGAACCTGAAATAAAATTCTTTTTGGATAATTTAATGGTTTGGTGTGCTGTGTTTGGCTAAATTTCTAAGATTAATAGGTTTCTATTATCAATTCAACAACAGTATCTCCATACTATTATTGATAAAAATTACCATCAACCTTTTCTAGGTTTTCAAGGATTTGAACTCTGTGCCAAAAACAAACATACAGTAGCTTACAGCTTTGATAGATAATAGCCAAATGTCTGATGCCAAAAGCAAATGTTCATAGTTCTAGAACAAAAAGTAAGGAGGAGATCTTTGGGCATATTCAAAACACCTTTTGGGCATATTCAAAACACCTTTGTATAATTTTTAGCCTGACTATGAAAAAAAATACAGACCAGCCCACTAATGAACAATCCACTTCTCAAAATTAGTCACACGGATAATAAAACCCACCAACTCAGGAGTTAAATCTTTTCATATAAAAGGCTGCCAGAACTGTAATACATATTCCAGGGTAAAGGATATTGACACATTTTTAAGTATTTTATAAATATTGCAAGGCTTCATGGCTCCAAAGTAAAATGAACAAGTTTCATCCTTGAAATAGGTCAATGAATATCTAGTCAGTAAGGATTGAATCACCAGGGAATTTTACATTATCTGATGGCTTTCTATCACTATATATAACCTTCCACCTAAGTACAACTTCCATGCACCGATTGCTTTGTGAAATTTGATGGCCTGTGTTATATACCCAAGGTGTTTTCAGGTTTTCAATTCTGCACATCTGTAAACTAATTATACAGAAGGGAATGAAATGTGCTTGCTTCCCTGCTTAGGTTCAGTAGACTGATTTCAGAGTTTTGAGAGACTTAAATTCAGGACAAAAAATAAACAGGGAACTTGTTAAGGACCCACTGGGAGTTTTCCACTAAGTGCATTAGATATGTTCCTTCATTTATAGGTGGTGCTACTTAAAGTAAATTCTTAAATTACTGGAAATGATTCAGCAATGAAAGAAGTTTCTATTGGCTCTAAAATTAAATATATAATACTCTCAAAGAAGTGTGGGGGAATTAAAGGGGAAATGAAGAGGAAAACCCACATAGGATTATAAACTGTTTCTTTTTTTTCTTTGCAGATCTAATATCAGACTAGAATAAAAAAAATAGAATCATTAATATGCTTACCTAACTACAGTACATAATACCTTAATGTTGCAGGTGCTCTATTTACCCAGAACAAAGATGCAGTCTTGCTGAATTATTGGCAGGGACTGATCCAAAAGCTTCCCAATAGGAGGAAATCATGAGATATACAAGGAGGTATCTACCTCCAGCCCATTTGGGGGAGACTACTCAGCCTAGGTGCTTCAGTTCTCCTCAGGACATCACCATGAGGCTTGAACAGGAACTGGCTTCCCTTTGTCCCACTGCAAACCTAAAGAAAAAACCAAAGAGGTTGGCTGAACTGGTCCAAAGAGAGCCTTTCTAAAATTTCTTTCTTTTTCCCTGTGCTGAGGACATTGTAATACCATATGGCAGGGGGCCAAGCTAACACACTAGGCTGTGTTCCAAAAAAAAAAAAAACAAACCTGTCTTGGATGGTTCTGAGCCTGTCATTCTCCCTCCCTTCTCTCTATGCTTCCTTAGTGTACTCTCAAGAAGTGCCATCCTTTGCCCCAGCTTCTGCACCCCAAAATGCAGAAAGGCTGAAATAGATGCTTCAGGGAACAGCAGCCCTTCTTTGAGCAGGAGAGGAAGCAGTAACTTTCTAGAGAAGAAAGCAGAAGTGGGTCTGTGAAGAATTATTGGTCATATGGCAAGAGCCTTGCAACCTGAATTCGATTAACTACATAGATCTTTTACCCTCCATAAATTATGCATTAGCAGGCAGCCACTTAACTGATACTCTTGAGTTTTAACCAAACTCCATTAAAACTGAAGAACAGAGCAAATTTTTTCTGTCCTTCCTTTCTGGAACACTTTCACTCTAAGGTTACTTCTGAATTTTATCCACTATCTGCATACTCTGGGTATTTACTACTAGTTCTAGTCCAATTCTGATTCTGTCTTGCTTATAGTTTGTAAATGTAATATAAAGAATATGCAGACAATTAGTTGTATTGTTATGATGTTGTTTTAACCTCTTTTACATTTATTTTCAGCTTCTGGTGTCAATTTCATTGCTTGAAGTGACAAAAAACAATCATGATTGTTATGCTGCTGCTGCATTAATATTTATCTTTGCTTTCTTAATTCATATATATTTGTCATGGCAAATGTTGTACTGGCCCTTTATACCATGGATAGAGGAGTTCTGAAATGTCATCCCCCGGTTCTCAGACATCATTCCTTTCCTGGTTTAAACCTCTAATCAGCCTATCTACCTTCTGCACTGACAGCCCTGGTCATACAATAGTTTGGGGAGCATTCACCCACCACAAAACAGGGGACATCCTGAGTACTCAAGAACTTTTTTAAGAGCCATTCATTTTTTATTATTATTGAAGCAAATCAATTACTCTAATTTTAAAGTTTTGCTGGATCTGAGTCAACCATTACTCTTGCCTATCATCCGCCAAAGACACATCAAACAAAAATTTGAAACTCTCACTGATCCCAAATATTTTGGCAGCCATCCACCAGCCTCTAAAAAACCTACTTAATTTTTCATGGCAGTCAGGGGTTTCTGAAAGTTAATCTATTAGAGACAAAATTACTTTCAAATCAGAGTACGCCACACAATTACTTTCAAATAAGAATAAGCCAGTGACTTGAACCCTTCAAAGCAGCACAACTGGAGTTGAAGATAATGTTGCTGGAATAGGTCTCCAAATGTCCCCATTGCAGCAAAGGAATGTGCAGGTGGAGCAAGACTCCACTGAGCTGAATGTTTGAGAAATTCAGAAGGAAAAGGTGGTTCCTGTTCAGACTTCTTGATTTCAGCACTGACTTTGCAGTCATTTTAGGAGAGAATTGTTACTTCCCCAATTCTCAGGTTACTCTTATATAGCAAGGAAAAACTAATGTCCATTTTAAGTACCTTGAGATCCATGGCTGGGATGTGTTCCTTGTAAGCAGTTATTACTTAGAAATGACAATAGAAAACCAGAAAACGTTTAAAAAATAATAAACCAAAAATGGATGACTTCAAAAAGTATTTTTTGTTACTCTTCACTCCCATGCACAACAAGGTATGACAGCAGCAATGGAAAGGTTTTTTGAGGCTTTTTGTCCACCAAAAAAAAAAGTCTTTTACCATCTCTTTTTTTTTACAGTTATTAGTACACTTTCTACTTAATTTTTAAGAGATTAATTCCTCTTATATTTATCATTTTTATTTATTCCATTTTAATGACCTTTTCTTTGCCATTAACCTTTTCAGTGATGTAAAAAAAAGATCCCACACCTTTGTCAAGGTCTGGTCTAAAAGTCATTTTCCTCTGCCCCTGACTAGCACTCTCTTCTAAGAGAAAGCAGAGGCAGAAACACAGTTTTCACAGATACGCCCCAAATGTCCATGAAGATGATGCACGTTTTCCTCACACCCCTTAGAAACCTCAGCTCTCACTTCTACCCATAAAATCAGGGATTTAAAGGAGGGATGGAGACTTGCCAAGGCTTCAGCCATTTCGAGGGCTGAGATAGGTCTTATCATTTTGTTTTACTTCACTGATCCCTTGCATTAAACAGGCAAAGACAACTAAGGTGAGCAGAGGAAGAAAAGCAAAGAAGTCAACTTTGTGCTGTTTTCCTGGGTCTATGCAGCATTTTGACAGCCTTATGAAGAAAGGTCATTAGGATGCTTAGGGCATGAGACTGAAAAAAGACAGCAGACCAATTGGAATTTAGTAGAAATTTGCTAGCACACATACACTGCCCCCTCAACATCTTCTCAGATCTCCTCTGGTGGCCACACCTGGTTGTCTTCTGGCTTTTTTATTCAAAAGAGATGCTTAAGGAGAAAACAAGTGTGGGATAAAAAATAAATAAAAATAAATAATTTAAAAATAAATAATAATACCATTTGCATTCGAGCAAAATCAGATTTCCATGTGGAGAAAGGAGAAAAATGGAGGCATTTGGGACTTTAAAGACAAGAAACAATTTACCTACATACTGTAGTGTGTTCCTCTTTTCTATGACTGCGTTGTAGTGGTTTTCTCTTGCTACTGAATACTTTTAGGTAGGAGCTGCCCTTTAAGCTGCTCATTTAAGACTCTGTCTACTACTGAAAAATAAGTTTTGTGAAGAAATGAAAATATTTTGTTAAATAAGCTGGGTTTAGAATTTGAAAATTCATTGGGGAATATTTTGCCATTCTTATCAATGAAAATACTATTTTGTACATGACATTAATAAATGAAAACAAGTCCTCTGAAGTAACTTTTACAAAAGAAATAATAGCCAAGTATTATATAAATGTAGCTGGTATGGTCTTTACTCTAGAAACAAGATTCACTACAGTAAATTTAGACAAAGATTTTTTTGTAAAACATTTGGAGAAATGTGCATATGATGGTGGTTTCCATCTCTGTAAAAATAATTTTTTCATAACCTTTTTCTGGTTTATTTTACTGAAAACCCTATAATTTTTATCAAAAATCTTGTTGCATTCAAATAAATATTTAGCAAGAGAACAATAAATATTTTATGTTAATATGTTAATAACATATTGCTAAAAAGAAGATTCAATGTTTATCAAAGAAAAGATGACACATAGAAAGTCAGGTACATTTTAAATAATCCCAGTTGCTGTTTTGCACATAGAAGCCTTGAGAGTTTGGTTCATTGAAGGGGCCAGGGAGGGGTGCAGTTGTTGGGTTTTTTTTTCTATAAACAAATGTAATATGGGTTCATGAGAAGTCTAGTATGAACTTCTGTGAAAGGAGAGCTGCTTTCCTTTGTCAGTTGGTGGTACAGTTATACTCATATTTGGAATCTTATGTGGCTTACGGTACTGGAAAATGGTATTACTGTGCAGAGTAGGCTATAAACAGACATTAATCCTTTTTATATGTAGGCTTTGTCCAACAGAAAAAAATATGGGTTTAGGTTAAAAAAAAAATAAAAAAGAAACTTTCCTGGCCATGTTGTCACTATTGATGCTCTCTCCCATAAAAATACATTTTTACTAAACAGCACTTATTCAGTAAGGTCAAAACTTGTGAGTAAAGTACATTGACAGTTTTACTTTAGAAATAAACATTGATAGCTAATAGAGATCTAGCATCACGGGAAGAAGAACTGAAGCAGCAATAATCAGATGAAATTGCAATAAGAAAAAATAAACCACAAAGTTAACACACTAAGTTAATGTTCACTATAATAATTAACAAACACTTTAGCAAAAGTGAGAGAGGGAAAGACCTTGTTTCAATATAAAACAAGTACAGATGTTTCAAGACTGACAATATCAAGTGCATCTTCAATGGCAATAAGATTTATCTGTGCTCTCTGGCAAATTTCTCATCATTTTCAGTCCAAATTGTTTCCTGTGGGTCCATTTCCACAATCATAAGCTTACTAAGAGTGTGAGGTATTTTTCATTGAAAGAAAAATAATTTATCATGATATGACAGTCACAGAAATGCTCTGTTTATGATTTGGCTGCTATGCCTTCCCAACACAGCTTCAGAAATAGGGACAATCTGTTGCTGACTGGGGAGGAAAGAAAAAAAGCATACCAGAAATGAAGAAAAAACTCCAAACTTTTTATTCTTGTAACAGCTTCCTTATTCTCTATTTTTTATTGTCTTTCTATACTCACTGAACTCTCACAGATTTGGATTCTCCTTGGCTCATTGCCCAGACATGCTACGAGCTCACTGATGTTCTCCACAGCAGGTTTTTGCATCTTCTGCAAATAATGCAATCTTTCCTTTCCTTTTCTCTATCTGAATTTCACCTTATTCTCCCTGATAATTTTCATTTTGGGAGTACAGTGGCTGTGCATTTGGGATGCTATCATGTGCATTGCTTTGATCAGACCTGGGGGTGGTGATGGAATTTTTGGCTGAGGTTTATTTCTTCTCATTTTACTGTTCAGAAAAGTTGGCTGGATTGGGAATGGGGTTTCGCCTTCTTACCAGGAATCCAAAAGATGAGCCTGGACAAAAACTTTCTGCTGCAATGTGGGACGACTGCAGGCACCAGTTCAATAGTAAACCCAGGTCCTTGATAGACTAAGATTCAGAAAGAGAAGTCTTTCATTTTCTATTCTTACATGCAAAGGAAGTAGAATAATAAGGAACAACATCAGTGAAATATAAAAGTAGAAGAGCTGGAGTTGCCCTCTGTCAAGGGATTAATACTGTACAAGTTGTCTGCTTGTTGCTAGATCTGAAATTAGATAAAGCTCTTGATTTTTTATTATTATTAAATATTTTTCCTAATCTGCCAAAGATGACAGTATGCTGCAGGTAAAACCCCACGTACAACTTATTTTACACAAACCAGTATTTTTTTTCCCTTGCATTAGTCCTGTAGATCAAACACTTCAGAGTTAACTACTTTCTTCCCCTTCTTGTGCATAATATTCTCTGAGCTGCCTGCAAACCTCCATGAACTGTGATTGCTATCGGCAGAGGCTAAACCCACAACCATCAGATCCCAGGCTTTGTAGCCTCCCATCACCACCTACTTTTGTGGTCTTTAAAACCTACCACCCCTGCAGCACAACTGGAGGCCTAGTTTAATTAATCCTTTTCAAAAAGAAGCCACTGGTTTGTTCCGACTTGTTTCATCCCCTACAAAGCGTAAAGCTGAGGCCATACTCTCCCGATTACCACAACATGAGAGCACGGACTAACACCAGGCCATCTGGCTATCTCATTGTATCTTGTAAGCATGAGCCTAAATGAAATGTTTCTGTTTGTGGATAGCATGCTTTTAACAATGAAAACACCAGCTGATATTCACCAAACTGGTAGTACATTAAAACTTTATAATAACAAGCAAACTCATGCTGACAAGCACAGTCTAATAACATTCTGTCATTCATCATAATTAGGAGCTTCTGATAAATCTGATGTTCCGTTCTTTGTGTATATATCCCCTCACTTTCCCTTTAAGATTTAGTTTTCTTCAGATATCATTAGTCAATTGTGTTCAGACAAGGGAAATAGAGAACATAGACAAAAAACCATGTTAATGCTTCCGTGAAGTGGATCACACTGAGTACATATCAAAGAAAACAAGCAACCATTAAAGGCACACATATCCCAGAGAAAAAATACAACTTTTAAATCCTTTTAATTTAGTGTTATAAAGGATTTACATCCTCTTTTTACTCTAGAAATGAAAAAATTTGATAAATTATTCGAATAATTTGTATAAATATTTGTAGATAAGAGAGATTCCACCCTACCAGGAGGCATCAGAGGTTTTGATCTACATTCACTCATACTGATCCACCTGGGACACATTCCTATAAGTTTAGGGAATGCTATCAAGCATAACCCAGAAACTGTATCATCACCATATTTTAGGATGGTATGTTTATGGGAAAAATATACTTCTTGAAAATATTTTATAGACTTTTCTCAAGTACTAAATTTAAAAAAAAAAAAAGGAAAAAAGAAGAAAGAAAGAAAGAGAGAAGAAAAGAGAGAAAGAAAAAAGTAGGAAAAATAAAAAGTTATATATACCCAATCTACAAAAGTTGAAGAATCTGGCTTGTGAGGGAGACACAAATCCCTAGTCTGTTGGGATCCAATCTTTGCAGACTCAATTTTCATGCTGGATTAACTCCTGATGATGACTTCAAAAGGACCAGGTTTTCACCTCAAGTGTTCAAAGCAAAACTGAAAAGAAAAAAGCCCACACAAGACTCCCCAACCTGTTTTTGATGTGGAGTGTGCTGCAAAGGATGACTGGGACTTGCTGAGCAGCCCTGATCCTCTAATCTACATTGTTCAAGAAAATGACTTTGAAATGCATTTTGTGGTGTAGAATTATTTTGTGGTGCAAATGATTACGTAACCTGATGTAACCTCTTATATAATTTAACGTGTAATCATCAGATTCTGTACAAGGCAAATCTAGCTAAAATGTGTGGAATAATATCTTGTTTACAGCATCATATAGATTTGCAAAGAGATGTCTGAGGTGTACTCCATGTACTATACAAGTGTACACAGTTTCAGGCATAACTTAGCTACATATGTTATAACGATTGTTTTTCTTATATATCTCATTCCAAAGCTTTTGTGTACTTTTACCTTTCTGTGTTTTAGTTTTATTGTCATGTTTAAAGCCATATATCAAGCTGAGCTTCATATTTAAGCCCAAACATGGAACAGGTGCACCTTTATATTTTGATAGGAAACATTAGACTCTGCATCAAGAGCTGACTAAAATATTTTCAAAACAGAGTGCTTGTTACAGGGGAGCAAATTACAACAACAACAAAGAATCACATTTCCCATCTTTCAGCAAAGCAGAGGCAGTAATGATTCTTCTAATGGTAAGATGATAACTGTCATGTAATGTTATATCATCTTTGCTTGGAGGTGCTTGGTATTTTCAGTTTTTAGCACCTTTTTGAAAGGTTACACAACTTATAAATTAGGTACTATACAAAGTTTGGGTGAGCAGCCCAAACTCAACACTGAGCCAGGCACTAGAAAGTTCATTTCATGTCATAAAAATGTTACTGAAGATTCCAGCCAGAAATCAAACGGATACCTAATGATGAAAGGTGATTATAATCTTGAAGATTAAATGCAGAAATGTTTCAGAACACAATTCCACATTTTCTAATGAAATGACAAAGTTGTTTCCAGTTTGGAAAGTGCTTTTGACAAGGCTCTGCATTTGAGGTTAATGTCTGTTTCTAAAGGGCAAACGTTATAGAATAAAAGTTGGTTCAGAAAATTACAGACCAAATGAGAAAAAACAAATGAGTAGTTTTAAATGGGTCTATAGAACAGTAAATAATAGGGAATCAGAAAAACAAATATTTTTTCATTTAAATGCTAATATCACCTTTGTCTTCTAGAAATAAAGAAAATTAATAAGAACAATCAAGCTCAACAACCAGTAGCTACCAGCAGGATATTCACCACTTTGTAACCAAATGGGACATTTCATAGCTATGAAATTTTGCAGCTATTTGTCCTGAACTAAACAACATCCCACAGTTGTTCCTGTTACTGGTTTTCTCTTCTCCATTACCTTAGGGTGAAGCTGAAATATCCAGTGTCCTCTCTCACCCAATAGCCTCTGTTGTGGGTACTCAGGTGCATCTTCACTAACTGATGGTGTGGATGCAAAATATATCCCTTTTCAGAACAGATGCAATAAAATACGCTGATCTGAGCTGACATTCATCTTGGTAACATTTGTGAAATCTCTCCCACACCTTTGTATCTGAGTTACTTGGCATCTGCACTCACACACTGGTCCTCCAGTGACTCTGGTCAGCAGCACGCACGTGTGCTGCTAAAAGCTGTCTTCAAATGGTTTCTGTTCAGGTGTGAGAAAGAGGAAGAGTTTGGGAGGTGGGGCATAGCTGTATGAGAGGGAAAAGCAAAACATAAGAACTGAGGGTTTGTGTATCACCGGATTGCTGAAGAACTGAACTAAAATATTTATGAATTATTGCTATGATAAATCAGTTTTCATGTATTTATCACTAATTCTCTTTTCAAGCCAACATAAAGTTTAACCAAGCACATGCTCTACAAATTAAGAAATTCCCTATTTTAGGATTTACAGGAACAAACCTTTTATCCACAGGTCCTGACAGAACTAGGTAAACAGATTCATTTCTCCCAAGCAAGGCACATTATCCCTCAATCAACAGCAGCAACACTCGTTTTCCCACTTACTGGGGCTGAGCCCATTCACAGATACACTGAGGCAAATGCAGGGATCCTGTGCTCTCTGTCAGCACAAGGCAGGTGAGAGGGAAAGGGTTAGAAAGAAACAGAAAAGGACTGCACAAGGGGAAAAAGATCACTTTTTGTATGCCCTCTTTTCCCCCCCCCCCTTAATTGTTTGTGTCTATCCACTGGTAAACATGTAAAATAGGCTACATAAGTCCGTCTTCTGACCTGGCATAGGAGCTCTTGCTGTATTTCACTACAAAGCATGATGCTATATCACAAAACACTCTCTCTGTTGTCAGAGAGAGCTTAAACTGCAACCCAGAAGCACATACACATTAACATTTGAATGTTCTCATATAGTACATTTAAAAAAGATAATTTTAAGTAACCATTTATCCAAGAAAACTCAAAGCATACAAAGCTTGTTGATAAAAATGTATTGATAGGAAGTTAAAGCTATGCCCTAAACATTTTTTTTAACGGTGATCCCAAATTCACTGTAACGCTGTTCAGTGAATCTTACATGTGGTTATAGGAGCCCTCAGAGGAACAGCATCACATTTCCAGTACGTGAGAAATTGAGTCCCAAATTCCTGCTGCATTTTCTGTGATGCCTTGGTGTACAGTTTGCATGAGAAAGAGCTCATTATGCCCCACATGATCACAGATGCCCAGCAGAGATAACAGTGTAAATCATTTGTTCTCTTTAAAATAATTTATTCATAGGTAGGAATATGAAAATGTGCCCTTTATGAAGTTTATCTGTATCTATAGCAAACACAACTTAAATTAATTCTTCATCTCTAGGACTGGCAAAGTTTGACTAAGGCATTAGGGATTTTTTATTAACCTCCATTAATTCAGTAGTCCTACCACTCTCACAACAAATAAAAACAGATGCCTAAGAAGTTTTGTCTTATTAAAAGGTGTGAATGAGTACAATTAAACATGCCTTACATATCTCAAGATATATTACATATTCTAACTCCAGGGCTAATAAGGAAGTTTGTGAAGTTTATTAGGCTGTTGACTAGTGATCATATAGAGCACATCATTTCTGTGGTAGGAGGAACACAGAAATTTCCCTTGCAATTTTGATTTTATTTTTGGCATTTCCAGAGAATCTTCAGATATCCCACTGCAATTTAATTTTAATTAGATGAGTAAATAGGATGATGAAAGTATTTTTTTTCATAACATTCAGTGAGTTTCCTACTCATCTGCAAATATTGCATACTACTATTGGAAAAAGTATTGAAATCTGTATGGTTTACAAACCTCTGCAAAACCCTTGTATTTCTGCTCATAATTTTCCTTTAATCTAACTTATTTTGAGTGTCTCAACTGCTTAGTATCACACCCCACCTTTGATTTAAATGAAAAATTCTAGTCCAACTTTTAGCAGCTCTAAGTTCATGGGCTTTCAGGACCAATCCACATTTAGCACACGAGAAATAAATTAAAATAGGCTAGAATCAGAATATACAACCTTTTAAAGATGAGAAATAATGCATAAAAGAACTGGGGAGAAAATGCCAGACCACACTATTTAACATAAACCAATGAATTAGGGAGAGAGGGGAAAAAAAGAAAATACATCAGATGATATAAAGAAAATAGATACAGCATGCTACTAATACAACATTGAAGAATGTATGCACAAAATGTTATACCATCTAGAGGCTAAGTCAAGATTAGCCTGTTTTATGTGTCATTTAGAATGAATAGGCTATATTAATATACAGTTCATATTTTAAAATTACCTCTAAAATAAAATGAATAATGCTTTTGCTGCACAAACTAAACTCCTTTATCTGCACAATAAAACCAGAATACTGAGTCAGTTAAAAAATAAAGCTCCTTAAAGTAGATAAAAATTCAATGAAGAAAAATCATCTCTCATGATGAAATACTGAAAATAAATTATTTTAGTTGCTTTTTCTCCTTGCTAGAATGCTAATTACAAAAGCATAAATTAATTTTGGGAAGAGATCTGTTAAGTTTCAAAACCTCATACAAGTTCATCAAACATGAAGACTCAGAGATGTCAGGTGTTAAATATAAAACTCAATCCCTTCTTTTGAACCAGCTTCCTGCAGGCATCCAATTTATGATGGTTTCTTACCTCATATCTGTATATGCAGAATAATCAGCTTGGACTGGTCAAAATGGTCTACTGATGTACTCATCCTCTCCAAGGCAGAAGGAGCCAAGAAAATCTATTGCTTTTACTATAACATCCAACTTACTCTGGTTTTCATGGAGAATCTAAACTTATCACCCTATATGTTTCAAACAGGAAATACAAACAAGTTTCACATTTAACATAATTGAGGGTTTTTTACACTTGGTGGCCTTTTTCTGACCTTTTCTTTTTGACATTGGAAAAAGGAATGAAAAGAAAATACCTCAAATCCAAAGAAGTCAGGAATGTATTTTCTTTAAAAAAGAAAAAATGTTTTCCCTCCAAATCTCCCTTAGAAAAAGATTAAAAAAGATCTCTCATTTAAGAAACTGTAATCAAAACTAGTAATAAAAGTCCTACATTGCTAAATACTAGCAATTTTCCCCTTAAACATGCAAAATAAAAGGCAATCTATGAAATAATATAGTAATTTCTTCTATTGACAAAAATATAGAACTAGGTCAATGACATTATTTCTGATTTACTGAGGCATTAAGATACTACAGTGAACATAGAACTGAGATTAATGGTCCAGCAGAAAATGCTACAGCTAATGGTAGGTATGGCCCCTGTCACAGCTGGTATTTGTGGCCTACTGGAAAAGTGAGAACAGTCTAATTATATATTTATATTTACAGTTATTATTCCATCAGAAGGATTCATGGGAAGTGCTGGACTTTGATTGCTATTAACTCATTAGACTCTACATGTTTTCTTTGCCTCCTGGCCATCAAAAGACTGCTGAGACTGCAAGCTGAGACTGGACAGTCTAAAAACTAATTTGAAACCATTACGTTTTTAGACCTCACTTTAATCTCATTGCTACAGTAATCAATTTTTAATTACATACTTTCATGCTTTCAAGAAATACAATTTTTAAGAAGCTCATTAGGTTAATTTTTTTTTGTTGTTCTGTGACAAAGAACTCAAATACATTGATTACTTGATCAGTTACACCTCAAATGTATCATCATAAAACCTTTGCTTTCTGATTTTTCTTGACACTGTGAGAAACAGCTTGAAACTAAAGAGTGCAACAAAAAAAATCTGTTTTATTTTTGGATTTGATGGAACAAGTGACAGGCATGATCCATTGCATTTGACAGTTTATATCCCCATAGCCTGAGCTGAAATTCTGGTTAGGATTGAACAGATTTATCTGGATTCCCCAGACTTGTCTTTACCTCAGTGATATTGGTCCGTGACAATAAGTTGAGTTTCTCTTTTGAAACAGAGAGCAAACCTGTCTGATGTCTTTCCCTTCACCAGCACTGGGAGAAGAGCTCATGATTTTATAGCACAAAGCTCACTCCACCAGTGGATAGGGTGAAAATATGCCAAGAAGAAAATTGGTGTCTCTCCTCAAGGCTCTCGTCATCCATTTGAGGTTCCAGTGGTCCAAGACAGCAGAGGGGCAGCCCAAAGGGGTCTATCCAAGTTATCAGGGCCAGCCCCAATACAACAACATTTTTGTACCAAGCCCTTATACCCTTGTAGTTCCCCAGACCATTGTTTGGGATCTCTTTTCTGCTGCTGTTCCAGTCAAAGGACAGTGCTGTGTGTCACTATGGCATTACTGTAGGTAATACTGAATCTTTCCAGATAGGCTTTTCCAGAAAGAAGGGAGTCAGCAGTGGACAGGAGGGAACACTGTTTCCTGAGGGCTTTGGTAACTGGAACTCTCAACCCCTCCAGGGAAACCTTGCCATCAAGTACGCGTGTGTATGTATTCAGGAGCACATTTTATTTCCAGTTTAAAAAGCATCTGGGTAGTTTCTATTTTTAATTTTGCTCCTTTGAGATCAAATAGCAAGGTGCAACGCTGGAATACAAACAAATTAGATACACAAAAAAAGAAAAATTTAAAAAAAATCAGATAATCCTTAAGGTCTCCTTCACACATGATTCTGAGATTAAAATAATGAACAACACAGTTATGGGGACACTAAGTCACTCATCACCATCTGACCTAAGGGAATATGAAAGAGTTTGTGCAAAGTACGTGGAATCTATTTAGTTGACAAATTCAGAAGACACAGAGTTGTGGTGGGGGGAAACAGTTTTCCCCTTGAAGTTATAAAATGGTAAAACCCCAGGGGGTGGTGACCCTTGAAGTTTTACCCAATGAGCGCTTCTGCAAAATATAAACATATCAGAAGCAGACTGGAAGAGAAGGTTGTTGTAGTTGTTGTAGGAGAGGGGGCCATGTTCTAAGGCCACGAGGAGAAGGGGCAGGAGCCCCCCAGGGGCTCTGCCCCCCGCCCCAGCTCCTGGCTGGGGTAATAGAAACTCGGAAACAGTGTTAAACTGGACTGAGGTCTGTGACTGAGAGGCTGGAAGTTTTTTCTCCACTGTGAGCAGCAGATGCAGTGGCAGAACAACACTGGCCGGAGAAACGGTGGCAGAGGGCCAGAGAGATATAAGAACTGAAGAAACAGCAACAAACATGCAGCCGAGCAGGAAGACACAGAGTTGTCCGAGAGAAAGAGAGCCAGCAGCAGAGAGAGCAGGACTAAGCTCTACAAACAGAGACAAAGTGTTGGGGTAAGGACTGAAACCAAAACTCCCCAAGCCCCTCTGAGACCTCCGAGAGAGAGGAGGATGATGGACTCTTACTTGAAAGAGTCTTGGAGTGCTACAGCACTACAGAAAGGAGCTGAAAAGCTCACAGAAAGAATGTGGAGCTTGGCCCCCCTCGCTGCTGCTGCTAAGCTAAGCTAGCAGCCTGAGATCAGAGCCCAGGAGCTCTGCAAAGGGGAATTTGAATCCTCTGAAGGTAGGGACTGTCACGACGACCCCTGCGCTTCATGATATGACCATAGTGAAGTGACCTTTGTCTGGGTGAACGCAGCCCACGGAAGAGAAGACCCTCGCTTGGAGACAAGTGGCCGAGAGGGCTTGGATACCCCCTCGTGTGTGCTGGCAGAGATCCAGCTACAGCTGCTGCATGAGAGAACCTGCTGCCCTAGAGACATTGCTGCTCTGAGAGTAGAAAGGATCTTTCCTTCTTCCCTCCTGGACTTTTATTTGGAGGGGAGAAGAGATTTGATCCATTGTAAATACTGTTTTGTCATGGTAGAGTTTAGAGGTAGTTAAGATTGTATATGATGTATTATACTATTTATTTGTACAGTCATTGTAATATATTCCCTTCCTCCCATTTTGAGTCTTGTGTGGTGTGTGGAAAAACCATCTTACACTGGGTTGAGATGTGGGAGGGGTTTGGACTAGGGAATTGGATTTTGGGGCTCTCAAACCATGACAAGAGTACATATAGAATCAAAAATCAGATGTAAAGTACAGGTAAATCCAGTTCCAGAATTATGTTTTGGATTGTTTCAGTAAATATGGGAAGTCATGCTTACTAATTTTTCCCCTTAGTTTTTGCATATCATTTGTGGATAAACACGCCTGAGTACAACATTGCTTATAACAAATATTAGGAATTACATATCTAATATGTGATATTTTACCTTGAATTTCAGTAGTAGCATGCACTCAACAACTGCATGTTTCTAGATCAGTAAAACTAAAACATTTTTAACGCCACCTTAAAGATCTCTGAAAATAAAACTGAAGACAACAAAGCAACAAACCTCACCAGTAACTCTGAAAATTGCACTCAAGCACTTCTCATCCCCCATTCTTCATTACTTTCAGTACCCGTGCAGAGCTGATGGGGAAAAAGAAGAAAGTAAAAAGCAGGATACCATTGTAATAAACATCACAGCATATTATTTTGAGATAAAAGGGAATGCAAAGTAGCAAAATGTTATTACTCAATTTAGGACTTTATTTTGTCATTTTAATGTCTGCGCTTCTTGTTTAAAGATCCATGGACACTAAAATATTTCTGAACCTGACGGAACCTTAATTTTAAGTCCCTTTTTATCATATTTCCAGCACTGCAGTGCTCCCTAGAGTTACACAGATAAACTAGTGCAGTTCTGGCTGGACACCTGACCATTGCCCCAAGACAAACCTCAAACCAGCCAGCCTTGCTGGATGCTCAGACATCCAATGTAAAGAGAAGTGTCCAAGGTTCTCCATAGCTCAGACGTGAGTAGCTGACTTGTTTAATATCTGTATGTTTCTTGTAACCTACCTACTGTGATAACATTGGTAAACTTTCTACACAAACTATTCTCTGTTTATATCATTCTGGCTCTTTGATGTCTGTCACCTTCTGTTTAGAAACAAAGATGTTTACATTTTCCTGCCTTTTCTGAAATTCTTTCTGTTTCCAGCCTATTTCCAGTGATAAAATCTATCAAGTGATTCTTTTGCTATGCACATGGAATACTCATGACTGAAGATAGAGGCTACTATTAAACTTCCTGAATTATGGTAGCAGACCTTTTTTCAACATATTTTTATCAATTTTGTACATATTAATACAAAATGGTGAAACTTCAGCTTTGGCAGCAAACCCACATTTGCTGTGTTTTAGTATTTACATTATTTTAATGTAAAATAATGGGAGAAATAAACTTTTAAATATAAATTTTTTTCTTAGATTTATACCTAATATCTCAAATAATCTTTTATGCTGATTTATTTAAACTATTAGGAAATCCATCTATCTCTCCTTTCCATTCATACTCTTATTAAATTAAAGAACAAATGCAGTCATTAGAATTAATATTAACAAATTGATGAAGTGCATAACAAATATAGGACAGCACTGCTAGAACACCACTTTAGGAAGACAAGTTATTATGAAAACTTTCAATTAATAATGATCTTGTTTAATTATTTTCTTCAAGTTGCAGTATGGTCTTTTTTTACACAGCAATGTAATGTAAGAGGAAGGAAAGTTTCATGGCTTTCAAAGAGGCCTAAGGATATTCCACTTGGAAAGATAATCCAAATTGGGCCTAAACCTCTTATCTTTCAAAGTCTCACCTTTAATGTGGAATATTTCTGGAGACTTTGCATTTTAAATTTCTAAACTCATTTTATGATTTTTTCTATTAGAAAATGTTACTTTTTCCTTTCAAAGAAAAAACTAAAAGTTTTTCCAGCAATGGTTACTTAAAACAACTACAAAAACTTATGAGTAATTTTTTGTTGAGTCAGCTCGTGTCTCAGGTAAATGTTACTGGAAGAAGCAGCCCTGTCTGGGGAATTTCCATAAGGAAATTCACATTTTCCTTTAGACGGTGGCTATTTATTCTGAAGTGCCACTTGTGAGGGTTTTCTACCCTTTTCTCTGCATCAGCCCTCCTAAAAAGATTATTGCAAACACCTTCAGTGTCTTCACCTTTCAGAGTAAAACCGAACTCCCTTGATAACAGACTCTGATAACACATCTGAGATTAGATCCTGACTGTACACAGCAAAACTCTTCAGATTGGTACTCAGTCCTCTTGGTTCATCTTATTTTTTAAACTTTCCCTTTCTGCCCTTTAGAAGTGTTAGGCAAAGACCAAAAAGTTTCACATTCATTCTTTAAAGTGTTGATTTTTGTCTCCAAGGCTTTCTTTTAAAAACACTCTCTCTCAGAGCAGACGATCAAGGCAAGCAGGCAGCAGACTGACCAGAAGTACCTGAGATTAGGTGCAGTTACTGTTTTCAAGACTCAGTTCAAAGTGCTTAAACACAGGTTTAAACCCTATTAAAGTCAAGTGTTTACTTCAGTTTAAACAGGATATCAACAAAGCAGTTTGTTCTGAGGAAAAATAAGGCCATGTTTTGTGTGAGCAGGACACACCATGATGGGCATCTGTTTGTGACAGACCTGAATCATGACATTCGTATCCAAACCCAGAGCAAAAAGAGAATCATGTTGTTGTTACTTCCAGGTTAACATCAATAATTCTACCTGTTGAAGTACTTTGGGCTACTAAAGTTGATGTTTGAAAAGCACAGCAGGACTCCTTAGGCAAGTCAACAGTCATAAGGATCAGCCCTTATCTGGATCCAGTTCTGGGATCCTCAGTACAAAAAGAGACATAGAGCACCTGGAATGGGTCCATGCTATGAAGATGACTGAAACATCTCTCTTACAAGGATAGTCTGAGAGAGTTGGGACTGTTCAGGCTCAAGAAATGATGACTGAGAGGGACCTCATCAATATCTACAAGTATCTGAAGAGAGGGTATCGAGAGGACAGAGTCAGGCTCTTCTGGGCAGAAGATGATGCACAGGCAGTTCCATCTGACCATGAGGAAGAAATTTACTGTGCCAGTGACTGAGCACTGGAACAGATTGCCCAGAGAGGTTGTGGAGCCTCCCTCACTTGGGATATTCAAGAACCGTGTGGACACAATCCTGTGCCATGTACTCTAGGATAACCCTACTTGAGCAGGGAGGTTGGACCAGATGATCCACTTACCAAATAGCCTAACCTTACCCACTCTCTAATCACAGAGACATCACCAAGCATCAGAACCCATTGAAGCAAACCCAGAGGAGGCCACCAAGATGATTGGAGGGCTGGAGCACCTCTCCTAAGAAGACAGGCTTAGAGAGTTCAGTCTGAAGAAGAGAAGTCTCTGGGGAGACCTTATAGCACCTTTCAGTACCTAAAGGGGCTAGGAGAGAGCTGGAGGGACTTATTACAAGGGCATGTAGTGATAGAACAAGGGGGAATGGCTTTAAACTGAAGAAGGCAGGTTTAGATTAGATATTGGGAAGGAATTCCTCATTATGAGAGTGGTGAGACACTACAACAGGTTGCCCAGAGAAGCTGCAGATGCCCCATCCCTGGAAGTGTTCAAGGCCAGGTTGGATGGGGCTTAGAGCAACCTGGTCTACTGGAAGATGTCCCAGCCTCTGGCAGCAGAGTGGAATCTAAGGTTCCTTCCAACCCAAACCATTCTGTGATTCTATGATTTTGCTATGAAGTAGAAACTTTCTTTTACAATGTCCCTTTCTGATGGTTCTTTAATATATTCATAAATAAATAATTAAAGCCTTCCTCTGACATATGTGTATTTACTTGATTTATAGCAGCTTAAGTGTCTGGGAAAAAATCATACACCATTACCTAGGCAAGTACAGGATTACTGTTCAGAGTTTCTATGGGAGAAAATGGGGAGAAATATCCTATCTGTCAGTTCTCCTTGTAGGAGAGTTGCATGATGAATACAATGCAGTTGCAGAGATTTGGTAACCTCCACAAGGCACTCAGTCTAACACATGGGATTAAAAGAAATAATTGCATTTAATTGCAAGAAATAATTTGGCATTACTCTCGAAAGCACTCAAGATTAACACAGAGCAAAGGAGTCAATTCTTCAGGCCTGAGTCAATTCTTCAAATTCTGCTGTTACCCAGAAGATCTGCTTATTCAGTCTTTTCCCCATGCCACGAAGCCACATGTACTTCTTGTGAACACCCTACACTGTGAGGTAATAGACCAAGAGCATCTCCAAATGACAAAATCACCTCTCTTTCCAGTTCAGTGAACTGTGTCATGCAATAAGCACAATAATGTGCATGATGATTCTAACAAAAATTAAAAAGAAATATTTCATACATATATAATGGACACCTTTTCCCTGTAGATTTGGAAGAAAAGGCACCAAAAAGAGAACAAAGCAGAACCATGTCTCAATGTAATAATGACCAACTGCTTTTCAAGAAGCAGTTTTAAGAGAAAAAGTAATGTAGAAGAATATTAAGGCTGGGAAATATTTACTACAGCATATACATCCTCCTTAAGCAACTCCATTGCCAAATTCCCTTTGCCATTAGGTTTTTTAGTTAACCTGTTTCTGTGCAGCACTGAAGAATAAGCAGTAAGTAAATGCCACCCATGAACATGACTTAAAACTCAATTCCACAGAAGAGTTGAACTAGAAAAATTACTGTGTTATGAGTTCAGTTTGTCCCAATTCTGGATTTCAAGCACCATCGTGAAACTTAAAAAAAAAATAACTTAGAAATTACATGATTTTTTTTTTTAATATTTCTGTCTCTCCTTTTTCTATGCTCATTCACCAAACCATTCATCTTACACACACTTGTTTCTCAAGCTAGGACTTCTACAAAAAAGCAGCAATGAGTCATGCAGAGTACACTTTGCTGTTGATAAGATGATATCATTATTACAGTCTCAGTGCCACTCCACCATTGCTATTGAATGTCTAGGGATGATCTCACTGGTCATCAATTTACTTAAAGTTGGAGCATTTTAAAATACTTAAAATATTGCTGCTCACAGGAACAGGTTGTATTCAAGTGTATTTAACTGTAAAATCTCAAAATAACTTGCTCAAGAAGTAATTTCAGCAATATTTTAAATTTTAACTAAGAACTTTATCTCAAATAATGGTACAGGATGTTCCAGTTTTAAAAACTTGTGTTTATGTGCCTGCATCATGTTTTCATTTTCATAAATTTTAGAGTCTGAGAACACCAGAAAGTATTTATTATCAACATAAATGGAGATAAATAATGTAATAATAAAGAAAATGACCCTGAAATTCAAAGCAAAATGATGTATAGGTGGTCAAGAATATATTTTTTTATTATGTTTTTGCACTGGATGATTTTAAGTCCTCAGTAGTTAAAGTAAATATAAATGTCATTCATATAAATAAGAGGATTGTTTTTCAAACATGAAGAAATAGCAGGAAAGAAGGTGCAGAGCAAGACAGTTCAGCTTAACTTATGGTGGAATATTATACACAAGGAATAAAATGAAGCTTCCTACCAAGACTACCTGAATTTAGTAGATTAGATGACCCGAAGAACACTTTTTTTAAAAAGTCCGTAGCCAATTGTTCCATACTAACAAAATGCAACAGATCCCATTAATCCAGTCAAGAAGGAATTGAAGCACAGCTGGGCATTTAAAAAAAAATTACTCTGTATATTTGACATAATAAGTAAAGTCATAGTACAAATAAAAAATGTTTGAGTGCTAATAAAACAATCTAAACCTCAAATATTGTATTTTAAAAAATTGGAGGTTCTGGGAAAAAACATTCTTACAGGAGTTGGTTATAGACTGAAATTGAAAAGGCTCTGTACCATGGGAATATTGCTGATCTCTGCTGATAAATAGTATTTAAAATAATACTAAATCTCTATTAAAGTAATAAAAGTTAGAGGGGGGGACACACTTTCTATCATTTTATACCACATTAACAATGGGCTTGGTGCTGTACAGGACACAAAGGAATAGTACTGAGGTATTCAGCATTGAAATAGATTTTGGGCACAAAACCAGGTCTCCAAGTTGGGAAACACATCTCAAGCAGCAGCTTTGCTTAAAAATAATTCCCTATTGCATCCATCAACGCCCCCTTACATAAGCTGCACAGGAATACAGGTGATTTACAAAATATAAACTGCTTTTTTTTTCTTTCTTTTCTTTTTTCCTAAATCTTGTTGAAGCTGGTGAGCACAAAAGCTGATGCTGAAACTTTGGCAATCTCCTGACATTAAGTAAAACTGTAAATAAGAACAAAGAAATGTAAATGGGCATGTTATTTTCACTTCATTTATTTTAACATTTTAGAAGTGTTACAGAGGGTTGGTTGTTTTGCTGGTTTTGTTTTTTGTTTTTTGGTGGTTTTTTTCACCTGCTTTGAAGTTTCAGCTTTTGTTCTGAAGGTGGTTCCCACCCAGGGATTGTCCTCCCCTCTCCCCTTCCCATCAGACCGACCCACCCCTGCTGTGTCAGCAGCACATGAGCTGTACACTTCTGAAGCTTCCTGTAATTAAGTTCACCTTGTTGCGTTATAGGTAAACATGTTCAGACTTATTTTGGATACATTTGGGAAATAATAGCTTCTTAGAGTGCACAATGAGAAGCAACTTGTGCTACTAAAATAAACTGTGGTGAGGACTGTGCATTGTAGTGCTTTTACAGGGAGCAAACTCCCTTGGTGTCTTGGTGCTTTCATCAGAAAATCAGGAACATTAATTTCTGTTGTTTTGCATCAGAACTAACATAAGTTTACAATAATGTTTGTGTTTATACTGTGTTGTTTGTGTATGCACCTAGGACGGGATTCAGTTGACAAAAGCCATGTAGGTGGTTCCATTTCAGACACTCTTTGGGCACTCTGCCAAAGGACTCCACTGCCTTTCCACAAGGATTCTGGTCCCCCTTCAGTTGCTCTGTCTTGCTTCCAATCCCCATAAAAACATTTCTGACATCCTAGGGCAACTTAAAGTTGCACCAGGCACATATGCTTTGGCAGCTGATTCCTACTCACTCAGAATTATGTAAACTATGACAGAGTAATTTTCTGGCACATTTTTATGCCTGTAAAAAATACTGGCCCGAGATCCTTCAAGGAACAGAGACTCTGAAGTTTCTCGTCATGACAAAATGACTAATAGAAAAGGGAAAACTATGGATGTGTTTCAATCTTTGGGGTGTTTTTCAACCTTAATAAGATGCTAATACATAATTCATTGCCAAGTAATAACAGGTTGATTTTGCCTCTTGCCAGCTGGGACACAGAGCCAGACATTTCAGTGGAAGAACTTCAGCCTCAGCAAAGAAACAACAAAATACCCACAACAAAAGACAGAGCCACCCAACCTGACAACCCAGTGATCCTATGGCTTGTGCCAGGCTGGCACGCTGATGAAGCCAGCAGTGGAGTGCCACAGAAGTTGGCTGCCACCCTGTGTAGAGGTACAGTACCTGGAATACTGCATCCAGCTCTGGGCTTCTCAGCATGGGAAGGACACGGACCTGCTGGAGCAAGTCCAGAGGAGGGCCACAGAAATGATCAGAGGGATAGAACGCCTGTCCTATGAAGACAGGGTGAAAGAAATGGGACTGTTCAGGCTGGAGAAGAGAAGTCTCTGGGGAGAACCTATAGCACCTTCCAGTACCTAAAGGGAACTACAAGAGAATTGCAGAGCGACTTTTTACAAGGGCATATAGTGATAGGACAAAGGGAATGGCCTTAAACTGACAGTAGGTAAGTTATGTCAGATACTAGGAAGAAATCTTCACTACTTAGGGTGGCGAGTCACCGGCACAGGTTGCCCAGAGAAACTGTGGATGTCCTACTCCTGGAAGTGTTCAAGGCCATATTGGATGGGGCTTTGAGCAACCTGGTCTGGTGAAAGGTGTCCCTGCCCACGGCAGGGGGGTTGGACTAGTTGACCTTTAAAGGTCACTTCCAACCCAAAGCATTCTATGATTCCACGTCCTATCCTGTCCCCCACAAGGTCAAGTGAGGATGAACCATCTTCACACATACAGCTCTGGGCCAGTCCCAGCTTCTACAAAACACATTTTATCCTGCCTGAATGGCAAAAACCACAGCAAAGCCTCTCAGCCACACTGCCCAAAGAGCACACACAGAAGAAAGACAGCCCTGGATCTCTGCAGCTCCTCCTCTGTCCTTCCACTGTGATGGGAAACATCAAAACTGGGCTGAAATCTGCTTTTGGCCTCTCCTCAGGGGTTTTAATCTTTCTCCACCTCAGAAAGGGGAAAATAAACCAGCCACTACTGACGTGAGTCTTTTGTATCCACCTTCCCTTTCCATGATGGTGTGATTACATAAGGTTTTGCTAAATTGGGCTTTCCCAAAATACTGCTACATCACGCCCGTTGCCCCAACTTCTTACTTTAGCAATGTAAATTAGAACTAGAGTGGTTTGTCCCATCCTCAGACAACATGTTAGGAGACCAGACTTCTGCTTTTCTAAAAGGACTATCCACCTGCAAGCTGAAAAAAGCCCAAACACTTCTCTTTCTAGAAATCATTACATCAGCTGCTCTGAACGACCATTAGGACTGGCTGAAATTATTACTGTAAATGGGCTTCCAACTACAAAGTTTCACAGGGAATAGCTGCATTTCTTAGAGCAGGGGAAAAAAAAAAAAAAAAGGAAAAAAAGGCAGTTAAGTCTTTCAGTTCATGGCTACTTTCTTGATTTTTTTATTTTTTTTTTTTAACTATTAGAAGAAAGCTTTCATATTTCTGTGGCACTTTCTTTTAAAACCTCTGTGAAAGGAACATCTTCATAAGACTTGCCATGAAACAGCCACTAATGGGAATGCTCAATTTTAAGATCCTCCTTTAAGGGATAGATTTACACTCTGAGGCAAACCACATAGGCATTTAAAAGATTTTCAAAACCAGGGCACGGAAAGCTGAGGAATCTTGGCATCTGCAAAAATCTGACTCTAATTTGTAATGCTGAGATCACTTAAAACCAAGATTTTTATTAAGCAAAATGAATTCTGACTTGATGTTAAACTGGTATTAAAAGAATCTGGAAGTCACACAACAGCAGCACCAAAGAAGAGAAAGGAGAAAGATACAAAGAAAGTACATAAGAGAGGAGGGTAATAGGTTTAAAGGAGAAAACCTGACAGGTTTAAATATAAAGGTACTATGAGATGTTATTCTTACTTGTTCCCTTCCATAGTAGGTCTTGTTCTGATATGTTTCTGTAGAAAAGGAATGCTCTGAACCTCTTCAAACCATTCAGTCTTAATAGTAGAAGTAATTTTCTCAGGTGGACACTGAACAGCTGCAATTACAGTTTATTTTGCTGAAGAAATTTTTTAAAGACAAGAATGGTAAGAGACATGGGGTAAGGAATAACAGCACAGCATGTCTTCTAAGCTTGACTCCAGCAGCTTTGCAGAAGACCCAGAGACACTAAATGGTATTTTTCTGTTGAAATGTCAGGGAGGTTTATTTCAAATGCCCTTTAGCTGGGGGTAATGAAAAATAATGAAAATATTCTAACTGTGGTCAGGCAGCTACTGCTACTCTCATTCACAAGATCCATTTAAGCTCTAGCACAGTTGTTTTAGGGCTAGCAAAACCACAAGAATTATCTTCTGTGAAAGACTAAAGCTTTTACTATCTAATTTTCATGCCCATTCATTCCATATCTGCTTTAAAAAAATAAAAAATAAAAAATAAAAAATAAAAAATAAAAATACATACCCAATAATTAGGCTATTTCCTGTAAAAGAACACTCTTGAGGTGCCTCTCTTATTTGACACAAAGTCTGCTTAAGCATCATGTCATACATGGTAGGTTAGCTCTACAGACAGGAACTAGTAGCAGAAAATTAACTTCTTTTTTTAAACAGTTGTCTTTTAGCCCACTGATGTCAACATATCACAGAATCAATTAGGTTGTAAAAGACATCTGGAATCATGAAGTCTAACCTTTGACCTCTCTGGAAAATTCTGTTGGATTTGGGTTTTCTTTTTCTGGGGGAAGCAGGGGTTGGTGGTTTTTTGATATTTGTGGGGGTTTTTTCAATTTATCGATGTATTTCAATGAGCAACATGAATGTTTAAAACTCCTGGCAGATGTTTTTTCATTGCTGAAGCAGTTGTTCATAAACCTCTACACTTATTTAAAGTGGACTTGTATTTTTTTAAATACATTCTATACATCTATTAAAAGTATACTAGAGACCAGCATCAAAATATGATAAGTGAATGACATGGAAGATAAGATAAAATAGTGGTTTGTTTTGTTTTTTTTTATTGAGGAGACATGAACAACAGAAAAGTTTGATCTCCGGTATACAGGCAGTTCATGGGAGGTCACCTTATCACTGCAATATAATTTTGCTTTGGTTTGGTTGAACTTTCCCAATCTTTATGATAAGCAAAACAATTTTTCCATTACTAAAGGCCACTGACCTGACAGCTCAGGGTCTCAGGACTTGTCTGGGTTGTCTTTGCTTGAGCTGATTTTAGCCTTAAAAAAAGGTCACTACATGATTGCAGCCTCTCATTGCTCAGGTAAAACCCATCGTAGAACAAAGAGAATGGTTAGGAAACAGTGACAAAAGTGAGCGTGTAAGCTCTGTTCAAAAAACTTCCAAAAATAAAGCCCAAGAAGGCACAAGTCCATGGAGGAAGGGACTATCAGCATCTTGCTTCTCCCACTAAAGGGAAGAAACTCCCTGAGACAGGACCACACACCTCCCAGTGACTTCAGGATGCCAATGGCTTGTCCCAAGTCCCTCTCTTTTTCAGGAAGGCTGACATTAGCAGTTTTTGGACCCAGAGGGGCTGTACACACCCCCAGAGAAAAAGGTTTTCTAAAAAGGATTTTTTTTATTTCCCTGAAAAGCAATTTAACTGCACTCTTAGATTTTTCCTACGTTAATTTGAATTACTAATTTATATTATTGTAGTTAATAAACTAGTCTATTATACTGTTAAATCATGAACTGGAGTAACAAAAAATTCCCAGTTCCACTTGTGACTGTGCTCCTGTTTTGCCCATAGGAGGTTTTGAGTATAAGAAGCATGAATCATGATCAATATATACATATATATATACATATATACATACAAAATAAAAGACAAACACCAAAGTGAACAGAGCTCAGAACCATGTATTTATTCCTAATTGACAGGGAATATTAGAAAATTAAAAGACACATGTGATCACCTACAGTTCTTCCTTCACAAGTGTATTTACCCTGTTGAAACTTTGCAGAAATATTTTTGCCAGTTTCAGCTGTAATGGGGAGTTTATTTTATCTGTAAACAAGAATGATGACATAAAACTCTAGCAACATCATAGTTACTGCAGTCTGTCCTAGAAGCATCAAATGAGTTTTCATCATCAAATCTTTTCAGGCAGAAAGCGATCTGTGTTTTGTACAATGTATTTAGCTGAATACAGTCAAACTGTGGTGAATTTTCAAAGATACTCAGTGCTCATTTTATAGAAGTGAACTTTAAGAGGTAATTTTGTGGGAACACATATATTCCATCTATGCTTCCGAGAAAGTGAAGCTCTGTGAGCACTTTTTTTGTTGCACTTAGTGGGTGTAACAGACAAGCTTTTGGGGCATACAAGGCCTTCTTTAGATCTAAATAAAAGCAACAAACTCAAAGTTGAGAATAATTATGTTAGTTATTTAACCAATTTCAAAGAAAATGGTGGTTATAACCAGCAGAGCACAGGGAAACATCAGCAAGTGAAGCAGCAAAAAGTTCAGTAGGTCTAGTGGGACAGAGAGGTCAGGCAGAAGTGCCACCTGAAGAGAAAGGCCAGATACCAGGGAGACAGTATCTTGATGGTTTTTAATGGCAAGTGCAGCTGTGAATGTTAGCTATGAAGACATTTATTTTTGGTAGCTATTCCTTAAGGATCAGGCTGAAAGACCAGAAATGCAATCTTCCTTTTCTGAGATACTGTTCTTTTGCTGGTAAGTGGACACATTTTACCTTCATAAATTAAGTATAGAAGGTCATGTTAGTGGCTATATGATTTTGTTTATGGAGCATCCAAAGGGGGCTTTCAGTGCAGTACAGGAAACTGCACTCCTAATAGCTTTGCTGTGAGAGACACCTAATGCTTGGAAATGTATGCTAGAAGTTTTGCATATTTTCAGCTGGCTCAGACTGGTATCACTTGGTGCACGTTCACCTCTGAAGGTGAGTTCAAACGAAGCCAGCAAAGCCACTTCAATTCCAGGAGGAGGGCTCAAATCATGTCAAGGATTCTTGGTATGCTTCAAATAACTGCCAGTTTTGCTAAAGCAAATATATTGGTCTTACTGAAAGTAGATGGTGTTCTTTCTGCTTTATGAGACACACTAACACCAGTTTGGAAACTTTCTAGAGACAGTTGAAGGTGCTACAGCTATTAAATGGATGTGCTTAAGATAATTGTTCTAAAATTAAAATCACAATCTATTTCAGAATCTGATGATTTGACAAATGATTTTAAAAGAAAACAGATCAAATAACTCCTCACCTCACTCTACCTTACACTGGATTAAAGATATTCAAAATGAAAAGCGTTTTGAATAGAGGAGACTTTCCCTTTGAAAATCCTATGTGGACAGTGGTTTTCGTTTTTAAAATCAGAAGACTCAAAACTTACATTTTTTTCCCTTAGCATCTCCATCAAAAGCCTTATCAGAAATTCTCCTAACAACCCGATTAGCAACACATATGCAATCATCATCACGCTATATTTAATTGGGACAGATACAAGAGTCATAGCTGTTTCCGTGAGTGTTTCAAGCTAAATTACATTTTTGATTGAGTTACTTGAGTGGCAAATCTCCATTAGTGAGTTATATATTACATGCTGTGTTATCACTTTCAGAAAAGCAAAAACTGCATTCAGCATTAATATAGCTCTCTATCAAATAGGTTTTTGTATGATCTCACTAAATAATTTTTATTTGAATATTCCCCTCCCCCAAAAAAAAAACCCAAAACAAAAACCAAACAAAAAACACCACAACTCAATAGCATTCACTATTTAAAGTATTGCAGTAAATGTCACCCTTTTTAATAAATAGTTTGCTCAAGTATACTTCAAGTACTACACAAATAAATAAATACACTTCTTGTAATCCTTGCAACTAATCTATGTTAGTTTATAAGTAATAATTCTGATAAAATGAGAAGAAAGAAGATTGGATTACAAGTTCCTTTCTAAAAGAGCCAAATGTGTATATATAGAAAATGCGTTAAAAAGATGAACTTTATATTAAAGAAAGCAATATCAGTACATTTACCATATAAATATACTTCTAAATCCATTCTTTGGTGAATGGTTACAGACTGAAAAAGATCCATATCAAGTTAATGAACTCTACTCTGCTGACTTACAGAAAAGAATATAAAATAGAAAAATCTACATATATTATTTCAAACTGCTTATTAGATAGATTTATCTATAATATATATATTAGGCACAAATTACATTAAAATAACATTTACAGAACTGCAAAGGAAAAGTTTCATAAGTTAGAAAATGGAAAGGGGGGAATGAAAAAAATCAAGGTTGGCTGAGTAACCTCAACTCACCCCTTCTGCTTAGGCTGTATTTTGTGATCTTTATTTAAATCATCTTATGACATAGCAAATGTTGGAAGCCAATGCAGAAGAACAATGGCAGGAAGTTAGGAGACATGGAGCAAGGATAGATCACTGATATTCACCCTTAAGCTGGTACAAGCATGATGCTACAGTATAGTCCTGAAGCCAGCAGAAAATACTGCTGCTTCATTAAATCCCAGACCTAGAAACCCGTCAAAGGAATTTGTGGTTTGTAATTCCCAAAGTACAACATAATTAGGTTCAATCTAATCTGCTTAATGTCATATGTGATTCATTGCCACTGTCTCGGTTAAATAAAACCCCAAATTCCCAGAATTGTGGCAATAAATCAGTGCCTAAAAGGTGGGGGGCTTAGAAAAACAAAGAAGAGGCTTCAAAGAGTTAAGTTTTTTTGAGGAGCATGGCCACCAATTTGCTGAGAGGGAAAGCTAATGGGTTTGGGCAAAAGGGCTTTAAATTAGCAAGAAAGAATAAGGTATTCAGAAACAAGACAGGAAGAAAAAGAAGAAAAAAAAAGCAGCCATCACACAAGAAAATCAGCAAGAAAGATGCATCAATAGAAGGGAGGATAGAGGCCCCGAAACTGGGATTCAGCAGGCAGGTAATTTACGGTGTTTCTAAAAAATGGCAAGAGAGATAAAAGAAAACTCAGTGAAATAAAATAATGAGAAGTACACACGAGGCTGTATGATATCCCTATTCCAGTGAATTAAGGTGTTCTGTTTGGGACAGTAACAGAAAAACTCAGGAAATCTTACTGTGGGATAAAATTAAGTAATTGAAATATTAGTGGAGGAAAGCATATGAGACAGGAGTGACTACTACATATGTACACCCAGGAAGCATCCCCTACTCCAAGGTAGCCATGGAAGTAGGAAGGAAAATTATGCTTCTACATTTCTGGGGGAAAATAAAAGCAGATAGAGAAAGAAAGCTTTCTCTAAAGATTACCAGAAAAACATATATGAGATGAAGTCCTGAAGTATCAGCACATACTGAAATTAGTTGCAGAATCATTAAAAGCTATACTAATATAGAATTTATCTTAGAAATAGAAATATACAAAGTAGAACCAATTATTCTCACATTCATTCATAAGGCACGGTTCGCATGCACAGTGCAGGGAACATTAGGATCCCAGAAAAGGAAAACTCAAGGAAAAAAATGTTTTTTAATTGCTCTCACTCTCCATTTACAGATACCTCTAGCCAGTGAGCAGGACAATGCCACACTAGTCATGCTTTTAAGTTTTTAAACTAAAAACTAAGATGCTTCTTTTTTTTTTCCTTTTTAATTATTTTTAAGCACCAGAATTACATTAAAAGGAAAAAATTTCTTTTCACTACTATCGTACTTACCTTGTGTTTTCTGAGGAGGTAGCTAGCTCCCATACTCTATGAGTGCCCTGTAGAGAAGGGTGAAATTCATCCAAGAGCCAACAGGAATGTTAAATCACTTTCTTCTGGGGGACTTTCCACTCTGTGAGACAGGTGAAACAGTTTCTGATGTAGAAAACCAAACTGTGCTAAAAGAAGCTTTCTAGGGATCCAACATAGTGGTTAAAAACCACTATGGTAAGAACCAAAGCCCTCAGCTGAGGAAATCTTTAATTTTTGCTTGACCTGGAGGTGTAAGGAATTCAGACAAGGCAGCATCTCCAATTAAATCCATCAGGTCTCCTTCTGGATTTTGAATTGCCACTCAGACTCTGTACACAGTAAATTTAGACATGTGTCTCTGAGGTTTGGGTTCTTTTCTGAAAACTAGATACCTGAAAATAATCCATTTCAGTGCTTACTTCTTGGATATCAAAATTCTGCAGTTTGCTGATTCTATCCCAGCTCTGTCTTCAGCTGCAGGTGACTTCAATGAGACAGGCCTGCACTCAGTGGAAGCCTCATGGTAATGGAGAAGCTTCAGAGGACAGGAAACAAAACCTAAAAAATCTTTCTTAAAAGACACAGAATATGTAAATCCACCAAACTTCCACTGACACTGCTAGAATTTAGGGAGGCAGCATCTACATAAATAGCATAGAAAAGCATAGAATAGAATAGAATAGACCAGATCATTCTAATTGGGAAGGACTTACAGTGATCACCCACTCCAACTGCCTCCCCAGAATTTAAAGCCTGTCATTAAGGGTATTGTTCAAATGCTTGTTAAACACCGACAGGCTTGGGGCATTGACTACTGCTCTAGGGAGCCTGTTCCAGTATCTGACCATCCTCTTGGTGAAGAAATGCTTTCTGATGTCCAGTCTAAACCTCCCCTGGCACAGCTTTGAATTGCTCCCATGTGTACTATCACTGGAGAGCAGGAAGAAGAGATCAGCACCTCATAGTCCAATCCTCCAATCTATCCAGATCCCTCTGCAGGCCTCCTGTCCCTCAAGAGAGTCAGCAGCACCTCCTCCCAGTCTGGTATCATCAGCATACTTGATAATGGTTCATTCAACTCCTATATCCAAAGCACTGATAAATATATATATATATATATGGAAGAAACTCTTTACCATATACAGAAGAATATCTTCACTGTGAGGGTGGTGAGGCACTGGCATAGATTGCCCAGAGAAGCTGTGGATGTTCCCTAGAAGTGTTCAAGGCCAGGTTTGATGGGGCTCTGAGCAACCTGGTCTAGTGGGAAGTGTCCCTGCTCATGGCAGAGGGGTTGGAACTAGATGATCTTTAAGGTCCCTTCCAATCCAAACCATTCTATTATTCCACGATTCTACAGGACTGGCTCTAGAATGGAACCCTGAGGAGCATCGCTGCTGATGGGTCACAAGTCAGAGGTAGCCCCGTTCACTACAAGCCATTGAGTTCTGTCCTCCAGCCACTTCTTCAGCCATCACACTGTGAACCTGCTCATCCCACAGCTGGACAACTTGCCCTGAGGATGCTGTGAGGGACAGTACCAAAAGCCTTACTAAAATCCTGAAAAAATGCATCCACCACCTTCCCTTTATTCACAGGGTAGGAAGTGCTGCCCAGCAGCATCAGCATGGAAATGTTGGGGTGATCATGACAGAAGCACAATTACAACACACATTGCTGGGAAACAGCAATGTATTTTACAGTTATGTATTTTAATATGTTCCAAAATATTCCTTATGTTATATATGACTAGAGAGATTTCATGGAGACCATCTTATGGAAAATATGTTCTAGGAAAAAGAAGAATCTTTAAAAAGACAGTGGTTGCATCAAAAATAGCCCCAATATCATATTAAAACACTGATGATGTGGATCAGTAGTTCAAATATCTCCTGTCATAGCAAACCAAATGCCTGCTTCCCAACCAGAGAGGCACTTTGACCATACAATGATTGTAAGTTTACTATAAATTTCCAGGAAGATTTTTATTTCAAGAGAAAGCATTGCAAGAAAAAGGTATAATCATATCAGAGACTCTTTTTGGAAGCACATGTTGTCTTAAAGTCTAAAGTTTCACATTGCTTCTATGACATATCAGAGCTAATCAGCTTAAAAAAAAAACCCCAAACAAGTGTTTGATATTTTCCAGCTCTAACAAGTATCTGTGTCAACACCACGTTCTCATGTTTGAATAAAGAGATATCCATGAAAAAGGGTCTTTTTGTGGAAATCAGAAATTAATTTTGGTTTTCTTTCCCTCTCTCCTATCCCAAATTCTTGAATATTAACTTAGTTTAGAAGCTGAGGGTCACATAAACTGAATCAACAACATATTTTTAATGATGCTTTGGTGTAGGGGTAGAGAATTGCTTGTCCATATCTGTAATTGATATAAGCAGATCCTTGGCACTGAATTTATGGTTCAAGTATGTTTTGGAACAGAAGGGAATTCTTCAGATTGATTTGTACAGTACTGCCACCTGCCATATCTGTAGGTGAAATTGTAGCTACAGTGGCACCTAAATATCTCCTGATCCCCTAAAATCTGCCCTTCCTAAAGACAAGATTCTCCCGAGGGATCAAATTTTTATCTTGTTTTGTTCCAAAATCTACACAACTTCTTCAAACAGCTAGAATATTTTCCAAGTATAAGCACTTCCCACTAGAAATTCATCTTTATTCCCCTAAAATTTATATTTACTCTAGGCTACGAAGCTTTTCTAAAAACATCTGAGATTTCCTTGGCTCTGTTTGCCTTGTGCTCACTTTTCCTCTGACATTCTTAATTTTCAAGTTAATAGCGTCAACTAATAGCTTTGAATTAGATCTAATTTTTGTGACAGAATTCCACTTTAAAATGCCCCTGCACAGTGACCTGGTCACAGCCCTATGTGAACTCAGGAAAGGCTATGACCTCCTGCAGTTGTCCCTTATTGTGACCTCCTTAATTGCACATATTAGGAGACACCAGTGAGTTAATAGCCATCAATCTCTTTTTTCTGTTCACCTTTTAAGGTCTTATTGCAGACTGCACAAGACACCCGAGAGTTGATTTTTACTTCTAGATCAATGGCACTTAAACATATTAAATATTTTCATAAATAAACAGCAGTCTGATAACCCACCAAACTGACCATGAAAAATAGTACTGTGTGTTACCCCTTGTATACGATGTCTGTGTAGAATCACTGATGGACTATATGTAGTTTTGCAAGATAAACCTCAGCAAAGTCATTACTAAGAGAGGATCAATAATGTTCTCCCTGTTTAGGGCTCACACTGATGTTTCTGATAAAATAAGAAGCTGCAGGTTGTTCCACTGGATATAGGCTCTATCCCAACTAGCATTTGGACCAAAATCCAAGCACTGGTAGATTGCATTTCATCTGTTCCTCCTCTATCAGTTCTCTTTATTGCTGTTTATATTCTTGCATATTTATCAGGCTAAGTTTTCTCAAGAACAAACTGTAGTAGAACAGAATATTTAGTGTACTGTTTTTTTAAAATATACACAACAAGACTTAAAATTGGTGAAAATGACCCTACACAAATCAGTCTGAGGTGTAGCTGGCTCTTCTGGAGCAGCAATATGCCCAAAAGTTCAGCAACCTACCTGGATAGATCTAATTTTTTTTTTATTTATTATTTTTTCACAGAAGGAGTTGCTGCATCTACAGAGAGATTCAATAATTATTTCTCCTTATCAGGTCTGAAGTTCTGCTACTCAATACATCATGTCTTCCTGAATCTCTTATGGAACTGGAGAATTCACGTTGTTTCTTGACTCAGGATTTTTCATTTTGCTTTGGCGGCGTTTTTTTTGCACAGAACTTACCTATTTAGATTGGGACTTATTTTCTGGCTTGTGGAGCTCTGGTATTGTCATGTGGTTTTATAAAAATGGTAGTGTCACAGTTCCTAGATACCTTCATTGTAAGTATTCTCATATACATTCTTAATAACCTATCAAAAATATGCATAAATACACAGAGAGCATGTGTAAACATTGCACTCAAGGAGACTTCCTTGTAATGTATTTTTTTCACTGAGATTTCTACCCAGTCTCTTGCATTTCCTTGATATGGACTGAGGACGTGACTAGTTACAAAGGAGAATATTTTGGTTTACCACTGCCTTTTCTAATTCGGAAGATGTAGAAGAAATGAGCATTCCAACTTTTTTAGTAACTTTTATTTAAAGTTGCTGTGTTTTTCTACTCCATTTTTACCACGACACTGTTAATCCAAAGGCTAAGTATACTTGTAGCATTAAGCAAAGTCCAAAGTCCAAATTTATGCTTGACATTTTTAAATTGTAGTAATAAGAATTATTTGATGACTACCACAGACTCTAAAAGAAGCTGAAGATTATAAAAATATGTGGTACCATACAGTTAACTTGGTGTTTGATAAGACAAAGTTATATTACTAGTAGTAAGAAAAGGGCTTACTTTCTTCTGGGGCATAACCTTTGTTCCTCTTGCTATTTCTACCTGCAGATTTAGCTTCAGGTTCCTCTTCTAGGCAACCAGAAAAAGAAAAAGGATTTTTAATCTCTGATTAGCAGAATTTAGCTTGAAATATATGTGGGTTTGTATATATTTTCAAAACCATTAAACCAGCTCTTAAGAAGAGTTGGTCTTAGAGACGAGTGTTAAGCCAAACTGTTCAGCACTTCACTTGCTTGGATACCATCAGTTTTCACCTCTCTGCTCTCTTTCAAATATGTGTTGGGAGTTCTATGGTATATTACTCACTAAATTATTTCATGACAATAGCCATTTGAAATCTTCTAAAAAATCAATTTATAAAAATGCTTCTCTTTCTTAAGTTCTTACTTTTTCACAATAGTTCTGAGATTCAAATATTTTATTTCTATTTCCTCTGCAGAGAAATTCCATAAGAAGCTGTTGGGTGATCTTTTTTTGACGCTGTACAGTTATTATAGTCTTTTTTGAGATACAGTTCACATATGTATTCAGTCCACTGCAACTTAATTTATCCTTAGAGGTTTTGAGTTTCTATATTTTATAAACCGGAAACCGGCAGTCAAGTGCCTTAATGCAACAATTTAGAACAAGTGCAGACTGAGTTAAATCTTTATCTCAGAGTGGAGAGCTAGCAACTCTTCCTCCTTATATTATCCCACATGCACTCTCTGTGAAGAAAGCAAAGAAGCACAGAGGCCCTATCTCACCAGGAAAAAACACCATATTTTTGTCCAAAGGCACATTTCAGACATACTTTATACCTATCAACCTGTAAAGATACTTCACAGGCTCAAATTCTATTTGCAGGTGGGCCAAGGGAATCCTGACCCTAAAATGCTAACAAAGGTTAATAAACATGTGATGCACAAGCTGAATTCATGGTAAATATAGGTCTTTGCAAACTTGGCAACAAGGGGGCTGCTGTAATTCATCTGTTCATCCCTGCCCTGTGGTTGTGCTACTGACTTTGAGATGAAACTCCATGACTGATGATCCTACTATGAAGTTTCCATGCAAAAAAAAAGACTCAGACAAGTGATGGTCTGCCATCATCTGGCTACTATGGCATCGTCCTGGTGCTCTGGACACTGCTTGGCTACACTGCAATCTCTGAAGTAGGAGACTCATAGATCCATAGTGCAGAAAGCTTTATTATAACTGTGTAATGGGGGACAATTAGGGCCATGGGACGGATGACTCTGTAATCTCTTAACAAAAGATTTATGTCGCAAGCACAATCATGAGCAATGTATTTCAAGTGATTTATTAACAGTGTGAAAAATGACAGCAACTGACTAATTAAACTGAGAAGTACAACCCTAAAATCCTCCAACAGTTGCCATTTACATATATCTGCCATATGATCACAGGTTAGCCACAGAGAACATGTGGCCAGCAGAGATAAAGACATAGCCACATTTCTCACCTCCACACAGGCATTGGAGTGGAAGCAACTTTGTAAGTCGAACAAAAAATATGCCTCTGATCAAGGGGTATAGTACAGAAAACCTCCCCAGAGAGCACTATTAGTGTACCATTGCTTGGTTCTATTCCAAGCAGAGGACCAAGTAATGAGGTGATGACAATTTGTGCTGTTTATCTACCTATTGTCAAGTCTGGCTTCACTTCATAACAAACTGGTTCATAAGCAGCACTATTAAAATGTATTACAATAAAGGTGTTATCTCAGTGATATGAGTCAGAGCACTTAAATAGATAATAATTTCTTTGTGACAGAACCCTAATGTAGAGGTTAACTCCACAAACCATAGCATACCTAATCCCGCTGTTAACTGCAATAATTACGAGCCACACATCAAGCTACATCCTGAAAAGAGCCACAAACACCTTTACAGTCAGTTATGTTTCAGTCAAAGGACAGAGAAACAGGAACTACCAGATGAAAACATGTGGAACAGCTATGTCAATCTGTACGTCACAAGCTTCAAACCACACAGAGCAATTACTGTGTTACCAAAACTGTCGAAATGCTTTAATTTCTGTCACCCAAAATTTGTCTTATCACAAGCTCACCTGCATAACAAATGACTGTTTCCAGGATGTTCCTTGAGTTGCATGAATCTGCAACCCTCCTTTAAGTATTCAGCATAGTTATATCAATAGAGGTTCATAAAATTCAGGCCTAAAATAGCAATGCTGATAAGAAAAAAAAAACTAATTATGTTTACCTTTTTGAACAGAGCCTGTGAAGGCATATGTTTGACCTTCATAAATAATTTGGGAGACTGAAACACAAGGAAGAAGAAATACTTTTGAAATCAGAAAAAATCACCTTGGGGGAAAAAAAATAAACATAGGGATAATCACCTGTAAGAGGAATGTCTTTAACTTTTGCAGCAGTGAAGTTCCTTGACAGGATGGACTAATATTCAGAGGATCTTTGATCTGTTTAGGAGAAGGATGGGGTGATATTGCTGTCTGAGAGAGTAGAACAGAGAGCTCGATGACCCCTAGCACGTCTGTCCAGCTGGTGTTAAAAGAAAATAACATAAAAAATAATTACACAGATTAGTCTTTTAAAGGCACCACAAGGAAAATATCATGTAAAACAAATCATTAATGAGTTTACACAATAAATATTGTGCAGAGATATAGTTTAATTACTGTACAATTCAGGATAAGGTGGCACTTTCATTATTAAATCTCTGCGCTCAGATTTAGAATGAAAACCTTCAGCAAATTTTGGATCAGAGGCAAAAGCCTTGGGGTTTTCCACTTCTTGAAACACTAGCCCTCGTTCTTTTCGGGATATGCAGGTACCATATTTTCCACATTTCGGTTTGGTTTATGTTCATGTCATCAAATAATTGTCCTTCAGACAGAATTTTCTTATGTTATTCATGACTTCATATGCTGGGAAACACTGAATTCATACTGACATCCAGTAAGGTTGCCGGATGTGGCTGCCATGTTGGTACCTCTTCACACTGACTAAAAATTATTTCAGTACTCTACATAATAGTTGCAAGCAGCAAGTCCTCTGAAAACTAGCTGAAAGAAATGTTAATTTATTTAGTTAGGTCTTTTCACAGTGCATTACTCATCAGGGTTGTTGAGGGTGTGATGCTTAAAAATAAAAGTAGCTATATGTATATATCAAGTGTTGACTAATCTTTAACACCTTTTCAGCCCAAAGTTAATGCCAAGAGTAAACTGGGATCATAATCATGTGCTCAAACACATCTTCATAATACATTACATGTGTCAGCAGAACCTATGGAAGTAATAAAGTACCTAAAAATGGTCACGTTTTCTTTCTCTGGCTTGCACATATTGTTTGCTATTGAATTTTCTGCTATGCATTTTCTTCTCTTCTTTTGCTTCTAAGTCTCAGGGTAAAAAAATTAAGAAAACATTATTTTTTGGACTGCAAATTCCTTTCTCTTTTGAACCTCTCAAAGTTGTCATGAGCCACATGAGTTCTCATCTGGATGTTAAATATCAGGCTTTAAATACATGCACTTTAAACAAAAAGTTGCTTAAAGTCAACAAGGTTGTGTTCAGATATATTCCAATACCATCCAGTATAACAGAGGTTGAACCTATTTAAGTGAAAAGTGTACTTTGAATGGCTAAAAATGGTGATCACATCATTACTCACTGATGCCTGAAAAGTGCAATTCTTGTTCCTTTGGAGAATTCACAGCTTGTTGTTGTCCATCAAGTCTTAGTTTCATTAAAGACTGGTCTTAGTTTTTAGGTATTTCTTAAAATAGCGCTCACAATATTTGCATTATTCTTCAGAAAAGTTCCTAGCTAATTGAGTCATCTCATATTTGGGCCTTCTGGCCCCCATTTGGTAATATTTTAAAGCAAATATGTATTGAAGAAAAGGTTCACTAAGTCATTTCCTCAATAACGTAATTTCTAATGAATCCTTTCATATAATCATGCATATCTTTATAAATATATTCTGAGCAATAAACCATGATTGAAATTAAGTAAAATACACTCTTAAGGTTGATTTAATCTCTTTTACTGAATAAACATTAAAATGAAAATTTTCTCCCAAGATGCTCAAGCCAAAATGGGGAACATGATAATAAACATTGGGTAATAAAAATAAATTAAAAATCAAAGCTTTATGATATATTTTCCTATCAAAATGAAAGTGGCAAATTGAAAACAATAATGATGCTCATCCACAGTTACAGTTCCAACACAACATTTCAGAATTTGATTTACAATTAGTGGCATCTTGAAAATGAGCCATCATTTTACATTTTAAACTGCTACTGCTCAATCCACCAAGTATTAAAATCTTGATGTTGATTAATGGCATTCTCTCCTGCTGTTTCTCTCAACAAGGCTTCACAGAAACAAAAGCAACAATATTCACCATGTGATAAAGTTGCACACCTCCTCCATGCCCAGTTCAGTCACTACCACTGTGTTCATAAGCAGCAGGTATTTAGTGGTCTGAGAAATTTTAGTATCTTGACCAGGATGTGAGCATAGGATGTACACTTTGGTGCCTTTCAATGTAATACTGGTACAGGTTTCAAGTACCTGGATTAAGTGGGCTGAATGCAATCACTGACTGCAAGAACCAGTTTTCCAGCTGCGATGCTGTTTCCCACCAAACTGCAGCGACTGAGCGATACCATCTCGGTTTCCTGTGGAAGAATCACTATCAAAAAACGACTCAAGGACTAAGAACCATTGGAGTGTGTACCCCTTGTGCAAGGTGAAGGTGTAAGACCCAGTGGTCTAAGAAATTTCCCTAGTGTCAGTTCAGCTTTGTTCCTACTGCTCAGTTTGTCTCCGGCTCTGACCTATGAGGTTTCATATCCCATCCAAACAGAGGCTTATACTAATCCTGCATATTTTTTATTGACATTGATCCACTTGCTGCTAGTGTCACACCTTTTACTGGCCAAACTAAAAGGAATGGAAGAGCCCAATTTGTCTTTTCTTCCTTTTTCACTTATTCTATGAAAGAGCTTCTATCTGGATTTGGACAACAGCAACGAGAAACTAGGAACTAGAAAATATGGATATCCTGAAAATAGTACCTGTTACATCAGTTCAGACTACAAGTAATGCAGTTTACTTTAATTTGCAGAAAAATAGTTAACCCAAACCACCTTTTTTACTGCTATTTTTTTTAAATGTGGATAAGAATGAGAAGATTTGGAGCTCAGACATTTCAAAGAACACCCAGGGCAGTTAATAAACTTTTGACCTGTGGGATGACTGAAAATAACTTTCTTCTATTAACATCTTCAGCAACCTTTAGTGCAGAAGAGCAACAGGTACATAAATCAAAAGAAAAAAAGAAAAAAGAAAAAATAAAAAGAAAAAAAGCACTTATAAATATCACCATAGTTGCAGGTTATTGCATACCTTTATTCCTTAACGCTTAACATCTAGGTGCAAGGCTCTCCTTAGGAAGATACAATTATTTAATTTGGACAAAATGCATGACTTTTGCCAAACGTAATATTATGTGAATATAAGCTTGAAATGGAATATTTAAAGATTTTATATTTTTAATAAATTGCAATTTCATTTAATTATAGAAAAAAATGCCATTCCTTCTTAAATATTATTTACTCACTTGAAGTGGCATTCCCAGACTACAAAAAATAATTAAAGTTTAAAACCAAATTAGTAAATATTAGCCAAGCTCTTACGAAATCTGACAAATTGATTGTGTGCACTATATTGTGACTGGATCAATTGGCATAAAATAAACAATGAAACAGTCTATTAATGCCTCTGAAAAGAAGCTCTGATTTTATTTTATTATTTTATTTTGAGCCTGTTCCTAATCCTTCAAGGAGCTTGGACATCAAACTTGGTGGATGGATGGTGAGATCTTTAGTGCTTTGAAAATGGGTCTTGTAAAAACTTTTTCAAAGGAATGATCCAGGTTTTAAAATGGTAATATGGAATAGCTGTGACTAAACAAGCAAGAAAACGCCTTGAGGGCTCAAATCGGCTACACCCTTTTGTTTGAAGTGACAAGACCTATCATTAAGCAGAAAAATTTTGCTTCTCCAGCATAACAGAGACACCAGCAATGCATTCTCACATTTTATTTCCTACTGTTATTATCTTTTCACATATAATTGGTTTCACACATTTCTGAGGAGTCTAAGCTGAAAGCCACTTGTTTTCTCAATAACATGCCCAACCCTGCTCACATCTTATGAATGTATTCCACATTCCCAACTCCTACCATGCTGTTTTGTCTCTCTAACAAGTTTTTCCTTCAATATCATCCTTCCTCATATAAATATTCCCTTATACCATTTCAGGTTACATATATATACACACATATATTGTTTCCCTCCTTTAATTTATTACCATTTCTTAATCTTTTTGAAAGAAACAAAATGGTAAAGGGCTGTTAATTGCTGGGAGAAAATCTAATTTGCAGTATGCACACATAAGTTACACTGAGTGCACATTAGTCTTTAGTCTAACTGCTTTCAGAAAACAAGAAACCCCACAGTAAGAGCGGTGAAGAGAGAGAAGGGATAGGAGGAAAATGAATCAAAGAGGAAAAGAGTCTTTATTTTTTATTTTTAATAATCCATAAAGTGTACTACAAGAATTCAATTAAAAAAAAAGTGTGGGGGGGAGAAATTTGAAAGTGATTTCAGAAATTAGGCAAAAATGGAAAGAAAACACAGGAAACAAAAATCCTCCAAAGAGAACTAACAGGCAATCAGAGCTGCACACAAGCAAAGATGATCCCCTGGAAGACCATGGTGGCAGTAGGGAGGACACTATAGCATGAGTCAGCATGGTCATTCAAGTAAAGAATCAAAATGCTGTAATGAGGCATTGGTCATGGCCTGAAATCCAAGTGAGAATACCCTGACAGGATGTTATACTAAATTTTCCCTTTATTTGCAGCATATATGGATGTACAACTAGGATTAAACCCATAAATGGGGTAATAACTGATATAGGCAGTAACACATGCAGTATCGTGTGTTAAAAATACATGTTGTGTCAAAACACAATAACCAAATGGATTTTGGTATTCTATAAATGCCTAAATTTATGTTTCCATGTGCATGTAGAAAGTCAGTAGTCCGGGCACAAGACGATGCTGTTGCACTGCAAGTCCCAGACTAAGACAGCCAGACATCTGCCAGCCACAGAACAAGGGAGAAAAGGTGACTCTGACATGAAAAATGCAGGACTCGCATTCCTTCTCACTCACTGTTGATAGAAACAAGAGTGAAGCAGCTGGATAAGACCCCAAGGGAGCAGAACGAAGCAAGAAATGTGACAAAACCACAAGACACGAGAAAGAAAAGCCAAGGCTGTCAAGGATATGACAGAGCCTGCAACTGGACTGAGGAAGCTCCACAGCAATTACAAGCCTAAAAAAAAAGAAGATCTTACTGGTAGCAATGGGAGAGCAAGAAGAAAACAGAGGGAGGTCCTGGCCAAAGAATATCAAGAGAAAGCACAAGTATCTAGATGCCACTGCAGAAACACATAAATTTTAGTCAGTCTTGTTTAACTATATTTTATTTATTATCTTATTTGGTAAAATATCTATCAGTGTTTAAGAGGCATTTGGACAATGCCCTTAACAACCTGTTTTAACTTTTGATCAGCCCTCAAGTGGTCAAGTAGTCGGACTGGATGACTGTTGTAGGTCCCTTCCAACTGAAAGACTCTATTCTGTATTAAAATATTAGGCTTTGATAACAAAGTCACACTACAGGTGACTAAATACACTGTGTATCCCTCCTTTCCCATTTTAGTGTTTGATAAGCTCAAATAACTTTTTCTGCCCTCATGTGGATGATTCCAAGTAACTTTTTCTGTCCTCATGAGGATGATTCCCTTGACGTAAAAGGGTGAAGGAATCTAAAGTCAGCTGGAGTGCAGGTGCTCCCCTGGTGTGCAGCTCCCCCAGCTTCCCTCCCTCATGCAATGCTGGTTAGAAAACTCTCCTACACGAGCAAGTGGAAAATCACCTCTGTCAGGTCACTTAGCTGCAATTGTCATTGTCACCAGGTTGAAGAGACAAGATTTGTTATCTGCATAATCTCAACTACAGGACAAAATCAAGATACAACCGAGGCCGATGTAGGATGGAAATTCCTGCCTGAAAAAGGTGTAAATCTCAGGATTTTCACTTCCAGGTTGATATCACAACATATACAAATGCTTAGTGAATAATCACCCCAAAAGTCCAAATTCATAGTAGGAGCTATTATCTCAGCAACAGCAAGAATCTCCTATTCATGTGGTAACATGGTTTCTGAGAACCTCAAAGAAACCTCATAGTTTCTGAGAGCAGTTATTTGTATAGAGATATTCTAAAATTACATGGAAAACAGAGTAAAGAAGGTGTTGTCAAAGGCTTCCAAAATGCAGATGAGACAAAAAAATTCCCAAGCAGCAGCAGGTGCTTTTACATATTAGCACTAAAAAAACTCAAACAAAACATTTTTTTCTTAATTAATATTGGCCATATAACTATGAGAGAAAAATACAGCATTGATCTGAAGCATTATGACTTTAAATTTGTGAAACAAGCACTCTGTCTTCACCCACGCATCCCCCTAAGTCAAAAAAGTATTCTCCAAATTATATACTGATGACACTGGGACTCAAAGCCACCTAATTATCCTTTCTTCCCTGTCATGAGAGGAAAGAGCTCCTATGACATATACAACCATACATTCAAGATATCTATCAAGGACTTTAATAAAGTAGAAAATTAAATTAAATGCCATTTTGTAATCAAGAAATTGGTGTTTCTGCTTTTCTACTCATTTCTCAATGTGCAGTTTCATTTACTCTTTTTTCCTCTTTAGCATCTGGGTTTTTTTCATTCCTCTTGTTAGCTGCTTAATGTTACTGAAAAAAAAAAGATTTTTCCCCTTAAAAAAAAAGAGGCAAGAAACCATTTATCACTTATTGCATTTCCTTAAACCTCATCATTCTTTTCCCTGCATCAACCATTTTGTCACTGAGATGACTTCATCTGGTACTCTTCCTTTACAAGTAATAGTCCAAATCTGATGATCTTTTGGAAAACATTACCTCTCACAATGGCATGTATGAGTTCATTACTTCATCTCTCCCAGCTATATTATCCCATCACAAGAAACACAGTGACTTTTGAACCTGAAAACTTTTCCAGCCCTACAGGAGCTGATGAGCAGGGGATTTTTCCTTTGTCTTTCTTTGTACTGAATCAGAACAGATTTGGCATCAACTTGACCTGGAGATTGAAAGGAATCATTAAGTAAAATTGAATGCTTGTAGAAAATACATAAAATAGTGTAGTGATATATAATGTAATGGACTCCTTCAAAAGCTCTTACATATAGCTCTGCAGATGTTATAGAGGTTATATATTTTGCCTGAGATGTTCTATCTATTTGTTCATTCTGAAACCTTCCAGATAAATTCTATGGAGACTTTTTTTTAAAACAAAATTTTAGCATTGCCAGTTCAGCATACTTAAGAAAAAGAAAAGGCTCATTTTCCCTCTTTCATTGATTTCCAAGAATTATTCTTTGCCTCAATATCTATAAAAGTATACCTTCTCCATACATATGTATGTGCTTTCACAGATTTCTGGAGCAGCACTTTAAAGTATTACCAAGAAAAAGCAAAAAGTATGTTGTCTTCTGTAGAAGGTACCAATTTACCTGTCTGACCTATGATCAAGTATTTCATTAGTGTCTCACTCACAGCAGGAAGCATTTTTTGGATATAGCATGCATGATTTATTTCAGGACAAGAAATACAAATTAAAACACTTTTCACATCTCCTAATGACTTGGCATATTGGAGAATATTCCATAGATCACCTGATGGTAGGCATATTTCTGTGATTATTCAGCGGTGGGATTTTAGTTTTCATTCACTGGGAGATTTTTAACAGAACTTTTTTTTTTTATGCTGGCAGTTGGGATTTGTATGAAGCATTCATACGAATGCTTCTTGTATGAATCACAAGCATCATCGACCTAAACTGCCTGTTCTTGGGAAAACTTGTACAGAGCAGGTTTCTGTTCAAATTTTATCAATGAAACTGAAAGAGACCTGTTCCTGGTCATAAGGACACATCATTTTAATTAAAGTCTCTTGCTTTTTGTTACATTATTTTCAACTCTCATTGTCTTCTCTACTTAAAAGCCAACTGGCTTTTCTGGAAGGCATAAAGATTTTTTCCCTCTAAAGTGGCTTACAGTTAAATAAAATAAGAAATAGTTCCTTTGGCTTTCAAAAGAGATCATTAGGTCTCCATATCATGATAATAGTCAGAATTAATTGTGCAATTAATGCATTTTTTGAGCTAGAGAAGTTAACTAGATGGACTCTAAAGTCCTTCCAGACTATTAAAGTTCGAGTCTTGCATCCTGTTTCCCATCTCCTCCTCTCAGTGAAGAATAACTTGTCTCTTCACCTTAGCACAGTCAAGATTCCCCCTTCTGCCAGAATTTGGTTTTTTTCCCTACATTTCCTGATACGAAAAGTTGTGCAAGTACACCAATACAAACAAAAATATCTAAAAAAAACCCCACTAAAATAATGTTTGTAGCAAAGACAAGTAAATTTGCTAGAACAAAGCAAGTCTATTGTACTCAACAAACATTAAATAAGTGGAAAAACCTACAAAGCCACCTTCCAACTTACGTTTTTACATGTCCTATAGGAAATTGCTTAACTAAGGCTGGTGTTTTTCCGAAGCTTTCTGCCATTTTTAATGGCAAGCACCTTGTCATATCTATTTGCATGTTCTAACTCAAACCAAGAGCTGGAGGTGTAATCAAAAAATCTTTTTTCAGCTCCTTGAAATGACTACTCTGAGCTAAAATCAATGTTCTATCAACAACCTGTTTTTCAGAAGTATTCGGGCTGCCCTTGTATTCTTTGTCTGTGGTCTCTTCTTAAGTCTGCCACCCATTCTATCTCAAAAATTGAAAATTAACTGAGAAACTATTGCTTAAAAACACTGATAATTATATTGTTTATATTTAACAGAGATTATCTATTGCCTTCTCACAGTCAAATTGGACTGGAGTTTGTTTCTTTTCAGAGTTTTCTGAAAACCTATATTTCCAGCTGTGAAATAACAAATAGCCAATCTTCAGCCCTTCTCAGCCTCCTGAATTCCCCAGAACTTTCAGATGCGAAAATTAAATATCTTGTGTCTGCAGACTCTAATCTTACTAAGACTTTCCATTTTTTTAGTAACTAATTGTGGAGAGCTGTAATGTCAATGTAACTATGGAGGGGAGAAGAAAGGCATGGATAAAGTATGGAAAGAGATCAGTTGAGAACAACTCTAATCCTCAATAACTTTGTGTCTTTTCAGGTAAAATTACAATCTTCAATACTTAGATTAATATAAAACACCTCTGACTAACCTGAAAAATACATCTCATATTTTCTATATCCTTACCCCACTTCTCATATTGGTTCAGAGTTGGTGGTCAAAGATATCTGCTGCAATCACATGTAAGCACGTTCTCCCCTGCCCTGTCCTCACACCTCTCTCCCAACAAACACGTCCTCTTACTTCCACGAGTGAGAAAAATCAACTGCTTTTCTGTATGTCTTGCACAAGCAGATCTCAGTTAAGCTGAAGCAGTTGCATATATGCTGCCTGCCCCTAGAGAGCTGGTTGTATCAATCAAATATAAAGATGCTTTTCCATCCCCTTTAAGTTTCTAAATAAATTTATAAGGTCTATGTGAGATGATTTAGCTGTGAAAGATGCTTCACTTTAACATGTGAAAATCAGCCTCCAAAGACAGACAATGATGTATCTGTAACTATCTTTATAAAAAGAAGTCTTCTAGTACCCAGCTTAGAAATGGAACAAGATTAGTGATACCTTAGCTTTAAAACTGCCCAATTATTTTTTGCAGTATTTCCTAAGAGTACAAATTGTTACAGGGTACAGTGTTTCCTAACTGGCAAAATGATTCAGGAAAGTGCTTTCACAAGATGTTCCTCAAATAATTAAAATCTTTAGCTAAGGGCCTTGTGCTGTCCCTGCATTTATAAAAGAAAGGTGCCCACATATTATTTATTTATCTGCTTTTTAGATACTTTCTTTAGCAAGTAAAACTGCCTACAAAGTAAGCACACTCCCTGTACATTTTCATCATCCCTCATTTTAGCTGCTGCTTTAGGTATCTTTGAAGAATTAACTCAAACTGCTGTCAGTGACAGAAACCAGTTTGTTGTATAAATAAACTTCAATTTTACTTCCAGGGGTTGAAAATGAGAATAAAACCTGTTTCTTTCAAACAAATGGTTTATTTACTCTGCTGAGCTACAACCTCCAGCTGAGTCACTGCTGTGAGTCCTGTGTTATCCAAAAGGGAGTTAATCAGCTTTCAGAAGTGCTAGAAGCATCCTGTTGCAGTCCTGACACTATCAGCAAGTGACAGTGTACTCTGGTGATGTAATTCTAACTTTGTGTTACACTGTTACATCAGAGCACCTGCCTACACAGGTACGGGGCAGACCAACCGCATTTTCAACTCCATCATCAGCTGTTGGTACATAATCCTCCTCCAGCCCCTTGTAGCTCCAATGCAACATTAATTTTGCAACATTAATTGTGGCCGATAAATATACTGTGAGAAAAATATTTGAATGCAGTAGTTATTAGCACGTTAGCTTCTATCTGAAATCTACATATTTCCATATTTATAAAGATCAAGATACAATAGTTGATCATATATTTAATGGTTCTTTGGAGAAAAAATGTACCATTTTACTTATTTCACACATAAAATTAAGTTTAAAATGAAGTCTCAAGAAACATTGACTTAAAAATACCAAGCATGCAGAAAGAATCTTTGATGCAGAAAAAGAAATTTGGAATTGTGACTTGAGTAGGACTTGAGGAGGAAGGGGTTGTTATTTCAATAGCTACAGAATATCCATAAGGCTCTGAAGATAAGGATTACAACAGTTCTCACTCTTTCTTCACACCTCTTCAAAAATCTGCAAATAAAAATGAGGATAAGATATTTGCTGTTAGGAATCTGGAATTCAAATAGACCAAAGGAGGCACCAGTACTATGCCACTTACATTAATACTTGTAGAGGAGCTACCCATTTTTTAAACGGGAGACTCCTCCAGGCAGATATTACAAAGAATTCTGAAACCAGAAGCACAATTAGGCCTAGGGCCAACAGCCTGAAGCATGACTCAGTCAAGGGACATCAGATCATAGATGAATATCTCTGATAAAAATAACAAAAGCAGAATTAAGCAGGCTGCATGTAGGCAAAGAAGTAATGAGTAGCAATATTTTCTTTGCCTGAGTTTGAAGAGGAAAATAAATTAATAACTATGAGACAACAATCATATGTTCATACTATTGCTACATTCTTCTGGGAAAAAAAAATTCCTTTAAAAATCAAGCTAGGACTGTGATGCTTAATGCCTCTCTATTAACCATGAACCTTAGTGATCTAATGCAATGTTCAGAGTCTATAACTACAGACCCACATACATAACTACTCATATGAATAGCCTCAAAGATTTCAACAGGATAATACATATAACAAATGCACAGCCGATATTCATCTGAAAGGAATAAGTACACCATAGCATGAATAAATAATGCTTAATGAAAGGCTGGGTTTGAGGTAACCTTAATCAAAGAATCACAGAAAGGCTGGGGGTGGAAGGGACCTCAAATATCATCTAGTTCCTGCCACGAGCAGGGATGCCACTCAGTAGATCAGGTTGCTCGAGGCCCCATCCAACCTGGCTTTGAACACTTCCAGGGATGGGACAACCTTATTTAAAAAAAAAAAAAAAAAAAAGAGTCACTGGGTCATTTGAAAGACCACGATGTTCAAATGCGAACAGGCATGACCTGATGGAGTGACTTCTTGCCTCCATCACCTCGGCTGCAGGAAGGGAAGCTGCAGAACCTCTTCTCCTCAGGACATGGCTCTCCAGTATGAGGGATCATCTGCTGGCCAGACAGTGTGCTTCTCCCATTGCAAGTCTATGCTAAGAGACCACAGGAGTAGTAGGCATTGAGAAGCCAAGAGGAGTTCCTTTTTCACTCCACAGAAATATAACAGCATTCCACATTAAATAAGCATTGTGGTTACCAATCTCCTTTGGTTTTGAACTTGCCTTAAGCTGTTGTTAGAGAATTATTTCCTTCTTTGAAAATTTGCTGGCATCTTGCTAGCATGGGTGAAGTCATCACTAAATTCCCTTCTCAGGACTCACTCTAAACCCAATGGGAAAGTAAACACCTTTGCACAATGTTTTTTTTTTTGCTTGTGTGTTCCTCTAGTTGCTTTTGCAACACAAGCAGCTTTGCTCAGCAGCAAATCCTATTCAAGCAGTTATTGTGATTGCCTGCACTAACATGAGACACTCGTTTAAGAAGATTACAAAATAATGATGAAATTGCAGCATTACTGCATTGTAAATCTCATCAGTGAGGACAGAGAGAAGCTCTCAGAAAGTAACAGATTACTATTTCAAGTTTCTCCATTTCCATTATCTGACTTCTGCAAACATAAGGAAACTAAAGACATTGATATTTTAAACTTAATTAAATATTTCAGAGATGATTGTATATAATGGCTATATTGTAGTTTAGAAGTTTAGTTTCACCCCAGAGTTAACAAATGAATAGCAGGTGATTAAAATGCTGTCTCTTGTACCAGTAACCTGTTTCACAAGCTGTATGTTGGCACTTTAAATCACCTTGTGAAAGCTGGGCAACATCAGCTTGTGCACTGGGCATTTTTGTACAGGTATTCAGACTCGAAGTGCTTAAAGCTAGGAAGTGTCAATTGGTTGAAAGACTCAGTAAGACATTCACTACTTTAAAATTATATACTGTTAACAAATATTCAGCAAAACAAAGTCATGAGTTCAGTTTCATTACTATAACCAGTTTGGGGAGGCAGCAAATCCATGAGATTTAAATGTTGAATTGCTTTTACTGCTCAGCTAACAGGCTCAGTTTCAGACAAAATTGAAGACTGCTGAAATTATCTAAAAATTCATGCCCATCATAAAAGCAAACCAGCTTGATCTTGCTGCAGGACACCACACTCCCTGCAGATAGTCTCAGCAAAATATTTCCCTTTCCTTCACCCTAATTCCACACCCTTGAGGGGTTTCTGTGTCCTACTGCGGTCATGTGCTCTGCTATGAAACTGGGTAAGCTGCTGCCTCCAGGACAGTGTAGTAAATTATTAAAAAATAGGAGTAGTAGCTCTTCTCAGCTTGGATATACTGGTGCTATTTACATCTCTGACATCCAAACAGTGCTGTGAGTTACAGAGAGTACTCAGTGCTCTTATTTGGCCTGGACACCTTTCCTGAAGCAATTTATGCCCAAATTCACAAGTGGTTCATACAACCAGGCTCTCACTCAAAGTATTAAACACATTACTTTATGTATAAGGCTTTATGTACAGATTTATATATCCATTCATACGTAGATATGTCTTAATTTAACATACTTTCTGAAAAGGACAAATATATATTATAGATAGATTCATATACAGATATGTTTTAATATAACATACTTTATGAAAATGATAAACCTGAGTAAGTGAAATCTTTCTCCTATTGAAGTTAATAGTAAATAAGCTCAAAAGTAAGTCAAGTTTGGGACATAATGAGGAAGATTTCTGGATTTATTTTCCCAATTAAACCTAGGTGAGGAGCTTTTTGGGGTGACATTTCTGCTGAAGCTAGTGGATAAAAGCTATAATCCACTGCCTTTGTCTCTGCATTTTCCCTTGGAACAAGGTAGGTACTCCAAGGACAGGAGTCTTTTAGAAAAACTGCATGTCTTACGTGCAGACAGAAAAATAAAATCTTAAAACAAAAATCTGGTTATCGTTTCTCATTCATCGGGAATACTCTAGCAACAAATAGAGCTCCATTTGAGTTACCTGTTTAGCTAAATTATCTTGAAAGGATTTTTATGTTATATAATTAGCTGAGAGCTGGGTTGTATCTCTCTTGTGGCTAAGGCAGCTGGCAGGAGCACATCATCTTCGTACTCCCTGTGTGTTGCAGGTGTCTCTGTCCCAGGACCCTCCATTCTGGGCTTGCTAAATATGCAAATATTATTAATAAACTATTGACTCAATTTGTTAAACATTCAGGAAGATGGTGGCAGAATGTGCATTTCCATAGCCCTCAGTGCAGTTCTCAGGGACAGCACTTGTCTACTTAGAATTTCATCTTATTTCCATTCAGAAAGGAAGGAGTGATTTTAATGTAACCATCAGGGTTGGAAGAAACCTTAAAGGTCATGTAGTTCCCACCCCCCTGCCACGGGCAGGAACACCTTCCACTATACCAGGTTGCTCAGAGCCCCGTCCAACCTGGCCTTGAACACTTCCAGTGGTGGAGCATCCACAGCTTTTCTGGGCAACCTGTGCAAGTGCCTCACCACCCTCACAGGAAAGAATTTCTTCCTAAAACCTCATCTAAACACATCCCCTTCCAGTTTAAAGCCACGCCTCCTGTTGTCTCTCATTCCCCCTTGTCCTATCATGGACATGAGATCCTTGCAGGGATTAGCTAGTAAGGAAAGCCCACTAAGAATTTATTTTAAGGCACAAACACTTTTCAAATTCTTGGTCTGGTGATCCTATTCCAGTCAGTTTAGTTTTCAAGTAATTTAAGAAATCTTTATAGCTTAAAAATATACCTTTAAAATAGCTTTTATAGCCAAATTTCAAAACATCTGAACTTCTTCGGAAAAAGTTAATGTTTAAACAGTTAGAGTATACTGTAGTTAAAAGCAGCATTTCACCCTAAATGTAAATGTTTTATATTTGAAAAACAAAGTTACACAAAACATTATTGTGCTTTCAGATTTCAAATGGGTTTTGGCAGATGACATATGTTCCCCAAAAGCATACTTTGGGGACTTGGGCCTTGACAGAAGGAAAGCATTAAAAGGATGAGCAACCAAGGGATATATTCCATCTCTGTTTTCAGTAATGCTATAATTTGTAGCATTTACAACAAGAACAAAAAATGAGTATTCACAAAGCAACAGCTGTCCTCCTCTTCAAAATACTCTTAAAGCTCATCTCTGTCATGATGTTTTCAAAAACTTGACAATGGTTAAGCAGATGATATTCTGCAACTGCCACTTATTCCAAAGATGAGAATAATTTCATCCCTAACTAGAATTTTTTCTATCTTCTTTTTATATATGCCTTGGTGAATAGGGACTTTATTTTGCTCTATGTTCCAAACATAGGTAATAATGATAGAGACTCTAGATATGACCAATATTAAAAAACAGGAAATAATGTTTGTTTTTAAACTAAAGCACACGTTCTCAGTTATAGACAGTTATAATGGCTCCTGTATTACAGCAAATGGCTCCTGTATTTACACTAGGTAATAATTTACTCAAATAACTTATGAAATTACGTCCAATTGTTTCTCTTAGGTAACTATATCATATTAAACAATCTGATGTGTAAAACCAGACTTAAGTGTCAAGTTGAAAGAAAACCACTGAACATGTCTCTCCAGGTATTACAGAAATGCCAACATTAAACTGCAGAGAGGAACACAATTAACAAAAATGTATTTCCAGCATAACCCCAGAGGTCATTTTTTGGATACATCACAAGAGAATTTGAAGCCAATAAAGAACTCTTTAGGTGTATTGCTGAGATTCAACAATATCAAAGCAGGCAGTTTTCATCAGCTGCCTTAAAATCCCTTAGCTATTTCTGTTTCCACATATCTGCTGTGTCCATATAAAAACACACTTGATATCAAGACTGGTACGATTACAGCTCCAGGGGTAGAGGCAGCAAGTTTCATCTGTCACCTTGTCTCCACCTAGTACAGATCTATCTGATAGGTGCTCTCAAAATATCTTATCACGTTGGATTTCTTAACACACAAACCGTGAGGAAATGTTGAGGGGAAAAAAGCTCTCCTAAAACACCAGTGCTTCAAGAACCCTTTTGAATACTGGAGAATCAGCTTCTAATTTTGCTGAAATTTGAAATTCCTCTCTCTGAGACAGGGATTTCTAACTTCCAAGACAACGGTCCAATCCTCAGGCCATGGGTAGACTCTAAGAAAAGTGGATTTCTCCAATTCTGAATGTCTGGGGAGAGGGAAGAAGGGAAAAGAAATTGAAATACATTCTCCATCCATCTAAAAACAACACAGTGATCAGATGATTCATATCAGTGAAGTGTTAGAGATCTATATAGAATATTCTAAAGATAAAAATCTCCTCTGAATATGTATATAGAAGCTTGAATGATTTTTTGAGTACTTCAACAACTTCAGCAGTAACCCATGAAGCACGGGGCTGGAATTGTTCAAACGGTAGCTAATATTCAAATAACCCATCAAAACTGTATTTCCAACAGACTGGCATCATGAAAAGAATTTTGGAATAAAGGGGAACAGATGAAGAGAAATAGCAAAAAGAACTCAGAGGAGCTGTCAAAGTCCCCCAGGACAGTTTTAGACAGAATTAGGACACCATTTGCAGGAAAAGTTGTTGTTATGGACACTGAAGGCTCAGCCCCAGCTCTGCATGAAGAAAGCATTCAGAGAGGAACTCGACTGTTCAGCTCTGATCAGAATTAAAATTACATTTATTTTTTCCGTAACTTGTGGATTCCAAATTTTAAAGTAGAAGTCCAGCCTCAAACTGGACTTCAACATTGGATACATGTCCAATTGAAAGAGGAAAAGCCTGGGGAGCTCTCTCCCTAGAAAATCTGAACAAAATTGGGATATGGAGGCACAAACAGGACACTGATCTATACTGCAGAGATGCAAGAGTTAAAGAACAACACTCTAAGTTAAATACTGACAGATAGCATTGGGTACCTGCCAGTACAGGTAGAAAGATACCATCTGGGAGGTGTTAAATGATACTTTGGCAAAGTACATCCCCTCTACAAAGAGGTGGTGGCACACAGCAGGTTCACAGCCTTAGCATGGTGTTTCAGAGCTTATCTCAGCATCCCTGGCTGCTGAATCCCAACTATAAATCACAGCACTGACTTGTACCTGCTTTTCCCATGTCTTTGGTGAGTGCTGTAGGCACTTTCTCTTCCTTTTTCTCTCCTACACAGTCTTCATGGCCCAAAGTTTGGCATAAATAATCTTTGATTAGAGATTAAAAACAGCTCTAGAAGAAGGCAGGTGGTTCCCAGAATATCACAGACTGTGGTGTTGGGATATTCTTAGTGAAAGCAAAAACCTTCTAAATTCTGCACCAAGACTGAAATTTATAAAAATTCCAATGGGACATAGACCACAGATGCTAATAATTCTTTTTTCAATGAAAGGGAGATAATCTGGCATGGAGCCCAATGGGCACTTTGTTGTTAGGAACTTCCAGTACAGCTGGACACAGTACTCTCAGAAGTTGGACTCTGACTTCTCACTCCATCATTTCCTAATGATTAGCTTCAGGCATTTCCCCACCCAGCCTGCTATTGCCTCTGTACCACACTGTTAGCACCTCCCAGTGTGAGGTTGCTCAGCAGTGGGGTATCAACAGTTTGCCAGACAATGCAGTGTCCAAGAGTTAGGGGACATGGTGATTCTCGTAGCTGCAGCTCTTTGCCAGTACTCAGTCACTGGTTTACTCTATAGTGACACAACAAACGCTTCAAATGATCTGCAGACTAGGTATTGTTGGCTAAACAGTCAATTTATCAAATTACTGTATTTCCAGATGGTGGAGTCAATGTACTCTGGCTTTCTGACAGAGTGGGAGTAGAAGAAGGAGAGTAAATATTTCCCTTAGTAAGTACTAAGAGACTGAAGAGACATCATTATAAATACACACAGAAATACAGAACACTAGAAAGTAGCAACCAATTAAAGCCCTTATATCTCTCTGTTTCTTATCTCTATCTTAACTCTTATCTTATAAAACCTTTGAATAGAAAAGGAAAGATCATTCTAAAGGCAGTAAGTGGAGTTCAAGGTAGATAAATGATTATAAAGTCTCCAAAGGCACCCAGGGCTCTCAGAAGTAAGGATATAATTTAGAAGTTGATAATCTACCTCTGAATGCTCAGCCACAAAACTCTCCACAGTGCTCTAGGTGATCTAGAGATACTGGCAGTAAGAGAGTCACCTCTGTTCAGAATTCCACAAAATTGCCTTCTTCCTTCCAGGGAAGGGAGTCTTGCAATAGCAACATGCTGCAGGGCATGGAGGTGGACAAAGACACTTGGTTTTTCAGCAGTAGGTCCCACCTGAGGCTGGTCAGCCTGGAGTACTCACACAGATTTGATAAAACGAAGTGATGGTGCAAATCCTACTTTCAACGAAAGAAAGAACTTCAGTAATTTAGGCCAGTATTTACTATATTACTTTTTAACAGAGGTTTCCTAGCTAAAGGCCAGATAGATACCTACAACAAGCACAGGCACAAAACTTACTTGTACTTCTTTTCTTTAAATCTGGCTTTAAAATTACACTGCAATAAAACATAGCACAGTGATGTGTTGAACTACAACAATAATTTCCTTAAACCAGATCTGGCAACACACTCTACTTTACTGGCTTACTTCTTCTTCAGGTGGTTTCATGCACCGTTCAACAAGTCATTGCAGGCTGCTGTGAATTATTTGTGCATATTTCAGGCAGCAGCTGCCAGGAAGCCTCACAGGCCTACATGTAAATCACATGGCTGCAGACTTCCTGGGAGAAATAAGTCCAGGTCACGCCAAGACACTCCTTGCATTAAAGGAAGAAAAGGAAATGTGAACTATTAATTACACTTTAGTAAACTAATGCTTTAGATTTAGAGTATTTTCTTTTGCTGACTGGTTGAAGTTCACGGACCAGCTCCAGTTAAAGAAACTGACTGGAAATAGTGGTGCCTCAGTTCATGTTTTTTTTCAACGTGGAGCCTCAGGATGGGGAAAAATGCTTTATTTAGAGCTAATTTTAATTACAGCAAGACAAAGGGCAAGAGAGTTGTATGTATACATAAAAATGTTAAAGACAGAAACTCACCTGTCTGATCTAAATGCCAATTACACTGGGCTAAATTTGAATTTAAAAGCTGGATTTGGTTTAAAGCACAAAGGTTTTAAAATTCTTTCAAACTCATGCAAATTTAGTCACCTCAAGAAACAAGTTTTACCTGTTCGCCAAAGCCTTCTGGCTTTCTGGATGAAAATCTGAACTTGGACATTCTGAAAAAAAAAAAAAATATGTCATGGAATTGAGACAAAAATCTTAATGCAAGTTCAGGCATTTAAACCTATTAAAGCTGAAATACCACACAATGCTGGTCATGAAATTCTAGTAATCTTTGACTATCTGCTCATTCTCGACAATTAAAAAAATATAGTTATGAGTTTCCCAGAATAAATAGTTTAAGTATTAAGAAAACCAGTGAGCCAAAATACGGTTGAAAAAGAAGGATGTGTGTTTCAGAGAATTTGTGTATGCAACAACTTCTAAACTTGAATTTACAAACTTCAAATGGAGATCTAAAATTTCTACTTCCCTGTTCCCTCTCTCCCTCTGATATTGCCTGTATCTTCTGAGTCCAACACCTAAACCTTTTCTCAGTTTAGCTTTAATGAACATTAAAATCAAGCAATTCTTCTGTGTAGAGCCAAAATACAGTGTTTCAGACTGAACTGACTGAAACTGTTGAATTCAGCTGCATACATCCACATTTAATTAAGATTGCTGCAAGTGCAGGTATTCTCAAACTGTCCAAAACATGACCTGCTGAGGAAATCAATCAACCAGGGTCAGAGTTTCTAACTGGAAATTATTTTGTACATTAGGAAGAGAGTAGGGAAAATAAATGTAGCGGAGAGATGGCTCAGAGAGAAAAGCACTACCCAGGTAACGTCCAGTGGGACAGTGCTGCAGGGATCCCCCACTGGGAAAGGTTGAGTAGCAAGAGCTGGAGCTGTGACCAAGCATCTCCTCTCTTCTTGTGTTCAGGCAGACACCTTTTTGTACATTCCTGAGAAAGAACAGAAGAGTACAAAGGTTAATCCAGTGTCACAACATGATATACAGTGCCTTGACTGCTGTTCACCTTTTCAGGTCAGGTGGGTGAAAAGGAAGAGGCTGTCAAAAGCCTGGGCACTTACAGTTATTCATCTCCTCTTCTCTCGACTATATAAGTGTACTGAAAAAAATCTAAATACATTTTTAGTCATCTTCACACTGCATGCACGTACTTATATAAAAATACACAGACAGACACACACACAACGTCTCTTTGGAAGCCATAAAAACAGACAAGCCATTCTTAGCACCACTCCAGAGCCTTCTGGAATTGCATCGCTCCTACACACGCACTCGGAGAGGACATTGTTGAACAGTCCACTTTGTAGCACACCACTGCCCAAGCAGGGGACAAGCAGGAAACAAAACTTCCTTGCTCCACAGTGCCCATAACTGAAATACAGGATGGCCTCAAGTTGCACCAAGGGAGGTTTAGATCAGATATTACAAAAAAGTTCTTCACAGAAAGGGTTGTCAATCACTGGGACAGGCTGCTTAGGGAAGTGGTGAATTCACCATCCCTGGAAGTGTTCAAAAAATATTTGTATATGGCACTAGAGGACATGGTTTAGTGGTGATCACAGTGGTGGTGCTGGGCTGACATTTGGGACTTATGATCTTAAGGGTCTTTTGCAACCTTAATGATTCTGTGATTCTATGATTCTAAGAACTAAAGGAAAAATAAAGCCATGCATATGCTGGAAAAAATATAAATAAGTGTCCTGTTTCAAAACTTCTTCTTTAATCTAAAAAATGGAAACTTTTGATGGACATCATGTTGTGTGTCCCTGGAATGAAATATGGATCTCTAACTTTTATGAAAGTAAAGTATTTCAAAGAAGGCATGGAGCAGAAAAGACATTTTAAATATAATACCTTTCTCAGGAGGAATCTGTCTCAGCAGCAGTTCATGACACTGCAGACTTTGATTCTGCTTTGACAAATATTTTCTCTAAGGTGAACCATAAGTTGCTTTAGTTTCACCGTTTTATTTTTTCCATTTTTAGTTTATGTAGGAATTGCACTGAAATGACAACCTCCACTCCCTCAAAACATTCAGAGATTGGACAATAAAGACCATTTATTTCTATTAAACTGCTACCACTTATTAAGGTTATCCAGGCCACTAGCTCATGACAAAATATCTTGTTCAATGTAATTGTAATTTTGACCTGCAAGAAAAAGGCAGAAGTAAAGAAGATACACTTGAAAGAGCAGTGCAAGTTGTATGTCTTAACTTCCTTTTAAAAATAAAAGGAAAAAAACCACAGTTATTTGTCATTCTGACAAACTAATGAAAGATGATGTGATATTTTTTCTTTTTCCTTCCATTTTTGAAATGGCCTGCCATTTTCAAGATGTTGTTTTAAAATTTTGTCTCAAGTTCTTGCCTTAAAATTTTTTGTGAAAGGCAAGTTATCTCTTCATTCCACATTGCTTTTCAATCTCAAAATAGTCATCTAACATGAAAACACAGTCAGAGCTGTAACAAGCAGAGCTGCCAAGATAACAGTAAGAAATTCCATCCTCTACTTTCACCTTGGTGCTAAAATGTAAAGTACACCATTTTAAAACATTTTGTTTTAAACTGGATATTTGAAGTCTAGATTGAAAAAAAAGGTAAAATGCGCTGTTCCACCTGAAAAGCCTCAGTTCAGTGTCAATTCAGATATGTATTTTTCTCTCTTTTAATACATCAGGTAAGAGAAGAAATTATTTCCCTATTCTGCCAACTCAATCACTCCATTTTCACTTCATGCACAATTCTTATGGACTGGCATCTCTAGCTCCTCCAATTTTCTTCTTCCATTCAACTGCTGTCATTCCTTGAAGCATAATGTAATGGCAACTTACACACCGGTACCAGAGAATGTGTTATTTCTTTGCTCTGGCTCTGTTTAACAAGGAATATTTCTTTTTCTATACATATGTTGAGCTTATTCCATAAAAGGATTGCAACTTTTCAAGTCTCCATTTGAGCTGTGACATTTTCTTCAAAAGTCCCCAAAAGCTTGTATGTGTAATTGTACCTTCCACTATTTTAACATTTTTCAAGAATCAAAAGCACATGCTTTCAGTTTTAATGAAAAACTTACATTTTTTTTCTTTATAAATGTAAGAGTATGGTTTCTGGCCCCTATATTTCAGTAATTTACAGTCATGAAGTTTTATCTACAGGAGAAGTTGTCAGTGGTCAAGGCTGAAATTTACTCATTTACACCTCAAACAGCAGCTGATACGTAGAAAGATCTCTCTGTTCTCTTCAAAATGCTTTGAGCATTCTTAAAGGACTAGTGTAAAGCAGAAACAAGATGAAACAGTTCCAGTAAAACAAATGAAAAAAAAAAACCTTTAAGAAATTTCTCCAAATTAGTCTACTAGATACAGTCTAGTGGAAGGCCCATGGAAGGAGGGTTGGAACTAGATGATCCCTTTCAACCCAAACCATTCTATGATTCTATGATTCTATGATATGTTCAAACCTATCATAACACGGTTTAAGTGCAGATTTGTATCTTTTTCTATAAGATCACAAAGAAAGGCAAAAGAATGCAAGCACAGTTAAGAAAAGTAAAAAGTCAAAAAGCAAAAACAAGCGACTGTGTTTCCAGCACCATACAAGAAAGTCTGTGATTCAGAGTAGCAGTATTTCACAAAAAGTCATTAGCAGATTAATTTCTTTGCCAAACCTCTGTTTGGCACAGGACCTCAGGGAAGCATTTCAGCTTCAGCCTCGTTTTCTCAGAGATGCAATTTGTATATTCAATTTGAGGGCCAAGAATTTGGTATTCATCAACTCTCCAAAGAAACTAAGAATATAACTAAAACGTCTAAAGCAAGTCCTACCTCTCTACTCCCCAATGCAGCATCACTTTGTATCAGAACAGGTAGTATTAATGAGACAGTAACAGATGATAATCTGTGCTGTGATGTTAGAATAATAAGAACCAACTAGACAGCCATACAATTAAGGCTGCTGATGACACAACTGATATCCCAGACCACTTGCAGAGCAGTTATCACAGTAATATGGCTTAAAAGAAATGATCAAATTACAGTATTCAGATTTGTTTCTGTTACAAAAGATAGATGAAGCTTGACACAGTCACAAATAACAGATCTTCTTAAGCATGATTAAATGTTTTAAAACTATTTGACGAAATGGCACATTTTGATGCAATTACCATTAAATTGTCTTCTTGGTATGTAAAGCTTACCAGTTGCTTTACTTGAGGAAAGAAACAGAGAGATATAGGGACCAACAGTGGAGCTGGATGGTAAACCTTGAACTTATTCCTCAGGAAAATATCTATTCATCAAAAAACCTCCTAAAATGAGAAAATAATAAACTGAATTCAGTGCTATTGTTAGGGTAACTGGGGCAGGGAGGAGAAAGGAAGCTTAAAAGTTAAAAGAACATTTGAACATTTTCAAAATAAACCCCAAAATCCTGTATTTCAAACAAACAACAAAAAAAGACTTCTTAGCTAATATTAAGACTGTCAAAATTAAAGACTGTAAGGAAGAAAAAGTATTGTGCTCCAACACGGGAATATGTTTGATTGCGGGTCTCAGATCAGGGTGGATTTTTTCTTACTGTTCCTTCCTAAAGTCAGGAAAAGTACCATGCTAGGAAAGTAACCATTATCCTTCATGGTTCCATTGGAGTGAACAGTATTGTATTCATATAATAAACAGCGTAGACGAAATGAGAGCCAAGTCTTTTACTGGCTCAGCAGTTTAGCTGGGAGATGGATTTCCCAGCAGAACTTGTTTACATTGCCTATCCCCACATGATTAAACAGGCGGTTGCCAGTGGTAAATTTAAATATTCAAATGTGCATTTAAAGGAAAGAGAGACTAGAAGGAGAGAGGCAGCATGCACCAGAACATGGTGGGTGGTGAAGAAGTAAATGATGCTGTGATTCTGATATCTGGACATCCCCAGAGATGCTGGTTAGTCACCACACACACCATTAAGCACAGACCATAACTCAAGTCTTACTCCTTCGTTGTAAGCTCTTCTTATCCAGCTCCCTGCCCTTCTCACACACCCCAGTTCAATAAACAGTATTGAATGACAGGCTTTAGATATCCCTTTCTATTGCCTTGGAAAAGCAGTGCTTTTGGACTCTGCTCAGTTTGAGCCAGCAAGGAACTTTGCCACACCTATATATGTGTGTATATACCATGTGCTATGTGTGTATAAGTACCATGTGCTATACATGGTACTTCAATACAAAAGTAAGAGTCAAGTTTTAAACCTACTATGTTTAGGCTTCTATATGAGACACATTAAAACAGAAACATCTTTTTAAGATATATTACTGAAGTGAATAATGCTCTCATTTTCAAATCTAACTCATACTCACTCCTTCCTGAATTCTGAATGCCTTTTGAATGACTCCTGACCTCAAGTTACAGTGTGTGTTCCTCTTGAATCACAAGTTTTAAGTCCCCAAACCTTGCCCTTTCTGTTCTGAGAAATATTTTATCATTGAGTTGCTTTAAAGTCAAATTTGTAACATTTATGAAACAGGAAGGACACTGAAAAAATATTGAAACAGAAAAATATTTTTTAATTAAATAATACAATTATTTTTTAAAATTTCAACTAACAGTTGTATGATTACTTTATATGTTGCTTAAAAGTAATTTTATTTGAGACAGAGAAGCATTCAGATCATCAAAACCTAGAATGCAAGATTAACTCACAGTCCTAAAGTAGTCAATATCACATAGTTATGAACTTTTATGCACGTCTTATATCTGTGATGAAACTAGGTCCAAATCACTGTCCTAAGCCAACAGGTTATCCAGAGAGAATGGATGATAGGCTTGGTTCTGTCAAAAACATGCCACACCTTCCTTACAGTGGTACACTTTTTTATGAGCAGGATTTTAAAGACAGAATCCTAAATCTGCTCTAAAATAATTTTAGCAATATTAATGTTAACTGGCAATCAAAGCCTATTCCACAATGCTAACCAAGCATTTTTTCATTCTAATGGACAGCTAGAGGATTTTTCTTTAAAATACTCAAAACTTTAGACAACAGCAAAAGAAGTTTTCACCTCAAGAATATTAGTTAATAATTTGCCTTTATAGGCCATGAAAGATAAAATTAACTGTTACCAGAGAACAACTTCTGTTAGTTATTGGTATAAAAAATGCTGGCTGGACATCTTTGAAAACTGAAACTATCAGCTTATCTGTAAAAAACTCACAACAGGGGCAGGAGCAATATAAAAATTCAGATCTCTTCACAATCATTATGACTAATTCTGATGAAGGATTATCTTGTGTTTACATTTGTAGAAGTCTGTGATGTGCAGATTTTCACCCTCAAAAAAGTAAAATGTAAATATTTCACTTACAGCTGCTCATGTTAAATATGTCTAACTGTAAATTTATTAAGGAATGGTAGCATAATATAGATACACCCATTTCCATGCATATAAGCAATGATACATAATGACTAACACCAGCTCCATTTGTTCTTTGAAGAATTCATTGAATCTTTACATATCAGTTTCTTCATTTGCAAATGCATGTTTTTACAGTTATTGGCATTCAGTAAACTCTGTTACTCTTTCAAGTGCAGGAGTTCTTAAAGAATCTGAGTGCATATGATACAGTCATTTGGGAAAGGAGGGGTGGAAGAGAAGGAAAAGGAGGGTTATGATGGTGCTTCTCCCTAAGGACTTCTGCAGTTTAAATATTTTATTATGCTTTTTTTCTATGTTAATTTAACTTTTTAGTAATTTTATTTTAATTTAAATCAAATTAAATTCAATAAGATTTCACTAATGTTATCATTTTAATTTTAAATCACATTTATTTTTGATAAGGAGGGCAAGACAGTAAAGAGGGGCACTTAGAAACATCAATATGCAGCTTCCTCTCTCTGTAGACTCAAGATCGTAACCAGTTACATTTTCATGAAATGAGGCATATGTTCAGAGTTACCCAGGAAGATTCTGGAAATAAACAGTTGTTCAAGTGCCTTCTGTCAATGTGCAAGTCAAATTACTGCCAAGTCCTCCCTCCTTCCCTCCACGAACTAATGTCCTCTGGGTAGCTGCCTGGGGCAGAACAAAGGAGATGCCCATGTCACCATTTGAAGTGTTCAGTAGTAATTCCACATCACTGCGCTGGAATCTACTGGTGACTACAGAGGAAACCAGCGTCTGCTGGCTCTGATGCTGAAGCAGATCCAGCACTGCAGCCAAAAAAAGCCAATATTGTCAAGATCTGAGATGAGTATATTAAGTAGATGCAGTAGCTTAACTTCTGGAGCTGCTCTTTCTCCACCTGCAAAAAAATGGCTTGGGAACAGTAGATTAGCTCTGAAAAGTCTCTTGCTGTATGAACTGTGAGTACACTGAGCTATTAAAAAATCCCCTTTTAAAGGCTGCTGTGACCCTTTGATTCTAAAGTTTCATTGTATACGATTGAAAACTTTTCCCACCTTACTCCACCAGCTGTCTCGCCCCATCCCTTCCTCTAATAAAGTTTCCTCTTTTTTATCTCTTCTCAGTTCAGTGGCAGTTGACATCTTAAAACATAGATGTAGAAACCTGCAGAACACCACACTAACCTTCCATCCTGATAGAGGAGACGTTTTAAAAGTTTGACTGCAGCCTGTAGACTCAACCAACAGTGATTTGTGCTGTCATCTTCACAGACGCATAATGAATTTCAAGTATCCAAACATCTATACTGGACACATTTTGTTTTGTTGTCAAAAGGACATCAGGGACCTCCTCTGACTCCCATTATACAGATCCTCCATCTGAAGAATTCACAAGGATCTGCAGAAACCATATTAAATTACAGGGACCAAAACTATTTTTTCTTTTTAAATTACTGCAGCAATGTCAAAGGCAAACTGAGGCTCCCTTTCTGACACACCAAGTAGCTTTCACAAAAATCATGTCTCTGACCTCATTTCATGCATTTTACATTACTTTCACCACCTTAGTGTCAGGCACTAAGGTCATTGAAGTACTTCTGATTTCTTTCCTGTTCTACTTGATTTTGTAGCACCTCCTCAGCCATGCAGACTTTTGTGGCACGTAACTGAAACACTCCTCTTAAGTCAGTGAGGAGACTCTTACGATAAAATCAGCAGGGGAAGGAACAGGGCTCATTATTTTCACGTTACTGCTATGCAAACACATTTCTGCGTCATGGGCTATTGGACTGAATTTCAGTGTTGATCCAAGCAACATCACTCCAAAGTTAATATGATAGCTTAGGAAAGTAGAAACTTATTCAGAGTTTGAGAGGTCTACAGGTCTCAGAATGAAACTGGTGAGAAAGTCGTGCAGCATCACAACTTGCAAAGCAGTTGCTGTGTTTAAATTTCACTTTTGCATTGAAAAAGGAGCTAATGCCAGTTGTGAAGTTCAAAGGATTGGCACTGTAAACAGGAACAGTTGAAGAGTTTGCATGCATAGGAGAAGAGAGAGGATTTCTTTGTAAAAAAATTAGTATATTATAACACATATGCTGGAGGAGGGAATATTTAGAGATTAGATCAAAGACATTGATTTACATCTTGTTTATGACAGCAATAAAAAAAATCTATACATGCTCCCATCAGTACATACTACCAAGTTTCCTATAACAATCAGGGTGATATTCATCTGATATTGAGCATTTCAGTGCCAATACTAGAACTCTACATTTCCAGTGATTCAGTTATATAAAAGACACAAGCATATCAAATATCTTCCAAGGGGAAAAAGAGTTCTACAATGTAACAGCCTGGGAAGGTTTTATAATAATGTCTTTTCTTGTTGTCTCTTCATTTGGTACAAGAATTTAATAGTTTCTCACCATCTTTCCCCAATAACAAAAATCTTTTTGCTATAATTACAGGTTTATTGGGTCCTTAAACCATGAAACAATCAAAGCTGAATTTGGCATTGCATAATGGTTTTTAGCCTTATAATTTCAAACTAAACCCAAGCAGACAGCAAATTTAACATTTATGAAATCTGGGATATGTCAGAGAAACATGCCATTAAAAGAGACTGTTTGGTATCACTTTATCTTGGTATTGCTTAGAAATACTACATGTGAAGCACAAAGTTAAGCTCCATCCCTCTGCTGCAAATTCCCTCTGATTGGGATGGGGAAAAAAATGGAAGTATCAGCATGTACAAGAATGTGCCTCTGCCACTTTTATCTCTGAATCACAGTTGCCTTCCTTCAGTTCAACTATCCAAGTTATAGCAGAATAATTTTGTATGCTTTGTGCAATACTGAAAAGCTTTTCTGTCTCTCATTTGCATGTCTTTTGGCCACTTTTTTAAGCTTATAAAGTTAGAACATTATCATCGTTTTGAGCTCCTCAGTAGTAAGAAGAAAAAAACTCCTAATATGGTCTCTGCTGGGAGAGCAAGGATATAGAAGGAAGAGATGCAGCAGCAAAATGTACAATAATTGCTTTAGGGCTTTATCTTTCTGGCTTTACTATGAAAAGACCTCATACAAATACAGTGATTAGCTCATGTTATAGATCATTCATAAAAAAACCCAGAACTTCTCCAGCAACAGCTCACTTGAAGAAAGGCTGCTTTTGGAGACACTCACTCTTCATGCATCAAAGTCCTCCACAAGTACAAAAAACAAAAAAAGAAAGTACATGCAAGCAATTCTAGTCCTTTCTCAGAAAAACTGAACCAACAGGTTGCACTGAGGTCTACATAAACCAGGGACAGGACACCCACAGCTGCAGCAACAACAGAAGGATGTGATGCAAGTGGGTAACAACTCTGGGAAAATCCATCTAGCAGAGGCTGAAATTTCATTCTTGCACAGCAAAGGAAGGCAAAAAACCTCCAGTCAATTGTCACTTCTAAGTGAATATAGAAGCAACTGTACTTACAAAATGCATATTCAGAACAGATGTTAAAGCCAAAGCTCATATATCAGCATGGGTAACGGGTCAATTTTGTCTTCAATTTTAAAGCATCTAGAGTTTGATTTAATGTAATACTGATGAGAGATGCAGTACCACTAGCTGTAGAGCAGAAAAGGCTGAAATATTTCTTGTAAAAATGTCAAACAAATAGAAACTGTTCAAATTACATTTGGTCTGCATTTTACTAGCACGATGAAACTACACGTTACTTCCAGCAATAATCACCATGAGACAAAAAATGTTCTTTTATGGTTGGCTGGTATATGTCTCTATCTCATTTTTACATACCTATGTAGTCACCGCCTGAAATTCAAATTTATATGTTCCTTAAATCAAGTTTTTGCTGCTCAGATTTTTTCAAAGTAGGAATATATTGCTTTTTAATACAGGACAGGGCCATGTGTTCTGCCAAATCTTTTCTAAGATTATCATCAGCGCATTTTCTGGAGAGACTGAACTACTAAGAGTGTTCTCTGCTGTTGGATCAGCACAGTCTTCTGAGCTAAAAAGTATGACATTCAAGGCAAGCGAACACATTACCTCCACAACTCCTATATTCCACTGTGTGTGAAGCAAACAAAACCTGAAGAAATAGTTATGACAGCAATTGGTCATGCTGCAAAATTTAATTTCATCTCATTTAAATACGACTAAAGAAATTAAATACTTCCAAAGCTGGTTCATCACAAGTTTCTTCTTTATTTGGTGGCTCAGGAACTCTGAGGCATAAAAGCACCCTCTGTGAATCCATGAGAAACAACTTTCCACTGCCACCTCCTCACAACAAAACAGCAGAAGCCAGAAAGACACAATAACACCCCTGAGGAAATTTTTACTTGGAACCACTTCCTTTTCAAATAGTATTTGTTGTGGGCTATTGGCCATTTTCTAGACCTATGTAACAGAGCACGAGGTGTTCGTTATATAAATCCTGCATACTTTGAAGTACACTCCCTTTATTGTGACTAGTACATTGTAATTAAAAATTTTAAAGAATATGTTGCAAAATTTTAAAATGTATTTTAATACAGTGTATTTATAAGCCTTAGCAATTACAAAAGAATTGTAAACTATTCTGCATATGTTACAGTCAGGGAGAAGTTATTTTGCTCACTGAGAGAGGAATGAAAAAAATACTTTTGCCTCTTTCCTTTTAAACTTTTTCTCTGCTAGAACAACTAATATCATAATAGAAGCATTTAATGGCACTATTAACTCAACCACCTAAACCCAGTATCTATATTAATTACTTTCATTATGCTTAATTGGACATAATCATCTGACCTAACAATTCCTTGTACACTAATTAATAAAACAGCATGTCTTCTGGATCAGAAATGTGTTAATTCATTTCTTTTGAAGGTAAGATATTTAGGAGACAGACAAAATTCATAACTTCCATTATTGCTATATTTGGACAGACTGTTAACTTTTGTAATCACAGTGACTGTTCAGGGCAACGGATCTCTTCGGTGAAATTGAGATTTCATGCAAATTTTGCATATCTAATGTATTAGGCGTTTTTTGCCTCCTTGGTGACATTTGAAGAGAAAGATATGCATCAGCAAGGTCATACAAAAAACTCTAAATCTTCCATCTACATTATAAATAATCTTCTATAATGCTACATTGTGATATAATGGTGTTCAAGTACATACTGTCATCTCCTTAAGGAGGTAAAGAGTTAAGCACTTATTTGATAGGTCAGAAGCCTGGACAGATCAGATGGACCATCCCAAAAAATGCATGAACTGCTTTCTCTTCCAGCAGCAAGTTCATGATTTGATCTGACCTCACAGGCAAGAGCCAGTACTCATTTCTCCATCTTGCTCTTGAGAAACATGATTCAATAGATATTTTGCCCATGATTACTTTTCATGACGGACAATCTGAACAAAAGCAAGGAACACTTTCATCTTGATATTGTAGAGTCAGGATTATTCTCTGAGAGAGGAGACCAAAATAAAGATGACCCTCAGCCTGAGAAGTCATCCTAAAAACTGAACAATGGACATCTCTAAGGCAGAATTATTCTCTAACCCTCTTATTAAAGGTATTATAATGTTTAATAATATTAAAGAAGCAATAGGCCAGAGGGAGGAAGCTCTCACCACTTTGTCATTTGGTAGCTATGTAGGTCTGCATCCTAAAGCATGCATTCCATTTCATATTGAATAAATAATTTCAATAATATTAATAAGTAATATTTTAAGAATGAAATGCAGGAACCAGACCTGTGCTTAATAATCAGGACACTTCCCTGGGAAGGGAGAGTAATGTGCGTTTGAACCAATTAATCTTTGATGTTGTTCTGCTGTTCATAACAAAATTAAATTCAAGAGCTAGAAAATACCACAGACTAGCTCAGCAAAATAGTTTAGAATGCAAAAAAACAAACCAACCAAACAAACAATAGCAAACTCTCATCATGAAGAAATTAGCATCTTGATTTCACATTCTACATAAGTGTGCTAACCAGTGAGTTACATTTGATGAACTAAGCAAGGGAAGGGGTGGAAAAGGCGAAGGGGAACATAAGCTTGCATTCCTAAATCTCTCAATCCATTAAAGAAACAAAAAAAAGTGGGGATAAAAACAGATAAGGCACCAATATCCAGAAAATAACTCTGTTTTGTTAGTCACAAGGCGGAAGCACATCACCCAGAAGAACTAAGAAAGGGGTCTAAATTTTAGCTTTACAGGAGTTTAAAGATCCATTCCCACTCTTAGCACTTCCCTCTGGTAAATTCAGCAATACCTTGTCTACATGACATGCACTGACCCAGTACTGCAACCAGAGATGTCCATCTATACCATATCAATCCTCCATCTATACCATACTGGAAGTTTAGATGCTTAAGACAGTTCCAGGTCTCCTGCTGGAAGCTGACTGCCTAACCTGGGAGCTATTCAACGTGTATCAGAGATAACCTTTCTACAACTACTACCGTCTCTTGAAATCATTCAGCAAACCTTCTGAACCTGATTTGGTGTTAATTGGCTTGTTTGAGGGATCCTATTTCTGCATACAATGAACAAATGCACTTTTCTTTGTTTCAGTACATTCACTGTATGACACAACTTCTTAGACAAGCTACACGTTTGAAAGGATAAATAAGCCTATATGGTTTCACAAAAACATATTAGTAAAAAATAGTAGGGCCAGCCATGGCAGAGGCAGGAATTCAGTGGTTGTGTTTCCCAGCTCTGAATTAATTTAACCAAATTACACATCCTTTGAGGACATTTTTTTAACTTCCTTCCTTAATAAGAGTGACTGAGCAAAAGCTGTATTTTATTCACATCCAGATAATTAGAAGTTTTGGTATTAGCATCATTTAAAAAAACATTCAGATGTTCCAACTTCCTCTAAGTTCCAACAACACATTTTAAGTGAACACACTTCTGCACGTTAATATGCCACATCCTGCTTGAAAAAAAAAACCAACAAAAAGTTCTTCTCAGGAATCTCCCTCCATTCTTTTTCTCATTTTTTTTCACTCAACCTGTACCAAATCTTTTTGGGCCCCTCTCTTCACAGCCTTTGCCTCTTTGAAAAAGTAAATGGTGGGGATCATCTTACCAAACTTCACCTCGGCTGTCCAAGAGAATCTTTGAACTGTCTGTGTACTAAATATCGGCTCTTAAATACAATACAAATGGATAAAATGCAATCCAACTTTGATTCCCTCACATAAATTACAGAGAGCACACATACACACTCATGTGTGAACAGCCAAACTAACCTCTTGTGAATTTATCTACAAAAACTTGATTTCAGACCTGCCACATACAACTTTCTTTCCCTTTCTCCTGCTCCTCAACACACAGTATTTGTAAATGTCTGACCAAGATACAATTTGAATCTTCCACTATTTGAGCTGAAAATCTTGCAGGGAGAGCATATCAATTTTCAGGATATACCAGATCCAAGTTACAGCCTATTCTAAACTCTGATCCCTATTCTGGATCCTAATGCAATTTTCTTAGTCTGTAATTAGCAATATTATTTTAGTGCCTAATTAATAACTAGTGCCACAACCTAAATTATCATCATCTCAATAAAATAATCTTTCAAATCCAGTAAAACAAACAGTGTAAAACACATTTCCTAGCTGCAGACAGGTATGTCATAGCATGCAATTTTTAATTTCATAGGCATAAACAGATCAAGTTTCACTACCCGGTCATTAAGTAAGTGATTATAGTTATTAATGAATTAAGCAACTTTTTTTAAAAAAAATAATAATTCATAAGTAGTATAAATGAATCACTGGTTCCGGAGCTCCCAGCCTTTCCCAGGAAGCATGCTGCAAGTCACACCCAGCCCCAGGTCTGTTCTGTCTTGCCTCTGCAGCTCAAGCCTTCAGGGGAAGACTCTTATCTTTTGACAGATAACTGCAGAAAACTGTCATAACTGCACAACATTGCACGATCTGCAGTCTTACACACCATGAATATTACAATTTTTCTTTCTGCAAGCGATTTCAATGTAATTTTGGTTTTATTAAAAGCATTAAGTCTTGTTAACAAACCTCACCTGATGCACTAAGTCTCAGTAGTGCAACAGGATTTCTTTGTACAGATTTTTAAGAGGAACCCAAGGCTGAAGGTACATTCTTGTCCCAAAAAGCTCGAACATCTTTGCAATTCCAACAGTTCCATGTCAATGGGAATTACTTATTTTCAAGCAAAGCAACCCCTTCGAAAATAGTTAGAACAGAGAAAAAAATAGACTTTGAAGTTTTAATTTGTTTACAAATGTCTGTGGAAATCAGAGTTACCAGGTAGATTTGAGGATGGCGTGGGTTGTATTTGCTGTGGAGATGAACAAAACTAGCTTGTTGAAACTAGCTTAGCTGGTTGCAAATGTAAACATATGACATGGTTACTGTACAGAGTCTGAAACTAAAGAAAAAGTTTCACTTAGTGCTGAGAAGCTGAGAGTGGTAAAACTACTTTCTTAGCACTGTTCCTCAGAAGTCGAGAGGAAAATTTTAAAATACGACACAAATCAGAGTTGATTCCTCCTGCCCTAGCCCCCCTCCTCCCTCAACCAACCAACCAAAACACTCTCAAGGCTGACTCGCCTTATTTAATAGCCCTCTCTGGAAGACAACTGCTATTAGAGTTCAGCATCATTAATTGTTCCAGAGCGCAGTGTCAGCGTGTGAGCCAGGACAAACGCAGAGCTCCTGCATGTGTGTTACACGGTACAGAGCTTGCCTTTAGCAGTTCTCCACTTCTGACAAGCAGGAAAATAATTATCAAACTACTTGATGCAGCAGCCTGAGGCTATAGTAACTAGTTATACCCAATTTAAATTTTGGTGGTTTTGCCAGTATGTAATTGGTATGTAATTTAATTATTAAACTGCCCGGGTTTTTTTTAAACTATCAGCCGGCAAGTGTTCTATCAAAATTCCCTTTATGTAACAAAATATCATCAGAGAAAGGAAAAATAATCATTGAGAGTTCCAGATTTTCTTCTCTTTAAAAAAAAATAGTCACAGAATCAGAGAACAGTTTGCGTTGGAAGGACCATACAGATCATCTGGTTCCAGCCCCCCTGCCACGGGCAGGGACACCTTCCGCTAGACCAGGTTGCTCCAAGGCCTGTCCAACCTGGCCTTGAGCATTTCCAGGGATGGGACATCCACAGTTTTTCTGGGCGACCTGTGCCAGTGCCTCACCACCCTCACAGTAAGGAACTTCTTCATTCCATGTGAAAAAAAAAAATTCTTAAATGGAGTTCAATTAAAGAAAAAAGCATTCAAAAATATACTCTGAATCCATGTAGCCAGGGGAGAACCGTCAGGGCCTACCAAAATCTGCAGTCAGACTGCAGCAGTAACAGGAGTTCCTGCCCCATGATGGCTTCCTGACCACCCCAGGTTTCCCCAGAGGAGGAGAAAGCAGAGATGATCTCCGAGGCCAGGCACAGAGCACCAGCTCTGCTCCAGCACAGGAGGCTGCTGTTCTGCTGCTCTCACCCTGGACTCCACAGTTGGACACTGGCCCCAAAAGCTGTATAAAGGGAGGAATAACATGGGGGTCCTCTCCTACTGCTTGGCATTTCCCACTTGAGGGGACAGGCACAGCCTTCCCTCTCCCTGCTCACTGCCCTTCAAGGTTAAGCAGGTTAAGCAGGTGCTTTTTTTTCTCTCTAATTCAACTCCTTTCATTTCTCCCTGTTAAAATCCCTTTATTTTGCTCATTTATTACACCCCCACCCCTGTCTATCATCTCTCTCCAACTGTGAAATTCTGCTTTTCCACATTTGGTTGTTCCTTAAACAGAAACTACACTGCAGCTTTACAGTTTATTGCTGTCTCTCTCTGAACCTATTCCAGATGTATCATATCCTTTTTGAACCAGCAGGAACCAGCGCTACACACAGTATCCAACAAGATGCAGGTAAACTAGGGATTAATACATGATGTACTCTTCTTGTCTTTTCTTTTCCCAACAACCCCTAACACTCTGCTTTCTTTTTTGATTACTACTAGGCTGAGGTTTCCACAGAACTATTTATCATAAACTCCGAAACTCACTCCTTAGGGATAATGAGGCTTCGACCTCAGCAACAGAACAAACATGCAGAGCAAGGACAGCAGCAGGGCAGTGAAGAGAAACCTTTAAAGACATACTTTAAGAGCTATATCCCAGGGCTGGCTTCTCGGTTTAGGAAAGTTTACATTAAGAATTCAGAATTTATTTTTGTTCTCCATGAATGAAAGCAACTTAAACAGCTGTCAGTGAAAAATAAAAGAGTAATAAAGCAAGTTAACAAAGATAAATAAGAATACAATATCAAGAGTGACTAGTGCAGGGCAGAATGGTTCAGAAACCACTGAAAGCTTAAGTTTCCTATGTTTCCCACATCCCAAGTGAGTGTTGCTCCTCATGCCTGCAAATGGCACCTGATTCTGAGGAGCTACTGCTGAATCAGAGCTGCTGCCAAACAATCCCTACAACAGCTCTCTTAGGCAAGCAAAGCTGACACCCTGCCTCTAATGCACTCCCTCTGTCCATGCACCAGGCTTGAATGCAAGCCAGCAGGACTCCCAAAGTCTGGATAGTGATAGCTAGTGAATTGCTTCACTTGAGCTTTAAACGCCTCCTCTCAGCAGGATATATGATCTCAGCACACCACCATGCTAACTCCAATGACAGAGCTGCCTATTCACAGTTCCCCAGAGGGCAAGAAATGTGCTGAAGTCTGGTAGCACAAGACCATAAAGAGAGACCATCAGGACATGTACACCTTTTTTAAATGAGGACTGCTTGTTAGTGGACTGAGCAACTCTGGATGCTAGTCCCTGCTTGCCTTTTGCCCTTAAGAAAATCAGCCAGCAACTTTCCTGGATTAAATTAACTACAAATACAGGGATGAGATACAGAATGACTAGTCTCTCTCCTTCAATGGTGCCTTAGCTACCAAAAAATTGCCTAACATGAGAGGAGCAGTACATATACAAGACCAAGCTACTTGTTGTAAGATACTGTTAACACTCCAGAAAATCTTACATGGTGATAAAGGACTTGAAGAGTGCAGGGAAATTGCCAATCTAACTTTTACTGTTTGAAAAAGGTACTTACATTCAGAGAAGCATGCATCTTGCAGTCAGTGTTGAACAGTCAAATAAAATCCCCAAGAGAACAGCACACATTTGACACTTGTGATGCTTTTTTCTGTGAAAAGCAGCTAATCTTCTTCCAGTCCTTTCCAGGGGCACCGAGTAACTGGAGTACTTTCAAAGAAGTTACATAGCTGAAAGTGTTAAGAGACTACACTCCTTGCTCTTTTGATGGCACATAATGTGAGACTCTTCTCAGACCAGAGCGGAAGAGGAGTCCATTCTGGTGCAACAGCATTCATCTCTACAGTAGATACTGTTGACTCAGAAGAATGATGTATGAAGAGAGACTTCATAAATTCACTGAGCAACAAAGGCAACCAATACAGCTTTTGGGAGAATGCTGTGATAGAAGACTATTAGATTTTTTTCCTATAAACAAAAGACAAGCTGTGCTTACCATCAGATCAACTACTTTCCTCTAGGTCTGATGGATCAAAGTTGACAACAGTGAATAAATACACTGTTCAAGTGTTATCTGTGCAAGCGCTGGCTTGCTTTGACACTTTCTAAAGTTTGGAACCTATTGAAGTTTTTGATAAACGGTTGCTCATCAATAAAGATCGAGGCTTGCCTCAGCAAATGCCAACTTTTTCTAAATCACTGAAGCAGTTTATCAAAATGTAAAGAGTGCTAATTAATTCAGGACTTCCCAAATTACCAGCTTATCTTAATTCACTATATAAGATACTTGCCAGGTGTTTGGGAAAAAAAATTGACACAAATTCTGAAGGGATGGAGGGGTGGGCATGAGAGGAGTTCAAGAAGACTTGAAGACTATCTCACCGACGAATCCTCAGATGACTATTTCCAGAAAATGGCATGGGTGTATCCAGAACCTGACACAAAAACAATCATGTAAGACATGAGCATTATCTGATGCATTCATTTTTATTGGACTTTTAGAGAAGATGACATCCAAGATTATCTTCCTTTCAGGTAGTTGACACATTTTAGGATGAACAATACAGGAAGCTATAAACCCTTATCTGAAAAGAAACCGGTATTATTAAACAGAAGAATCTAAAGCACCATGAAGGACTTTATACTGTATTTCATGACCATTTAGCCAGGTAGAAATCTACACTCAATTAATGAAACTACAAAGATTCTGTACTTGCTAGGAAGCACAAAACATGAGGCAGTTTCATGTTTTCTGGAGCATGGGGTAATTCAGTTCACACACTTTGCTATTGCTTTGACACCAAACCAGTATACCAAAACTGGTTATTTCCACTGTGACAAACAATCAAGCATAGATACTAATTCAGTTCCACATCACACTTGATAAGGTTGACAGCTTCAGAAGGGAAAAAATCTGTAACTGCTTATTTGGCCAGATTGTCATGAAATGATGTGGGCATTTGCTGCACAGCAGGGGATGTCTTAACTGGACAGGAGCTCAGCAGACAGGAAAGCTGTGTTTTGAAACTGCAGACCTTGAGTTTCAATCCTGTTTTCTAGTGCAGGTCATTTTGAGACAGACCTCTCTTTGTAACTTGTTCCACACTGTTGGAACTGCTACTGCAAGTCTATTTGCTCACATACATTATTAATATCAGCCTCATGTGTCATCCCCCTTCTAACCTTCAGTCCAGCTATTTGAATTTCATTAGGCTATAACTAGAGTCAGTTGAAACTTGGGGCTGAAAACAGACAAATTGCAACAATTCTCTTACCTCATTATTAAAGATTTATATTACAGCATAAAAGATTAGGTTTACAAATTTATAGTTTTAAATGGGGGGAAAAAACCAAAATGTTCTCTTGTGAGGACAAAATGCAGCACTGCACAAATACTATTTTCTTCTTAATTGTATTTTAAAAGACCTTGCAAAAACTGGTCCATTCCTTGAGAAGGTTGCAGTTGCAAAGAAATGTAATTTTCCCAATGCAAAAGCATTCCTTTGGTTGTCTTTCTAACAGCAAGAATCCACAGTAATGTAAAGGTTTTCAAGAAAAACACGGGATGAAGAGTATATGGGATATCCAGCCTAGGTGAATACTCCTTGTTCTTTTCTTCTCTGAAGAAGCCTGAGATTAGAGACACTCTACCATGTGCAGTAAGAGAATATACAGTGTTTCCTCCAAAGGAAAAATGCCATTCCAATTCTTTTTTTTTTTAAGTTCTAAAACAATGTTTCAGCCACTGCTCAGAAGAAAAAAAAAATCTCCATAAACTAGATTTACCTTAAAAGGTTAGCATTTGAGTATTTTTTTCATGTTAAATAAATTTTGTGCACAGATTGGGTGGTTTCATACCCATAGCCACACAAGCAACCAAAGGTTCACAAAAGAATTTTTCTCTTTCACTACTTTCACCCCCTAAAAGGTCCTTTTTTCACAATAGAGAATTACATCATTAAAATTTTGGACAAACATTCCTGAATATTAATTAGTCTTAGTTATTTAGTCTTTCTAACTAATCATAAGTCCTCTTTATATATGGTTTTAATGATTACTACAGTGATTCTGTAGTTTTCTTAGTGGCTGTTTGCTTTCCCTTTTATCATTCCCATTCATGCACTGTCTGGTGCACTAGCTGTCCTTGACATTCCCTTATTAGGTTTACAAATAATCATTAATTTGTTTTGTGTTCTGCCTCCTGTTTCAGTGATATATAGGCATGTCATTACCTTTCTAAAGTGTATTCATTATTTTTCTCTTCCCAAAAAGCTCACTACTTTTCACAGAGGGTTCAAGGCGATTTGCATTGTACACACGTAATGGTGTATACTCTTCATTGCAGCTTCACTAAAGTGTATGTTATCTATTCTTTAGCTATCATAATTAATGAACTTGTGATCTGAAGTCTCTTTCACTGTTTGATTGTTCTTTCTCTTGGTCTGCTTGAAAGGCATTGCACTCCAGTGAACAGAATACTAAACTCAGACTTGGGTTTGATTGCCACTTCTCCTTTTGTCCCAGGCCTTTATTATGGCACCATCTCCATCTTCCTCCCACCACCGAGGAAAAAAGGAATTCATAAAATGCGGGTTTGTGCAAGGTGGGATTTTTTGGTTGAGGGGATGGTAGTCAGTTTAAAGTTCTCATCAGACTTGGGTCTCTTCTATGCCAAGAAGCTCACTTGGGATGGCTTGCTTAGAGTCTCAGCAATCTGCTGTGGCTGACTTTATCAAGCAGGACATTTACTGGCAAGTCATCTGAAGCCCAAAAAGAAAAAAATAATCTTTTTGTTACACTTCCCCCCCCCCCCCCCCAGCAGTTTTGGTAACCCAGTTTTATGTTGTCCTTACTGCTCAAAAAATAACTCAGACATTCTGGTTAATAAACTTGTTGAAAATACACTTTTAATTAAAATGTTAAAACACATCAACTCAGTTCAAAGTTTCACTCACATTTCTGATACTTAGATGCTATATTTCCAAAATTAACAAAATTTTAATAGCAAAGAGACAGCTATGACATGATTGTCGTCTTAAGTTGCCAAGAAGCTCTTAAAGTGGTAACAGAAAAAGAATGAACTAATGAGCCTGTAGCCATTCTCAGCACAGTTTGGAGATTTAAAAAACTCAGGAATGAAAGACACATTAGTTACTGGTATCAGTTGGATTTGTAATTATAAAAAGAACTACAAAGGCACAAATGTGATTTGTGGGATTGGTGGAGCCCATCCCCTTCTGAAAGACTGACAGAATGTTATCATGGAATTACTATTTAAGTTTATGAGGATGCATGGAAAAAACATGAGAAAGTGCTGTAGGGGACAGCTTGTCCAAAAGTGGGTCCCACAAAAGCCTGCAAATGTCGGGCTCATGAAATAATCTCATTGAAGTTTATGCAGTATTAAAGACCACATTCCAGAGTTATCCACAGATACTAGAAAAGCCATCCTAAAGAACAAAGGACATTCACCAGAACTAATAATTTCGGCTGCACTCTCAGAAACGGCAGTCAGGCATGTTCTTTAATGCATGGTACAGCACAGGTGATGTTGGCTTATCAGTTTGATAGTGCAGTTGAACACATAATTATCCAGTTCATCTTTCATGACAGGTATGTTCACAATACTTGCTGTCACTACCCTGGAGACAAAAATAAGACCAGCACTAAGACTTTTTTTTTTTACATTTCTATCATGAAGAGAAACTGAGAGACCAAGATAGAAGGCAGATTACCTTCTTAGTGATTTTAAAACAGCAGAAGTCAGATGACTTCAAGAATGGCATGTTAAAGAGAAAACAATTAGAGCAAGATTAATCTGATTTATACTGGAGAATCAGTATGAATCCAGATCTCTTATGTTCTGCCTTGAAGAAAATAGTAAGAAAAATCAGTCGTTGTGTGGATTACATTTTTTCCTCATGCACACCAAGCTAATACTGAAAGAGTGATGTGCTTTGTTATAAAGAAATCATTAAACTTCATATTCATCGGAGGTTATCTGTCCTACACTCCTAGCTCTGTGCATTTACCTGATTCATGCTGAGCATCTTACTCCTCCTTATACTACTTTTCAAGGAGCCACCCTTTATTTTGCTCTGAACCTTGTGTCAACACATGCACATGTGCAAACCAAGTGTAAAACACAATCATGTCAGGAGTGATAGTATTTCCCGCCCACTCTGTGAAAAGAATTATGCTGTGTTTAAGGCTGTTGGGCAATCTGGTCCAGTGACAGCCTTTCCCAACACAATCCAATTAAACTGAGCCCTGTGCTGTCCTCTGTGTGATGTTCTGAAACTGTAACGTCAAAATTAGGCACCTCATAGTTGAATGAGATTTATTTTTAATGCCTGTTTCAATTGTGAACACGGCGGAGCTGAATTAACTGCAACTTTCATTTCTTCCCAGAAACAAGTGTTGAAAAGGGTTAGTTATTGCAGCTTCTTGGAAGTAATATCTTACAGTGAGAGGTTTCTTTCCCCACTTGTATACTCTATTTGTACAAATGACAACAAGAATGCACAGCAGCATGTAGGATATTCTCAGCATTTTACTTAGGAATTATATCTCCAATATGTTTGTCAGCATTTTCCTAATAGATCTCTGTATTTAGAAGTTTATAACTCTACTGAAATTTCAATCTCAACTGGAACTTGGCAAACTGATTCTCCACTCAACAAATCTTTCTCCAGTGAGCCTCAAAAATAAAAAAGCCATTAGATGGGAACACATACACAGAGCTTGTTACAGAAATGATATTACAACTGAAAAGCAACTACACTTATTGTATCAGTTCATACACCAATGGGAACTCCATAAGCTATAGAATTGGAAAGCTTTTCTTAAGAAGAAATAAAAGCTATACAGAAAAAATACTTCATCCTTCCTGAAAAAATGAAATTATTAGTGTAAGTTTTAAGAGAAGAATGGAAGACTTTTTTGAAAAGTAAATTATCACATATCCATTCCTTTCCTTCAGTTAGCCAGGTCATAGCTATCTTTAGTTATGCTAATACTGGAAATATCTGAAATAAGTTGCATGCAAGTAAGATGTAATCAAGAATTATGTAGGTATATTCAAAGAAAATTTGAAGTGAGATCTAAAAGTTAGAATCAATCCATAAAAGATTCATGAACAAAAAAAAAAACCCTCACACATTAAATAGGTTTTTCTATAGATTCCAAGAAAGTGATTTACAAATCAAAAATGCAGTAGTGCCATGCATTAATGGAATTAAAACCTGTTGTTCAGTAGGAGTAACACAAAAAAGGAAGTTGAAGTCAACACATAACAAGTTTCAGCTGCTTTAATCCAGTGAAACTTGAGTATCACACCACAATCAGTGTCAAAAAACAAATGACTGAGCTTACTCACAGCGTTTCAATAGAATCAAAATCTATTAACTGCCTGCACATCAATATTCCTTTGCAACAACCGCTTTAAGTCTCAAGGCTAAAGACACACTGTCAAATGAAGTACATCATCAAGTACCAAATAATTTAAAAGGTCATGAAGAAAGTTATGCTTGAGTAGTGTTGTAACAAATAAGCAAACCAAACAAGCAACAGCTCACCCCCCTCCCCTTTCTGCCTCACTTAGCACCATCCCTCCCTTCCACACACTGGGGTTTGAAACCTCAGATAATAAAAGCTGTTATGTGTTTATTAAGGTCATGAACATACAACACCTGAATGATCTTAATATCCTTGGTACAACTCCTGAACCATATAAACCAGCCACACTTGTCATTTTAAGAGCATCAATAGTACATATTTTATAACACATGTATAACTTTGACAGTGGCAATATTTGCACCCTTCCTAAACGTTTTAGAGTGGGAAAAAAACTGGAATTCAAACCTCTTCCATATTCATGCATCACATCTTACTGAAGATGACCTCAAATATTATAAACATATCAGAATTCTCTAAGCATAACCTATAGCAGCTTTGAGAATATAATTCAGACAAGCTTTCATGCATGACTAACATTAATCAACTTACAAATCTTGATGCATAAGTTTAGTTTTAGAAAAACACAGTAATTTAATCAGTGTTGTACACTGCAGTTCTGTTTTGTTCATCACTACCCATAACACTGTATCATTAAGCATGTTTAATTCCACATAAAGCAGTCAGTGAATGCTAAAGCCTTCCTCAGACATCGTTTAACCCAGCAAGCCTCAGGCACCACTGGAAAAAGCCTGCAATTTGAGAACAGGGATAAATCCAAAGATAGCATGACTTTGGAAATATTTTATGTCTCAATGACCCAACACAACAAGATTGTATTAATAACAAAATCCTGACATTGATAATACTAATTATTCATAGCAAGACATACTCCATAAAAGGACAGTGATCTTCTGAGGTATATATTACCATGTCAAATTAATTAATCCAATATAAATACAGGCTAATTTACTTCTCCATTACCTCCCTTTGTGTTCCAGTGGAATTGCTATAGTGAAATGTGGATGTAAGACAGTGAATGACTCCAACCCAACCTGGGAAAGTCTCTCTCAATCACTCTCCTCTTCTGAAGGGATCAAAGAGGTATCTTTCAGCCTCAGCAGAGGGTGTAAATGATGTTTACTGCTCTGTCCCTCCCAAGTAAATCTTATCTGTCCTCAATCAAAACCAGTGCAATAGGAAGGTCAAAAAATCTACACATCTCCCACATAATCTTACTCTGCAAGTTGTTATTTAAGATTTCCACAAACCCTGAGGGTTTATCTTTCGAAATGTGAAATTAAACCTATGCAGCATCCACTCTATGTAGCAAGAGAATTACGGAGTAAATCCTCATTTTCTTATTATGTCAAGAGTTACAGACCATCATTCTCATATAGCAACAAAATCCCATTAAAACCAAACCCTCCATCGTTCGGCAACGACACAGGAAAGCGTAATTCTTCTCTGAAGCAGCCTATCAATTGTCACTGAGCAGTGAGAGCGGAGAAAATGCTTTCCTATGGAGTCCTGAGTCATCAGCCTGAACTTCTGCCACATTCTTGCATTAGGCATTTGCCTGCTGAGCAGTTATTTGTGAACACAGCGAGATATAAACATGTTAGCCATGGGAAGAACAGAAGGAGGGGGAAAAACCAATAAAACAAACACAAAAATGTAGGGAAATAGTATAAAACTTGTAAATATTAGAAACAAGAAGTAGAAATAATCCTCACCTCAGCACTCAAAAAACAAGAGAGGTTCTGTAACATGCTCCTCGTAGGGACTCCTCTGGGGGTTCAGAGGTACTTGCTCACGTCTAGTACTTTCAGAGTTTATACCTCTATTTCCACATGTTTCTTGACCTGGAAATTTCTGTTTGTTTGTTGCTTTCTTACAAGATCAAGTATCAGGCGATAAAACCCTGAATGAGCTGTTCAGATCACCAACTAAACCGAACCATTTCATATCAACTGAACTCAATTATTCTATTTTAATTAACCACAGAAAGATCTAACCCCTTAGAAATAAAGACTTCTCTTTCATCTTCCAAGCAAGTAACAGAGTATAAGCATTAATAAATTCTGAAACGCCAGTTAAAACTGAAACTTCCCATGTTTTATTATTTCAATATGTGTAGATGCCTGTGAGAATAACCAGCATTCCTGCAAGAACTGCCCCCCAGCCCGGCCATTTCATTAACAGTGAACTCACTGATGCAGTAGACAAAATGGACCACAAAGACAAAACAAACACTTCCAAAAGTCTATTGACCAAGTGATATCAAAGAAGCAGGTTTGTCAGGGGGAAAGATAAAAGATCACACAGAAGGAAAAGACTGGGGATAAAAAATAAGTGGATTCTTTTTAATTTTGGAAAAGTTTAACAAGGAAGGTACCGCAAAAGCCTTTATCAAACCCCTTTTTCTATTTTTTTCCCCTTATAGTAATTTTTTACATACCTTCAGTGCTACCTCAGGTGTGACTGCATGGTCTAGGCAGTCATTCCAGAGCTCAGCCTGACCAAGCTAGTAGAGGCTAGCATGTTGGCATTAGTTGACAGTCTATAGATTTTACAGTAAATTATATGTACAATTACGTAATGGTCTCTTTTGTAGTCTATTGTGGCATTTGCAATATAGTCCCACAGAGAACGTACCATCAAGAAAATAATACACTTTTTCTTCTGTGAATGAAATCTAATTATACGTTCAAACCTCCAAACAATTGAACTGCAATTAAAAAGAGAGAAAGGTGAATTAGAAATCAAAGATAATAAGAATTAAACAGTTGTGAATGTTCATGGTATGGCTCGGCAACAACTACTTTACTTAAATCATATACATTTAAAAAACTCTTCACAGGGTAACATTTTCTTTTCTCACCAACAAGGAATAGCCCAGTTGTCTACAGCAATATCTACTGTTTCTTAAAAGGGAGCTTACAAAATATTCTGGCAGCCTCAAACTTAATTGAAACTTGTACAGTCAGTGAAAGGTAGAGGGAGGAGATAGACACAATATTGAGGATGTCATTTTATTCAGTTTAATGCAATCAATGTGAGCCATCATTCAAAACTCACAAAGACATAAAATGGATTCAAAAGATAAATATTGAACAGTTCCCTTTGGGGGGATTAATACCATTCACAAAAGTATATTCTTATCAGATAATAGAAATGTCTTCAAATTCATTCTCCTCTAAAAAAAAAAAAAATTGCTATTTGCCATTGATAAGAACAGAACTGAATTTCAGTTTTACTGCTAGGATAAATCCACCTCTACTTAGTGGCTATATTTATTTGAAATAGAGATGAACAAACGCATCCATGGAAAACGACTGGAAAATGCAGATTCAAACTCTAAACTCACTGTCAAAATTAGAAGACTTCCAAACGAACATGTCCTATATCATGGTATTTGCAGACATCTGCACTCTGTCATCATGGCCTGTGTGTCAACCTTAGCTTGCATAAACTCTGCAAATTAATTCTGAATTATCACTGGAACAATTCCACCACAATTTAGAGCTTAGCAAGTCTCTTAAACAGCTTTCAAATATGCATAACTAATC